>NW_006408673.1:4162900-4164843 GCF_000296735.1 Chrysochloris asiatica
AGATTTTTGTCATCATTTTGAGTTGTGCCCCATCAACAAATGAAGGTCCCATAGGCTCTACTTCATTTGCACCTTCACAACCAGCTCTATTTTGATCTTTTCATTCCTTCTTGTCTTCTTAATGACTTTTTTGCTTTCTTCCTGTATAATTTCTTGATGTCATCCTACAACTCTTCTGGTCTTCGGTCTTTAGTGTACCAAATCTGCTCTTCAGATTATTCCTAAATTCAGGTGGGATACATTCCAGTTCATATTTTGGGTTTCATGGACTTGTTTTCATTTTCTTCAGCTTCAGTTTGAATTTGGATATGAACAATTGATGATCTGGTCCACTATCTGACCCTTCCTTCTTTTGACTGAAGATATAGACCTTTTCCATCATCTCTTTCCACTGATGTGATCAATTTTATTCCTGTGTATAATCTGGTGAGGTCCATGTATATAATTGTCTCTTATACTGTCTAAAGAAGGTATTAGAAATAAACAAATCACTGGTTTTACAGAATTCTATCATGTGATCTCCAGCATCATTTCTATCTCCAAGGCCATATTTTTCAACTACTGATCCTTCCTCTTTGTTCCCAACTTTTGCATTCCAATCACCAGTAATGATCAATACATCTTGAGTGCATGTTTGATCAATTTCAGATTGAAGAAGTTGGTAGAATTCTTCTATTTCTTCCTCACTGGCTTTAGTGGTTGTTGCATAAATTTGAATACTAGTGGTATTAACTGGTCTTCCCTTTATGTGCATGGATATTATCCTATCACAGACAGCATTGTACCTCATGATCTGGATGTGTTCTTTTTGACAATGAATGCAATATCATTCCTCTTCAATTTGTCATTACAAGCATAGTAAATCATGTGCTTGTCACATTCAAAATGGCCAATACCAGTCCATTTCAGCTCACTCTTGCCTAAGATATCAATGTTTATGCATTCCATTTCCTTTTTATCAATTTCCAATTATCCTAGATTCATATTTCTTACATTCCATGTTCTGATTATTAATAAATGTTTGCAGCTGTTTCTCTTCATTTTGAGTTTTGCCTCATCAGCAAATGAAGGTTCCATGGGCTTTACTCCTATAGGCTTTACTGCATTCGCGTCATCACAGTCAAATCTACTTTGAGGAGGCAGCTCTTCCCCAGTTGCACTTTGAGTGCTTTCCAACTGAGGGGCTCATTTTCTGGCACTATATCTGACAGTGTTTTTCTGCTATTCATAAGGTTTTCAGTGACTAAGTATTCAGAAGTAGTTTGTCATTCCTTCTTCCTAGTCTGTCTTCGTCTGGAAGCTCATCTGAAACCTGTCACCATTGTTGACCCTGCTGGTATTTAATATACCTATGGCATAGCTTCCAGAACCACCGCAACAGACAAGCCACCACAGTATGACAAACTGACAGAAGAGTGGTGGGGGGCCAGAGGTACAGGAGAAAATGTTTCATATTTTGACTATTGCTAATACTGTAAATAATAATAAATAGATATGTACATAGATATATAGATAGATAGATTTTGTTTTTGTTGAGTGGCCCTGCAGTCAGTTCTGACCCATGGGCAACTTAGACATTGGTTAGTGGTTATGTGCTTTGGAGTCTGTTCCGACTCATAACTATCCTGTATAGGGTTTCCAAGGCTGTATAGGGTTTCCAAGGAGCGACTGTTGAACCTCCGACCTTGCGATTCAAACCAACTTGCCGTCCAGTGTATTAAACCACAGTGGCACACCAGACTATATATATACATATATATATAAAGGAGCTCTGGTAGCATAGTGGTTACGAATCGGTCTGCTAGTCTCAAGGTCAGCAGTTCGAAACTACCAGCTGCTCAGTGGGAGAAAGATGAGGCTTTCTGTTCCCGTAAAGATTTACAGCCTCGGAAACTCTGTTCAGGATAGCTGTGAGTCTGAACTGACTCCACGGCACATAACAA
>NW_006408673.1:4165943-4176228 GCF_000296735.1 Chrysochloris asiatica
TTAGTTTAAGAGTGTGTGGGTGAAAATAGAGTCCCCACTGAATAGTTTTCATCTTGTATAGATGGGTCTGGTAAAAAGAGATGGGGGATAAGATTATTATTATTCAATAGTGAGTAATTGTTACTATGAGTAATTGAGACTGTCACAATTGTAAAGGTAGACATTTTGTAACAAAGACAGTAAAGTAGTTAATCTTACAGTCTAGAAACTGAAGACTCTAGGGCCATCAAAGGAGAAGAGCACAAGTGGAATATGGGACTCTATCCAGAGAAACAGTGACACCAGAGATGGAGGTAGAAATGCAGACATGGAGAAAACGAGCAGCTGAGGACTCTAGATTCATTTAAAGAGAGGAACTGAGAGCTGGTGGCCAGGAGGCAGACTTGCAGAATGTGCCTTTTGGTGGTTTAAATTATTATATATGCCTGAGTGTTTTTTTTTTTTTTTTTAAGAAGAACTAAAATGTATATAGAGAAATATTGTTAACAGATGGTACATGGAGAGAATTATAATCATTGTAATGAAACAAAGTCTATGATTTTTTGAATGTAAAACTGATGATCTGCTCTGTAAACTTTCACTCAAATCAAAATACAAACTTAAAAAAAAATGGAACACAGACAAAAAATTAAGGTCTAAAACCATAATTCTTCTAGTAAAAAATATAGAAGAAAAGCTTCGTTATGTTCTGATTGTCAAGGATTTCTTAGATACAATACCAGAAGTCTACTTCAGAAAAGAAAATATAGATATATGAATTAAACTTCATAAGTATTAAAAAATGTTTGCTGTTCAAACACGCTATTAATAAAATAAAATGACATGCCACAGATGGAGAAAATATTGATAAAGTATACATTTGATAAATTGTTCTACACAGTCTAGAAAGAAAATATTATTCTATAAAAAAAGAAAAGCTTTCCATTATAAAATTAATGAAAGATTTTAATAGATAATTCTCAAAGTAGATGAATGGATATTAAGCTCAAGACGTTCAATATCATTAACTATCACAGAAATACAAATTATAATCATGTGCATAGCAGTATTATTGATAAAAGCCAAAACATCAGTAATTGATAAATGAATAAAGAGAATGTGACATATCTGTACAATGGAAAAGTATTTCTCAATAAGTAGCAATGAAGCATTGATACATGCTGAGATGTGGATGATCTTGAAAACATGTTGAGTGAAAAGAGTCAGTCACAATAGATTGTAGTTTAATGCCAGCTAGTCAGTTCTGACTCCTAGCAACCCTGTATAGTGTTTCTGAGGAGCTACTCATGAGTTTGAACTGCCAAACTTGCGGCTAGTTGTCCAGTGCTTAACCTACGACACCCCACTAAAATTTCCACAATAGACTACACATCAAATTATTCCATTCATATAGAATTCCTAAAAATTGCAATCTTATAAAAACAGAAAACAGATCGATTGCTTAGGGCTAGGAGTAGAAGTAAACATTAACTGCACATGAGTACAAGTCATCTTTTTTGAGTTATGGAAATCTTTTAAAACTAGATGTGGTAGGGTTTGTAAGTACTATTATCTTACTAAAACTCTTTAACTATGCACTTGTTGTTGTTAAGTGCCATTGGGTCAGTTCCAACCCATAGCAACCCAATATAGGATTTCCAAGGAGCAGCTGGTGAGCTTGAACTGCTGTTCTTGTCATTCAAACTGACTTTGCAGTCCAGCACATTTAACCCACACCAGGATTTTGTGCAATAGTGCCACACCAGGACTCTGTGCAAAAGCTTAAGTTTAGATGTGTCCCATCATTTGAAAAAGATAATACAAATTGCTGAATTGTCTGTTAGTAGCGGACAAAATCATGTTCTAAAAAGCAGAAGGTTCAGGTTGCAGTTATAGTTTGTTACTGACTATCTAGGCTAAAATAAGCCAACCATATCTCAAGCCATAAATATTACAGGTGCAAAATGTATTTGCACGTGACTGTAGAATAAGCACTGGGCTTCTAACCATAAGGTCAGTGGCTCATACCCACCTTCTATTTCTTGGAAACCCTATACAGAGTTGCTATTGAATCATAACTGACTTGAAGGCACTTAACAACATTAGCCAAAAGATTTGTAGTTTGAGTCCTCCCAGCAGTGTTGTAAAAGAAAGCCTTAGCAATCTCCAAGGAGTGGCGTGTGAGTTTGAACTGCCCACCTTGTGGTTCAAACTGACCTTTCAGTCCAGTGCTTTATCCTACACTGACATACCAGGGCTGCCCATAAAGATTACAACTCAAGAAAAGTCTATGGAGTAATTTCACGCTATAAAATCATAAAATCAGAATTGTCTGAATGGTTTGATACCTCCATGTTTATGATTTTCTAGTGCTCCACAATAAAAACTGGTTTGTTTCACTGTTGGTGTTTGCATTATCTTTAAATGAAATTAATAAACCAGAAGTTCTATTTACATATTGGAAACACACAGGTAAAGCTTCAAAGTTAAGACTTCTAAAAATTAGGCCAATTCATAAAGAGAAGACATAGAACTACTATGTATTATTTTCCTTTCTCTTAGATAAGCCAAACAACTTTTATTAGTTTATTTGTAGGGATTTAAATGTATAACAAAGTACATGTTTTTCACATTTGCATAGTGTTCAGCTTTTAAAATCAACTTGTATATGCAGTTTGAAGTTGCATCATGGTAAAGGATGAAAATCATATCCTCCGTCAAAATTTTTTGTTGCCATAGTGATAAGAATAAAGAATGGATTGCGGGGGTGGGGGTAGGGGGCCTAAAAATACCTGACAGCATACACACAATTTTAGGAATTTGACCTACTTGATGCTAAACACTAAAGAAGTTAATCAATTGAATTATATATGCATTAGGTGAAATATTCTACTTGATTAAAAAAAAAAAAGGCATGGGTCGCAAATATGTAGCTATTATCAGCAATCAAAGAAGTCAGTATGAATGAAGATGACTGACAATCTAAAATGCATAAAATGAGAGACTATTAAATTTAAATATGCACCAGAAACTAGTAGAGCATCATTAATTTTCTGCTTTCTGTCATGAATTTTATTTTCTTTCCATTATTTTAGAGTAGCTTCATTTTAAATGAAAACTTCCTCTCCGTCAATAGAATTTTTAACAGGGCAGAGCAATATAATTAGGTATAGATTTTAAATTATTTGAGTAGTACCTTTCTATATAGCTCCTCCATGTTATGAATTATCATAAAAACATATGTTAAAAGTAAGTTTTCTTTGTAAACTGCTAGTTTTTAGTAAGAAATCTAATGGACTCAGTTATTTACAGAATACTGAATGCATTGAAAGGTATTGATGTAGAGTCTATAAAAGATAAATACAATGCAGTCCTTGAGGTCAACAACGTTTGAAAATTATGTTTTCATAATACTGATTTTTTTTTTAAGTTATCTCCACCTAGCAAAATGAAAATGGCATTGAACTTCACTTGGACACCAGGGTTAAAGTTCTAACTAAGTCAGTGAGTTTACAATCTTCCCAAAGATTCAATTTTTTTCATCTGTAAAATAAGCATGGGTAAAAATATCACACCATAGTATATGGTATTCAAAAGAGATGATATACATAGAGGTAGATTGATTTCATTGAATACAAAATATCTATTAAAATGAGCCTTTATACAATTAGATTCAATATATAAACATTTCTAAGATCTACTTATACATAAATAAACATTAAAAATAATTATTAAAGTATATTTTGAGCAATCCTTAAAATATAAGCATGGTAAACAATTATTAAGCACTTATGATAGAACATACATTGTATATGAATTACTTTATTTAAACAAAACAAAAAATCCAATGAATTAGATATCATTATTATGCTACCTTTAAAATTAAGGAAAATAAGGGGTAGAAGGTCTAAATAACATGTTTAAAAACATTCAGCTGGTAAGTGGGAAAATCATACTTCAAAACAATCACAGGAAAATAGCTCAATATAACTATTAAATTTGAAATATCCTGTATATTAGCTAACACTAATTAGTATGTTTCTAAAATGCTTGATGGATTATATATTGCTTCATTAATCTTTTTTCTTTTATCATTTATTATAATGAAACTTTGAAATAATAAATGTACAACAGTAAATACATTATAGGAAATCCATTTAGTTGTTGTGGTTGTTAAATGTTTTCCAATCAGCTCTGATTCATAGCAATCTTATGTACAACAGAATTAACTAACTTCTTGGCCTTGCACCAGCCTCACAATTGCTGCTATCTTGTTCCCATTGTTGATGCCCCTATGCCAATCAATCTCATTGGGGAATCTCCCTCTTTTTCAATCTTCCTCCACTTTACCAAGCATGATGTACTTTTCCAGAGACTAGTCCCTCCTGATAATATGTTCAAATTCTGACTGTCTTGGCTTCTAAGGAGCATTTGCTCAAAACACAGATTTGTTTGTTCTTCTGGCATTCCATGGTACTTTTAATTATTCTTCTCTAACACCATAGCTCAAATGCATCAATTATTCTACTGTCTCCTTAATTCATTGTTCAACTTTCATATGTCTATGAGGCTATTGAAAATACCATGGCTTGGGTCAGGCACACTGTAGTCCTCAAACTGGCATCTTTGCTCTTCAACACTTAAAAGAGGTCTTGTGCACCAGATTTGCATAATGCAATAATACATCATTTGATTTCTTGACTGCTGCACCCATGAGTGTCAATGTTGGATCCAAGGAAAATGAAGTCTTTAACAACTTCAATCTTCTCTCCATTTATCATGATGTTATTTATTGCTTCATTGATGAGACTTTTTTATTTACATTGAGTTGCAACCCATACCAAAGGCTGTGGTCCTTGATCTTCATTAGTATTTTAATTCATCTTCAATTTCAGCAAGCAAGATTGTATCATCTGTATATCAAAGCAGCTGGTGGGTCCAGTGCTTATCCTACAGTGCCATACCAGGACACGACACCAGGACTCTCCTCCTTAGGTAGTTCTTAATGTAATTGAACCAATCTTTTACCTGTAAGCTTTTGCTTTGCAACTGAAACAAAGTACCTAAAACAGCTTTGTTGATGTTGTTGTTGTTGCTGTTAAGTGCTATTGAGTCTGTTATGACTCATAGCAACCCTGTATAGGGTTTCTAAGGAGCAGCTGGTGAGCTTGAACCACCAACGTTGCAGTTGTTAAAACCGACCTTGCAGTCCAGCTCATTACCCCATAATGGCACCACACCAGGACTCCTTAATAACAATAAATAGCACCATGATTTTTGTTGTTGTTGTTGCTAATTGCCATTGAGTAGGTTCCAACTCATAATGACCCTGAAAAGGGTCTCAGAGATGCAGTTGGTGAGTTTGAGTCACTAACCTTGTGGTTCAAGCCCACCTTGTGGTCCAGTGCTTACCCTACAGTGCCACAGAGAAAGTCTATAGATTGCTATTCAGTCATAAATACCATTGTAAAATAAGATTTAATAGATTAAGAACTCATCCATGAAGGTTAGTTAAGCAAAAAAGCATATTTTCAAATAGCAATAATTGCTAATTGATTTTCAAATAAATGAGAAAAGAATCTCCATTTACATAAAACCATGTCATAAAGGCAGAAAGAAAAAAAGATGGAAAGGTAGATATCAATTGCTATTTCTTAATTTTTATATTTTAACCATTCAGAGCAAAGTTACTTAAATAACAACAAAAATGTTATAAACATTGAAGCACAAAAGAATTTAAATAGTTTTGCCAGTCAATGGAAAATCTGTGCTGATTATCTAGAAAATTGTTTTAGTTACTTTGTTTTAGTAGGAAAGCAAAATCTCGAAGTTAAAAAAAAAAAGGATGAATTACATCAAGAACTACTTAAGGAGGAATGTGCTGGTGTGACCCTATAGGGTAAGCACTGGACCCATCACCAACTGCTCCTCGGAAACCATATACAGACAGGGTCACTGTGAGTCAGAGTCCACTCAATAGCTCACAACAGCAAGGAGAACTGCAAACACAAACTGACACTCCGACCTCACTCACATTCTCCAACTGATATATGAGACTTATTCCTATAATAAAAAGGAATATTTTATCATTTAAATTTTTTTCTCTTCTCAATTAAACTGTGGACACACCATCTATCATATCTAAACATGAGAACAAGTCACAACCTTAAGAGAGACATAGAAAGATAAGTTCAGAAGAATCTTTAGGAATTAAAGAATTTTTACCAAGATTTCTGAAACCCTGTTGATTATTCTCACTTCTTGCTGTTGTTAAGTGCTGTAAAGTGAGTTCCAATCCTTAGCAGCCCTCTGTAAGGTTTCCAAGAATGGCTGGTGGGTTAGAACTGCTGACCTTGCATTTAACAGCCTGGCCACAGCAGAATTCTCTTATTGGTTAATCAAAAAGAGAGGAATGCCACACTCCATTTACATTTACTTAATAAAAATTCTGCATACATATGCTTTCATTTATTTACTGTTCACAAAATAAGTTCTTTTCTAACTGCAAAAATCTATTATATTGAAAATGCTGGTGAGGATGTGAAGAGACTGGGACCCTCCCACATTGCTAATGGAAATGCAAACTCCAACCATTCTGGAAAACAGTATGGCACTTCCTCAGAAAGTTGGAAATAGAAATACCTTATGCTCCAGCAATTCCTCTACTTGGTTGTTGTTGTTGTGAAGTGCCTTCGAGTCAGTTCTGACCCATAGCAACCCTGTATAGGGTTTCTGAGGAGCAGCTGGTGGGCTTGAACTGTCGATCTTGCAGTTCAAACGGCTTTGCAGTCTGGTGCATTAACCCACTGCACCACACCAGGACGCCTATATACCCACAAAAATATGAGCCAGTATATGAGTAGATATATATGCACACCAATGTTTATCACAGCACTACTCACAATAGCAAAAATATTGAGACAGCCCATGAATGAAAAAATGGATAAACAAACTTTGGCACATACACACAATAGATTATTATGCTTCTCTGAAGAATAAAAAGGAAACTGCAAGCCACCACATAACATGGATGAACATTAAGGACAATATGCTGAGTGAAGTTAGTTAGTCACTAAAGGAGAAATATTGCATAAGACCATTATTGTAAAAGCTTAAGAAAAGATACCCATACTAAAATGAAAAATAAATAAATAAAAAAAAATCTTTGTAGGTTACCAGGGATGGGAGGGAGAGGACGGCAGATCACAGGGTAAGGGATAGACACATCATATTTTGGTTATTGGGGAGGGCAGTAAACATGAAGGGGCAGGATGATGGAAGAACAAGATAGCTAAGGGAACGCTTTGGTAGGTTGTATGGTATAAATGGGACAGAGTTAAATAGTGATGTATGCTCAAACTTGAAACAACAGGGGTCTGTGATACAGGGATCAAGGCATAGTCTGGTAAAAGAAAGAAAATAATGTTAGGATAGTTAACTGTCTTATGATTATTTGTTTCCCTTGCCTACTATTGTAAAATAGACACTTGAGTGGGATAAAAAGGAGTATTGGGAAATATAATTCTGAAAGCTTGCAAGCCCATCTTCAGTTTATAACTCATTGGAATACCTAAAAGGGGTTCTAGAACTTTCCCAGTGAAATAGGCTTCTTGCAGAACTTTAGTAGTGTATAGAACCTTAGTTGCAATCCTGAGCCCCATCCAGAGCCTTCCAAGGTGGGACATTCCCACTTGAAAGGACAAGCAGAACAGCCTGGAGCAGCTAGAGGAAAAGAAAAAATTTCTTGAAAAAAAGGCCAGCAGGAAAAATAAAAAAAATAAAACAAAAACAGAAGTCTGAATGGTTTTTACAAGGACAGGCAGATTATTCACTGAAATGCCATCAAGGCAAGCAATCAAGCCCCTTCAGGACATCCCCCTCTCCAAGACTGAAACTCAAAAGGATCATATGAGCATCCACGTAAGCTTGCTGGTGACCATGTTGGTCTACTGGTGAGTGGAAGAGGGGGAAAAGCAACAATGAAGATATGGGCTGAGTCTGACCACGTTCCATAGACATCCATTGACCTGGAGATGAGAGAGATAAGAGGAAGAGGGCTGGTTGGTCTGAAGTATGATGAAATTTGGGGTCTCCTGAGCCCATGGGCAAGGACACAGCCACAGAAGGGTAGAGCTGCTATGAAGTGAGGGGAGATGCACAAGAAAGCCCAAACTTGCAGATAGTACCCATTTGACCTATCTTTGATGGCTTGAAGATCACAACTCCACTAAAAGAAGATTAAAAAGTTGGTAATTTAAACAAGTATAAATTGCTACAATTTGATGAACTTGACCTATACTTGTGGATACAGTAGCTCAAAATACCAACTGAGAGGGAAGAAGTCTTCATTCTACCCCCTCTATAGGCAGGGGTGATAGAGACTGGCAACTTGGACATTGGCTACCTAAAATGGGGGGGGGGGGGGCTATAAAGACACGAAGTGACTGGCTTACAAGCTTTCAAGAGGGAATTTAGTTTCAGAGTGTGGGAGGGGAGGTCGAATCCCCACTGAATGGTTTTCATCTTATCCAGACAGGCTGGTGAAAGGAGATGGGGAAAAGATTCTTATGAATTAGTAGTAAGTAGTAAAGATGAGGCTTTCTACTCCCGTAAAGATTTACATCCTCGGAAGCCCTGTACAGGGTCGCTATGGGTCGGAACCAACTCGACGGCACTTAACAACAACAACAACAAAACTTGTTATCATGACTAACTGCAATTGTCACAACTGTAAATGTAGAAATTTTTTAACATAAAGATGGGGAGTAGTTACTCTTACATTTCAGGACCAGAGGACCATAGGACCATCCAGGGAGAAAAGCATGAGTAGAATGTAGAACCCTATCCAGAGAAGCAGCAACACCAGAGATGGAGGCAGAGATGAGGACATAGAGAGATAGAATAGCTGAGGACTCTAGACTCATGGAAAGAGAAAGACTGTGTGCTGACACCCAGGAGGTAGGCTTGCAGAATGTGCCCTTTGGTTGTTTAAATGATTATAAATTTCTGAGTGTTTGGTGTAAATCCCCCCAAAAAACAACATCAGAGGGGACAGAACAAATAATGTTGAATGATGATGCACAGAAGCGATCGTAATCATTGCAATGAAACAATGAATGCAAAACCAATGTTCTCCCATGTAAACTATCACTCAATTAAAAAACAAACAAACAAACAAAAAACCTATTATATTGCGTATTGTACAATATCGTCACTTGGAAACTACCAGCTGTCCCACAGGAGAAAGATGAGGCTTTCTGTTCCTGTAAAGATTTACAGCCTCGGAAACCCTGTGCAGGGTCACTATGAGTTGGAATCGACTCCATGGTACTTAACAAAAACAACAACAACATATGACAGTGTAAACTCACCAACCACTCCTTGGAAACCCTATACACGGTTGCTATGAGTAGGAACTGACTCAACAGCACTTAAAAATAACAACAGCATGTTATTGGGTAAACTTTGGATAGTGAATCACTAGATCCACAGTTTGAGCCAGTCACTCCACAGATGAAAGATGAGGCTTTCTGTTCCCATGGAGATTTAAAGCCTCAGAAACCCTAAGTAGGGTAGCTATGAGTTGTAACACACTTAATGACAACAGCAACAATATATTCTTCAGTAAAAGCCTTGCTGGTGCTGTAAAATAAGCATTGGGCTAATAATGGCAGTTGGCAATTCAAACCCACCAGCTGCTTTGCAGAAGAAAGACAAGGTTGTCTTCTCCTATGAATATTTACAGTCTCAGAAACCCTATACAGGGTCGCTATAATTCACTTGAGTGTTTTGGGGGTTTTTTTGTTTGTTTGGGGCATATTCTTCAGTACAAACACTGACTATTCAAAAGAAAAAAATTAGCATTCCTATTTAAAATAAAAAAACATTCAGCTAGAAATAATTTATCAATCTATATAGGAAGCCCTTGTGATACAATAGTTAAGCACTTAGCTGCTAACTGAGGCACTGGCAGTTCGAACCCTCAGTCTCTGCACTAGAGAAAGCTATGACAGCCTTGGAAATCCTATGAATCAAGTGTACTCCGTCCTACAGGGTCACTAGGAGTTGGAATCGACTTGACAGTGATGGGACTAGTTTGGTTTTATATCTGTCAGTCTATCTATTTAAAACATATAAAAGGCAAAATTATTTTCAATCCTTACCCGCAAAATCCTTACTGCATTTAAACTAATGTGGCTGTTGGTTCCAACTCACAGAGACCCTGTACAGGGTTTCCAAGGCTGTAAATCTTTACGGGAGCAGAACGCCTCATCTTTTTCCTGCGGAACAGCTGGTAGTTTCGAAC
>NW_006408673.1:4176328-4185314 GCF_000296735.1 Chrysochloris asiatica
ATTCGTAACTAGTACGCTACCAGAGCACCTTTAAACTAACAGAATGTCTTAATTTATACTTAATATTTATTCTTTCATGTATTAAAAGCAGATAGAAAGAAAATTTACAAAAAAGATTTATAAGTCAAGTTGAATTAAAGGAAAATAAGGAAACAATAAGGCAAGAAAGGTTAAAGGAGGATAAATGGAAGCTGAAAGGGGATGGAAATAAGAAACTACTCACCTGTATGGACCAGATTCCAAGTATTATCAATTTGTTTCTGGGTTGGAAAATGACCACAGTCATTGAAGTATTTAAGGAGCTCACTTCTTTCTAACCCTTGCCAATCTTCTCTCTTAGCAAACATTGTTTCATAGACTGAAAGGGACAGAGGTTTAAAAGATTTTTATAAGTAACCTATCAAGTATAACCCATCTAAAGCATTCATCTGGATGCAAAGAAATTTTAACTCCAGATTATAAGTGAAATTTAGACTTGCTTCCCACCAAGGAGAACACTGGCTTTCTCTGTCCTGGTTTACATGACAGTTTTCCATGAACTCTAAATACATCCACTCTCAAGTCACAGCAAATGACATAGTTGTTATTTTCTTAATTGCTGTCAAGTCAGTTCTGACTCACAGCCACTGTGTATAGTGTTTCCTAGGAGTTGATGGTGGATTTGAACCAATGACCTGGTATTTAACAGTTCAATAGTTATCCTATAGTGTTATAACAGGCTTCTGCTTTAAAATATCAGGATCATTGGAGACCTCATTACTGCTGACCTACTTCTGTATTTCTTACTCATTAGCTTCCCTGATATTTTCTTTTCTTTTTGACTTGCACTCATATTCTATTGAACTGCGTAAATGAGTGATTCTTCTTTGGACTGTTCTTCCATCACTAGTTTGCTTCTAACTGGAAACAATGTTTGCCTTTTGCTCACTGGCTTCACACATTCTTTCTTCCTAATTTAAGGTAATTTGCTACTTTTGTCCCTAGATGTTGTAAACTATTGTTAAATTGGTACAATCGAGTCTATTGTCCTATGCACAACAAAACAGGGACTGATCTGGCCTGATAATATTTTCAAAGTGTGAAAGATAAAGTCTCTTCATCCTGGATTCTAAGGAGCATTCTGGCTCTGCTTATTACTAGACATAACTGTTTGTTCTTCTGACAGCCCATAGTATTTTGAAGACTCTTTTCCAGCACTATAGTTCAAATGCATCATTTCTTCTATGGTCTTCCTTTTCCATTTGTCCAAATTTCACAGGTATATGAGGTGATTGCAAATATCATGGCTTGGTTCAGGTATGTCTTAGTCCTCCAAATACATCTTTGCTCTTTAACACATTAAAGTAGTATTTTGCAACAGGCTTTCCTAATGCAATAAATACATTGTTAGAATTTTTTACTGCTGCTACCATAAGCAAAAGGAGCTCTGGCAGCGTAGTGGTTACAAATCGGGCTGCAAACCTCAAAGTCAGCAGTCCAAAACTACGAGGTGTTCCACAGGAGAAATATGAGGCTTTCCACGGCACATAACCACTACCACCACCATGAGCAAGGAACCCTGGTGGTGTAGTAGACTAAGAACTGGACTGCTAACCATAAGGTCATCAAGTTGAGTCCACCAGCTGCTCCATGGAAGAAAGATTTGGCTTTCAGCTGTGGTAAAGACTTACAGACTCGGAAACCCTAGACAGGATTATCATGATGTTATTTAATGGTTCATTTGCTAGGATTTTTTTTCTCCTTGCATTGAGTTGCAGTCTATGCTGAAGGCTATCGTCTTGGAAGCAATATTGTGTCTTCTGCATATCTCCATTTGTTAACGAATCTTCCTCCAATCCTGATATCACATTCTTTTTCATATGATCCAGTTTATCTTTGTTTCCAACTTTTGCATTTCAATCACCAGTAATTATCAGTGCATCTTGATTGCATGTTTGTTGGATTAGCACTAGACTTCTAACCAAAATGTTGGAGATTCAAACCTAACAGGTATTCCTGTTGTTGCTAAGTGCTGTCGAGTCAGTTCTGACTCATAGTGACCCTGTATAGGGTTTCCAAGGAGTAGCTGGTGAGTTTGAACCACCAACCTTGTGATTCAAATTTACTTTGTGGTCCAGAACTTTATCCCACAGCACCACAGGAGGACTAAACCAGGTGCTCCTAAAAACCCTATACAGGGTCACTGTGAATCAGAACCCACTAAAGGAACTTAACAACAACAACAAACATAAACTGAGGAACACGTGTAGTACAGTGGTCGACTGCTAATTGAAAGGTCAGTGATTTGACTCCACCAGTTTCTTCATTTGAGAAAAATGTGGCAGTCTACTTCTGTAAATATTTACAACTTTGGAAATGCTATAAAACAAACTAACTGTCATCTAGTTGGTTCTGACTCATAGCCACCTCTATAGGGTTTCTGAGACTATAAATCTGTACCAGAACAAAAGATATTCTCACTCTATAGGGCAGTTCTACTTTGTCCTATAGTATTGTTAGGAGTCAGAACAATTGAGCGTATCATGTTTTGGAAACATTAGCTCAATTGTTTAGTTTGTCATGTTTATTAAAAAATGACATTTCTTATGTTTTTATTTACCTCCTCCCTAAGATGTAAGGAAAGCTTAGCTAAAATACTGGCAACTAGAAAATTCAGTAGCAATTCCAAAACTGTCATAGAATTTAACATAACTTGGAAGAATATAGAAGTACTTTGTATTCTTATATTTATGGTAAAATAAATTTAAATGTATTTACTCCACTAGTTATGAATACTTAAACATGACAGTTTATAGTTTTTATTATTATAAAAGTAATGCATGCACATATTAAGAGAATTAGATATATTAAAAATACATTAAAGAAAAGAAAATGAGTGGCATTACCACCGCTCACTTTAACAGTTTGAAATACAGTCTTCTAATTTTTGTTTTGTTTTTTTCTATTATTCTTCTTTATTTCCTTCATATAGTTTATTTTTTCTTCTTTTCTTTTCCTGCCTACCTTCTCCTGTCACTTCATAGTCCTAGAGCAATCTATTCATATATAATCCAAAATTTGTGGAAAGGAGCCAATTTATATTATTGCATACTTTCTGTTTTGACATCTACAGAACAGATCTAACTTACTAAGAACATTATCTCTTCCAATAAATATTATTAATAATCCCCTGGTACTGGATCATAAAAAAATGCATATCATTTATTATAACATCCCCCTTCAATTAGACATTTAGGCTGATACTTATTTTTACTGTTACTTAAAACTGCTACTATGAATGCCCATTATACACAACTGTTTGGAAAACCTTATATTACTAAAAATACTTTTGCTTAATCCAAAAGTATAATTTTGTACTGACACATATTCTGTTTGAGCCTTCATTCTGTAACTAGTTTGGATGCTCGATACATAAGTGTTCTTAAAAAATATATAGAGAGTTGAGAACAAAAACCACTTTTATGCCCAGTTTAAATTGTCATTCTTTGACTTAAATGGTTATAGCCTCTGCAAATGAGCCTCCCAGTTTCAAACTACTCTCTTTCCTTTGACACTAAGGATAATAATAAATAATAACTGTATTTGCAGACTCACTCTATGACAAGAACAATACTGGAAATATTATACGTAATATCCTTCATCTTTTAAAAAGCCTGCAAGCTAGTGTTATTAGTTTGCTTTCAGAAATGAGAAAAATAAAGCTTAGCTATCTAAAATATCTGTTGGAAAGTAAACACAGGTTTCAAATTGAAGAGTTGAGATGCTGACCTAACTCCCCCAAGTTCCCCAATATAAATAAAAGAATCACTATCTAATAAAAGATTAATTCAGAAGAAATAGATGAATTATTTTTAAACTATTGCACATACACAAAAACACGTGTTGTTGTTGTTGTTAAGTGCCGTTGAGTCAGTTCCAACTCATAGTGACACTGTATAGGGTTTCTAAGGAGCAGCTGGTGAGTTTGAACTGCTGAGCTTGTGGTTCAAAGCGACTTTGCAGTCCAGTACATTAACTTGCAGTGCCACACCAGGATTCCAAAACATGTATAGTAGGTTCAAAATTTATACATTTACTCTGATGTAAAAATTCTATTCTGATGTGCAAAAACTGTGACTTTCTCTTTGTTTTCTCCCACTGACCTCATCTTGCTCTCAGATGACAATTATGTGCTAATGACAGGGTTGTTATTGCTGTTCAATGCAATTTATTCATTTCAACTCATAGTGATGCTATATAGGGAGCGACTGGTGGATTTGAACCACCAAGTTTGTGGTTAGGAGTTCAGTGCTTATCCAATAGTGCCATACCAGGAGGTTTAAAAGTCATCAATTGAAGGAACACAGTTCCAGTTAAACAATCTCTTTTAAAGAGTAGTCAAGTCATAGTTCAAATATTTTTGTCTGAGCTCCCTACCAGCTTGCCCCTCACTCCTGATTTTGTAAATATATGGGTGCTACTCTGGTAGTGTAGTGGTTATGAATCGGGCTATGAGCCGCAAGGTCAGCAGTTCAAAACTACCAGCAGTTCCATGGGAGAAAGATGAGGCTCCCGTAAAGATTTACAGCCTCGGAAACACTGTGTAGGGTCGCTATGAGTCGGAACCGACTCCATTAACAACAACAATGGTAAACTTAGAGCCTTAGTATACAAAGTTTAAGTGCTCAGCTGCTAACTGAAAAGTTGGCAGTTCATATTCATTAGCTGCTCTGCAGAAGAAAGGACATAGCTGGTCTGATTTTGTCCTGTAACCTCTATGGGACAACTCTTTTCCGTCCTATAGGGCCTCATGAATCAAAATCTATTCAAAGGCATAAAACAATAAAAACAAGCTTAGAAGTCCTTGAACAGCACAAGTGCTTGACTACTAGCTAAAAGTTTTGTGATTTGAGTCTACTCATAGCAGACTTGAAAGACAAACCTAGCAAGTCGCTTCTGAAAGGTCACATCCTCTCATAATGTATGGAGCAGTTCTAGCCAATATACATGGGTTGCTATGAGTCAGAATCAACTCAAAGACAATTGGCAATATACAAATAGAAGATTAGCTTATGTGTCCTTGTCATGGTGCTAGGAGAGATTGTTATTTTAGTGCTTTATTGTGTTCAAACTAGCCTACCTTCTTGATTTGTCCCCTGCTTGTGTAACCAGTGACTTTTAGCTGAAATATTATATGTAATGTCAGGTACTTCCTGCTTGCTGATTCCTCTTAGGTCTTGCTGTTAGGGTACTGCAGCCACTCTAAGGTTTGATTATCTTGGCATTAACTCCTGCTTTGTAACTCTACTCCATGGCTCTTTATCACAGCATTACCGATTCCCCCTTTTTGTCTATATCCCCTACTAAGTTATATGGAAATTTCTGAACTTTTTGTATAGATTTTTGTCTATAAACTGTACTAAGTTATATAGAAATTTCTGGATTTCCCCAACACACAAGCCAAGACTGTGTGTTAAGGAGTGGGGTGGTCTAGGTCATTAACCAGGCACTTTCCTTAGCTAATTCTACTCTCTGCCCAAATCCCATGCTGGACATAGCATTATCTGTTCTAACTGGACTCCTTTTTCTCTGTCCTTGCCTCATGTCCGTCTATCCTCAATGAAGCTACCAAAGTGATCTTTTCAAATGTTAAGTCATATCATAGTTCTCCCTTCACAATCCTCCAATACCTTTCAATATCTCTCAAGGTAAAATCTAAAATGATCCAACACAACCTGAACCCCTGTTACCTGCCCAACTTCATTTTGCTTTGCTCTCACTTACAAACTCCATCCCAGCAACACTAGTCTCCTGGCTTTCTCCAACACTAGCTCCCTCCTCCCTCGACATAGAGCCTTTGTACTTGCTGTACCCTTTGCTTAGAGCATTGTCCCTAATTATCACCTATCTCATCCCTCATCTTCTTTAAGCCTTTTGCTTACAGAAGTTCAAAGAGCTTCTTGGGGAAGAACCTTGAGAGTCCAGACGTAAAAACAGAAACTATGCTAAGTTTTTTATTTTGTTTTTTAAAACTAAGAATACTGGCGCTGTAGGGGAAACTGGACTGCTAACACCAAGGTCACTAATCGCTCCTCAGGAACTCTGTTTATGGTTGCTATGTATTATAACTGATTTAATAGCACTTAACAACAAGGATATTTTATGATGCCGAATTTGTAAATTCTACAGTAACATAAACAGGAGGAAAAATCCTGGGAAACAAGTAAAACTACAGATAGGTGGATAATAAGGTTCCAAAGGTTAAAAATTAATTTTAGTGATAGTTTTGGTTCTTTAGTAGATAAGATTGAGTAAAAATATAGGAATATCAATCCTACATAGGGTTTCTGAGGAGCAGTTGGTAAGCTTGAACCACTGGCCTTGTGGTTCAAACCAACTTTACCATCAAGCACATTAACCCATAGTGCCACCATATGATTCTGGTATATATAGGAAACTATTTGTAAATTAAGTATAAAGTTTCAATAATTACATTAATTCCAAACCTAAAATCGAAGAAAGCTAAAATGATGGAAGAACTTACATTTTTTTCTGTCCATCCACTCCTCTAGTTCTACATAGTTTATAATTTGTCTTGTCCTCCAAAGACCAAGTCTATATCTAACACGATGAATTGTTCTTCGATACATGTTTAAAACTGCTGTCAAATTTGGTCCATGATAAAAAGCCTGGAAAATAGTAACATGGGCAGTGAAACTCCTTATATATCTCTATTTGATCTGAATTTGTTCCATTCATTTCATCCTTGATCCAATTTCTTAGATTATATATGTATTTATTAATGCTTGCTTGATGTTGTTGTTGTTGTTGCTAAGTGCCGACTCATAGCAACCCTGTATAAGGTTGCTAAGGAGTGGCTGGTGAGTTTGAACTGCTGACCTTGCAGTTCAAACTGACCTTGAAATTCAGCACATTAACCCACAGTGCCACACAAAGACTTGTTTGATAGGTTGTCTTATTATGTGTATTATTAAGATAATCTCCCTAAAATTTAGAGAGTTTCATTTATGAACTGTTTTCTCATTAGATGTGAATACTTGCCATAGCCGTAGAATGGAAGTTTTAATGACAAATAATTTCCTAGCAGTTCCATAGATTTATGCCAAAATTTGTATAACATATAACCCACTAAGAATGGAAAAATTGTATTACTAAAATATAATTGCATAATGGATAATTTCACTTACATTGTCCACTCTGGATACTTAAGTAATTTTTTAAAAATTTGTAATTGACTATTCATACCCTTTACTTATTTCTCACTAAGCTTTTTCAGGATTTTCTTATTGATTTCTAAAAGCTATTTAAATATTAAAGAAACTGACGCTTTTTGACATGTGCAAATTTCATTTAATCAGTTTATCTTTTAACATTGTTTACTTTTTTCTCCATATTTTTTTTCTACATTCTACTACATACAAAAGGAGCTCTGGTAGTGTAGTGGTTATGAGTTGGGCTGCTAATCTCACAGTCAGCAGTTCAAAACTACCAACACATATTTGTTTGCTCTGCTGGCAGTTCATGGTATCTTTAATAGTCTTCTCCAACACTATAACTCAAATGCATCAGTTCTTCTAAAACCTTCCTTATTCATTGTCCAACTTTCACAGGATAATGAGGTTATGAAAAATACCATATCTTGGGTCAGGCACACTTTAATCTTCAAACTGACATCTTTGTTCAGGAAGACTTCAAAGAGGTCTTGTGTAGCAGATTTGCATAATGCAATATGTCATTTTATTTTTTAATTGCTATTTCCATGACTGTTGATGGTATAGCCAAGCAAAATGAAGTCTTTGACAACTTCAGCCTTTCCATATATATCATATTTTTTATTGCTCCAGTGTGAGGATTTTTGGTTTTTTACAGTGAGGTATAACCCATATGGGAGGTTGTGGTCTTTGATCCCTATTCGTAAGTATTTTAAGTCCTCTTTGTTTTAAGTAAGCAAGGTTGTATCATCTGCATATCACACAGATTGCTAATGAGTCTTCCTCCAACCCTGATACCTTGTTCTTCTTCATAAAATCCAGCTTCTTGAATTATTTGCTCACCATACAGATTGAATAAGTATGATTAAGCAATACAACTTTGGTGTACATATTTCCTGATTTTAAACCATTCAGTATCTTCTTGTTCTGTTTGAACAACTGTCACTTGTTCAATGTACAGATTTCTCAGAAGCACAATTAAGTGATCTGGCATACTTATTCCCCACAATGTTATCTAAGGTTGTCAGGATCCACACAGTCAAAAGCCTTTGCATAGTCAATAAAACACAGGTAAACATCTTTCTGATATTCTGTGCTTTCAACTAGCATTCATCTGATGTCAACAATGATATCTCTTATTCTATGTCCTCGTCTGAATCCAGCTTGAACCTCTAGCAGCTACATGTCCAACCAATTGAAACAGATTCATATGCATGCCCATTCCAAAGAGAGGTGATGGAAATCATAGAACAATATTATTAGTATCATGTACAAGTAAAATCTTGCTGCAGATAATTCAAAAACAGCAGTAACAGTACATCAACAAAGAAAATCAAGCCAGATTCAGAAGAGGATATGGAACTACAGACGCCATTGCTGGCTTCAGATGGAACTTGGCTGAATGCAGAGAGTAGTATAAAGCTGTTTACTTGTGCTTTACTGACTACACAAAGGATTTTGACTGTGTGGATCATGACAAGCTATGGATAACATTGCAAAGAGTGAATGTTCAAAAACACTTAATGATGATCATGAGGAACCTCTACACAGACCAAGAGGCAATCATTTGAACAGAACAAGGGGATACTTAGTGATTTAAAATCAGAAAAGGTGTGTGTCAGGGATTTACTCTTTCACCACACTTAATCAACTTTATAAAGAGCAAATAATCTAAGAAGCTGTATTATATGAAGACTAAAAGGCATCAGGCTAGAGGAAGACTCATTAACAATCTGTGATATACATATGATACAACCTTGCTTACTGGAAGCAAA
>NW_006408673.1:4185434-4190017 GCF_000296735.1 Chrysochloris asiatica
GATTACTTCATTTTGCTTAGATCCACAATCAAACTTTATGCAAGCAGCATCCCAGGAAATCAAATGATGTATTATTGCATTAGGCAAATGTTCTGCACAAGACCTCTTTAAAATGTTCAAGAGCAAAAATATCAGTTTGAGGACTAAGGTGCACCTGATCCAAGCCATGGCATTTTCAATTGCCTCATATGCATGTGGAAGTTGGACAATAAATAAGGAAGACATAGATGAATTGATGCATTTGAATTATGGTGTTAGAAAAGAACAAACATTTGTAATAGAAGAAATAGAGCCAGAATGCTCCTTAGAATTCAGGATAGCGAGAATTTATCTCTCAAACTTTGGACAGGTTATCTGGAGGAATCAGTCCCTGGAGATGTACATCATGCTTGATAAAGTAGAAGGTGAGTGAAAAAGAGAAGATCTAACCCCACCCCCCCACCCCCAGTGAGATGGATGGGCACAATGACAAATACAATGGGCTCAAGAATAACAACTGTGAGGATAGCACAGGACTGGACAATGCTTCATTGTATTGTGAATAGGGTTGCTATGATTTTTCACTGACTTGACTATACCTAACAACAAAAACAACAACATCTAGGGCCTACTTATGTGATCCTTTTCTGAGTAAGTTGGTATTGATAGCCAGTAACCATCTAATTCTTCTGGTTTAAGGTGGTCTTTTAATTCACCTAGCTAATTGTTTCTATGTGTCTTCGATTTGCATCACTCTGCTTTCCTCTGGAAATGAGAGACCAATAATTGCACATTGTTGTTTTTGTTAAGTGTCATCGATTCATTTCTGATCCATAACAACCCTGTATAGAGTTTCTGAGGAGTGGCCAGTGAACTTGAACCGCAGACATGTGGTTCAAATCTACCTTATAGTCCTGCATATTAACCCACAGTACCACACCCAGACATCTTAGATGACTACTTACAAACTTTTATAATCCCAGTTGCTTTTCACCAAAGTACTACATAGAACATAGTTTATGTGAACTATATGTTCTCTGAGATCCAGTGACTCATTCCCTTAAGATGTTTAGTTATGTTTAAGAAGTTTTCAAAGCTTTTACTCTGGTGTGTGCCACCAACATTCATCAATATATTTGCAGTAAAGGTAAATACACATGTACAAATATTTTCTATCAAATCTATATATATTTATTGGTATACTTCCATTCTCCCCGCACACCTGTTCATCCTTAGTGTATGCCTATGTATCTTCCTGTACATCACTGTTTTCTCAAGACTATGTATATATTTTTAAAAAATAGCATTTACTTTTGTTGTCTTTAACTTTTCCACTATCCCTTGTTTCTTCCCTTGCTTCCATCATGTTTTTGTCAACCTCCCTCTTATTATATATTTCTTTCCCGGTGTAGTGCTGTGGGTTAATGCTCTGGACTGCAAGGTCAGTTTGAATCATAAGGTCAGTGGTTCAAGCTCACCCGCTACTCCTCAGAAACCATATACAGAGTTGCTATGGGTTGGAATCTACTTGACAGCACTCAACAACCAAAAAACAACAACAACCTTCTATGAAAAACCACCACCATCACCCCCTTGCCTTCCACCCTGGTAATCATCAAATAATGTTGTTGTGGGGTTTTATTATTATTATTATAGTGATAACACTTACTTGACTTTTTGCAATTTATGTATATTTATGAATTCTCTCCACTTTATCATGTTTATTTTCCTGTTCTTAACATGTGGATACATATATAATTTGTTTTTCTTTTTTTTTTGCTGTTTAGTAAAATATTTAGGTTTATAAGATTTATAAGATTTTCTCCAAGTCAGCTCCCATTTGGTACGTTGTGCATTCCATTTTTTGCAAGGTAAAAAACTGAAGCATATAATCTGTATATAATTTTCCCAAGGTCTCATAGCTAATAAGTTCCAGAACTTGTTTTGAAACTGAAACAAGAAAACTCTAGATTCCACACTTTTAATTATACTTTATATTCTTCTTAATACAAGTGAATTTGGCATTAAAACACACCCTCTTTTTTTTTTTTCTTCTTTTTCTTCCATAATATATTTCTTATTATTATAATTACTTTTCTCTTGTCACCTGGTGTGATTTATTGAAGATTGTTTTACTATTGCATTTTTTCTTCTTCATCTTTGCTTAATTGTGTGGCATTTCTGTGAAGATTTTCAAATATCATGCTTAAAACTATATTTCTTAATTTATAAATACTATAAATGAAATACGGTCTCTGGATTTGCCTGAATGAAAAAGTAAATTAATATATATTTACTACCTACCTCTTCTTCTTTCTCCTTCTATCAGATGGCAGATGCTGAATGTTTGGTTTTAAATGTTTCAACATTTTTAAACTTTTTCCAATGAGCATTTCTAAACTGGCTTTTATTTATTATGCTGTTGCTCTTAAGAAAAAAAAAAAAAAAATTGGCTGCACTTTTGGAGAAATTACCATAATATGAATCTTACTGGGAGGCAAAACCTACCTCCCACAATTCAAAGCCAAAAATGAGATTTGTGATCCAAGGCTCTTTGTTGTTAGAATGCAAAC
The DNA here is from genome assembly GCF_000296735.1 of Chrysochloris asiatica. Lineage (NCBI taxonomy): Eukaryota > Metazoa > Chordata > Mammalia > Afrosoricida > Chrysochloridae > Chrysochloris > Chrysochloris asiatica. Next base: position 4,187,987 of record NW_006408673.1, read on the forward strand.
CAGTGACAAAGCTTTATCCATTACCTGTACTAGTCCCACAGGTTGAACCAGAAACTAATAGCACACACAAAAATCAAATTAGCAGGAAATCAATTTATGTGTTAGAACATCTGTGGCAGCAATATCCAGGCTGGAAAAACCAACATTCAGAATCTGCATCAACTCTTTCCTTGGCAGGATCTGGATGGCATCCTGGAGCTACCCAATGTTCACCATTCATTCAGACCTCCCCATCATATTCTATTCCATATATTTCTCCTGAAAAATCTTTAACTAGGGATTTTTGTATATCATAATTAAGAATCACAACCGTGTTTTGCGTTTTACACAAACTGAAGTGTCTCTGGTTTGTCTGTGAGGCTTGGAAAGTCTATGACAGTCATGAAGATATGACTGTGTTGGGCCATTATAGTCTTCAAGAGTGTCTGTTCCTCTGATTCTAATAAATCATAGTGTGGGGACCATAACCCAATTTGTGAGTCAGTCCCCTCACCCCTCAAATCTAAGGGATGCAGACATTCAAATAGGAGATTTTCATGGTTAGAAGACTCGGTCAGAGAAAGCAAAAATGGTCCATTTGTATGGTTCCTGTTACATCGCATCTCCCTGAATTATTGAATGAAGCAAGGTGACCATGCATTTGCCTTGGTAAGGAGTTTTCTTGGTGAAAAGTTGAGACATTGTTGTTGTTAAGTGCTGTAGAGTTAGTTCTTACTCATGTGACCCTGTATAGGGTTTCTGAGGAGAGTGGCTGGTGAGCTTGAATGACTGACCTAATGGTTAGCAGCCAGGTGTTTATTCTACAGTGCCACTCAGAAAAAAATGAGAATTGCTGTCAAATTGTGCTATTTTTATTGGTTGGACAGTGTTATATTCCTCAGGTATGTTAACGTAAAAATTAATTTAAGAGCCACAGATGAATGGCAAATCCTTTTCTATGACCCAAACCTTCTAAGTTTTGGATGCATATGCATCTTCCTTACAGACATATTGATTTGGAAGTTTTACAGGCATTTGAAATTCATCATGTTGAACAGGTGACTCTACATCCTTTACTTTCTCCCTTACATGCTTTTCTTCCTAAATAAAGTATTTCATGACCCTCTGTCAGTGTGCCTAAGACAAAAACCTGAGAATCATCTTGATATGTCCTCCTTTATTTTCAAATCCAATCAAACCCAAACTCCTGTTGTCCAATTTTCCTGCCCTAGCTCAAGTTGTCATTGTTGTTGTTGTGAAGTACCATCAAGTTGGTTCCAACCCATAGCAACCCTGTATAGGGTTTCTAAGGAGCAGCTAGTGAGCTTGAACCACTGACCTTGCAGTTCAAACAGCTCTGCAGTCTGGAACATTAACCCACAGTGCCACACAAGGATTCCCAAGTCACCATTACAATTCATTATATTATTGAAAAGCATACTAAATCTTCTATCTCAGATTTGCCACAATTTCTCCTAATCCGTTATCCAGATTAATAACTTTTCTAAAATACAAACCTATTCAAGTCACCAATCTTTAAAGCCATTCACTTACATACACTAAGTATAAAGTACAAGCTCCTTAGCATAGCTTTCAAGAAAATTCTTAATTTAACAGCAATCTTCATATTCTTCTAATGTTATTGTCCCAATAACCCCTAAGGCTCAAACAGTCTATTTTACCACAGTGTATTCCGCTGTATTGTCCTGTGCTCTCAACTCACAATCCACCAACTGTCTGTCAGTTTGTTGCACTGTGGTGTCTTGTTAGTTTCTGTGAATCTGGAAGCTATGCCACCATTTTTTAACACCAGCAAGGGTCATCCATGGTTTACAGATTTCAGATGAGCTTCCAAACAAAGACAGACTAGGAAGAAGGAATGACAAACTTTATGAATAGCAGAGAAACATTGGCAGATATAGTGCCAGAAAATGAGGCCCTCAGGTTGGAAGGCACTCAAAATGCGACTGGGGAAGAGCTGCCTCCTCAAAGTAGAGTTGACCATGATGACGTGAATGGAGTAAAGCCCATGGGAGAAAAGCCCTAAGGACC
>NW_006408673.1:4191396-4192852 GCF_000296735.1 Chrysochloris asiatica
CCAGAACTCTGAACCACGTATAAAGGAATATTTAGAAGGTTGGAATACTCACAGCTAGTGGAATTTTTAGCAGAAGCAAGAAATACATTGCTTTCCAATTCAAGATGCTCAGCTGCTCCCGGAACCACCATCTTGGGAGAGACCAAGCAGGGGAAGGATCAAAGCACCCACGGATGCCTGACAGAACTGTGGAAATAAAAGTGTGGATATTCTTTTTTTCTGTATCTGTTCATTGGTCTCTCGTTGTTTGTGCACCTCCATTCTGGTAACTAGAGTGGGTGCCTGAGTAAGTGGACACTCCCCGTACCCCCATAGGGCTCTACTATGAATGCACACAAGTCTTCTCAAAATTTAAAGTGACAGAAAAACGTATGTTGGGATGGCAACTAGGGTGGAGATGCAGTGAAGGTCGCCATCAGCAATAACACAGAATGCCAGGCAAAGCAGAGCCAGGGCAGAGTTTCAAAACTCGGAACCACAGAGATAGGAATATTTTAAAGGTTTGAAGGCTTATAGCTTGCGGAATTTGGAGCTGAAGTAAAAAATCACATACTTTTGAATCTGCTGGGCCAGGCTCAGAGGCCAGAGCTGACATCCTGGGAGAGACCAAGCAGCGGGACGAAATTGGGGCCGCAGAGACACCATGGAAAAACTCCACGGGAACCTTGGTACAAAGGTGGACAATATAGTTTGTTAGTTTTGCTTTGTTCTGATTTTCATTTTTTCTTTGGTATCTGGTAATTGGCGCGCTCACTGTTTGCCCACCTCCATTATGGGGAATAGAAGGAGGGCCTGAGCCGAGTTGCCAACCCCATCATCACCGCTGGTGGGTTCTTCTGCCACAAACCTGCACAGATACTCAGCCAAAGCGGAAGTACTGATCTGTTCCCTTTTTGTTCTGTTTTTTTTTTTTATCATGGGAGAGAGGAGGGGGCAAAAGGGACAGAAAGAGAATTTAAAGGCAAAATCTCTTGGGCAGCTTTGAGGTAGGAACTTAGGACATTAAAGACATATTAAGCTATAGATTTTTTTTGCCCTTTTTCTTCTGTCCCTCCCCTCCTTTTCTGTGATTAGAGACTGCAATATTCAATCTTGTTTTTGCTAGTGCTGTTTTTTCTTTTCTTTTCTTTTCTTTTTAATCCAACTGGTGTTTTGCTTTTATATAGCCCCCCTTCTACCTTTGGATGACTCTTTGTCTCCCTATATTACACAAGAAGAGTCCGCAATCGCTGCCATATAGCCAAGCTACAATCACACTCTATAAAATACCAAAACCCAGGCAAGAACCAATACCAGCTGCCATATACCAGGGAAACAGAAAACACCTGTAAAAGTTACTCTGAGTTAAGCAATAAGAAGATTGAAAAGGGAAGCCCACATCCTGATCAAATCTTCCTGGAAGCAATCAGAAAGCATAAAAAATTACCAAACACATACTCAATTAAGTATTAAGGCC
>NW_006408673.1:4198977-4205353 GCF_000296735.1 Chrysochloris asiatica
GAGTCACTTCTTGGAAACCCTATACAGAGTTGCTCTGAATTGGAAACAACTCAATAACACTTAGCAACAATAAGGATCTAACACAAATAGAATTAAATAGAACATTTTTATTTAGATGACCTTTCTAAATCCTCTCACACTACCTAAGACTTCATTTAACTATTTGCATTCCCCTCTAATCTATGGTGAGGCACTGGACTGCACGGTCAGTTTGAACCACAAGGTCAGCAGTTCAAACTCACCAGTCACTCCCTGGAAACTCTATACAGGTTTTCTATGAGTCAGAACCAATTTGACAATGTTTAACAGCAGCAACAACTAGTTGTATGCTCTATGATATCATATAATAGGCAGTAAACTGAACCTAATATATAATCATCAACTAATATAGCAATTATTTTGCACTAAGAAGAAATTAGTGTTCAATAAATGAATATAGCTTCCCAGGTAACTAGGAGCTAAAATATTTATAAAATAATATTGCTTTGTGCAAAGTCAACTGTGTTATGGATATTGCTTATGTTTCTACTGTGGATTTATTATTTTCTTAGATAATCAGATAAACATATTTTCTCAAAATTTCAAAGGATTCAGTAATTTCCAAAAAATTAAAGACTATTGACATATGCATAGAATATTGCTATCATAACCTTAATGCTCAGATTTTTCAGCATTGTTACTATTTTATTAATTCAATAAATATTTATTCAAAGCCAATTTCAAATATTGTCTTTTATTATTAACACCAATCATTTAAATGCCCTGGGGATTTCAATATTTTTGGCAAATAGCAACTGAATATACCCACTCAGGAATAAAATTTTAAAACTGTAAATATTCAGGCAAAAATCATAAATGTCAAAATCCTAAAGACATTTCATTAAGGAAACTATTTTCTCTTTTCATATGTTTTAACATTTTTTACCGAATTTTTACTATACCAAAATACATGCAAACAAAGGATGCAGTTTTTGGGGGTTTTTTGTTGTTTTGTTTTTTGTATAAAAATAATGTTTTGAATAGTGGAAAGAAATAATGCCGATAGTTAATATAATAATCTTTGTGGTCCCCTGATACATAATTGGTATTATAATCCAATACTTCTTCATTATTTCCAAATAAATCCAAGCTGAGAGCATTTCACAGGAAATGGTAGAAATTGCAGAGTCCCTTGAGAATATTAAAGCAACATTGTAGCAGACACTGTCCAAGACAACAAGCTCTGAAGTGGCAGCCAAACAATATGACTATAGGAAGTTCCCAGTGGAGGGATGGCCAAGTGCTGACAATTATCCAGTGATTTTCATGAAGCCTAAGAACAGAAAATCTATCAAGAATTCCCCAACAACAACACTTCACATAGGCACAGGCCTGGAAACTCTATTTATTGCATTACAAGCCTGTTCCTCTAGCATTTTGACAGTAAGTAAAATAACTTATCATTATCAACATATCATCCATCTACCATGAAAAATCCATACCAATGACAAAATAAAAAATAAAGTCAATGACAACAACAATTTTCAAAATCTAATAAAAATCAATAGTCTATATTGGCTCTAATTTTTAACCATGCTTTTATTCTTTCCATCTCAAATTTTACTTTCACACAGAAATTCAATATTTTCCTTATCAGTTTCTTCTTTTTATCCTCATGTTGGGCCCAGATCCCTAGGCTTTCTAGACTGTTAAAAAAAATAAAATATTTAAGTCTTATTATGAATTAAGTGACAGTTCACTAAACTGATCATCAGCTTTACATTCAATAAATCATGCACTCCATTCCATCTCGATTGCTATCCCCTCAGTGTAACATCATTCATCCATTTCCTCCCTGTGTATCTGATTTTCATTCCTCCTTCTTTCCCCACCCACCCTTCAGAATCTTGTCCTTCAATTAATGCTGCCCTTTTGATCTTGAATTGCTGATCATTCTATGGTGTGTATAACTCACTAGAATTGTTGTCCTTCATATCTATTACTGACTGAAAATTGAACCATGTAAATGTGTTTAATTCCAAACCTGAAATGTGACAAAGGGCCATAGTCTCAGAGTTTCACCAGTCTTTATCTGACCAGTATGCCTGGTCTTTTCAGAGATGTTGATTATTGTTCTACATTTTCTCCTACTATATCCATCTGATCTCTTTCAGAGCAGTTGGTAGCTCTTCAGGTCTCAGAGTCATGGAGATTGATGTTCCCATCGTTCACTAGTCCAGTAGAGTAATAGTTTAATAACTAAAACATATTTGTAAATAAATAAAACAAAGGAATAGAAGCACATGATCATATTGATTAATGGAGAAAAGGCAGGTGACAAAATTTAGCATCTATTCCTGGTTTTTTAAAAACTCAACAAAAGAGAAATACAAGGGAAATACCTTAATATAATTAAGGGCATATATGTAAAACCACTGGCCTATATTACTCTCAATGGAGAGAAACTGAAAGCATTTCCCTTAAAAATGGAAAGCCCATTATCATCACTCCTATTTAATATAGTGCTGAAGTCTTAGCCAAAGCTATAAGGCAAGAAAGAGAAATTGAATTAATCCAAATTGGGAAAGCAGTAAAATCCTCTCTATTTACAGAATATACGATTCTATAAAAATAAAATACTAAAGATGCAGCAAGAAAATTTGCTGAACTCATTGACAGATTCAGCAAATTGACCAGCTATAAAATAAACAAACAAAAATAAGTTGGAGTCCTTCATACTAGCAAGGAAATCTCTGAAAAAGAAGTCAGAAAAACATAGCCACCCAACAGATGAAATACTTTGGGAAAAAATTAAACCAGAGAAACAGAAGACCTATATAAAGAAAATGACTAAACACTAGTACAAGAAACCACAACAAACTTACCATGTTCAAGGATAAGAAGACTGACCATTGTGAAAATGTCAATAATACACAAAATGAGCAATAGATATAATACAATCTCTATCCAGATTCTAGCATGTCTTTAAAGAGATGGGAGAACTAATCATCAACTTTGTATGGGAAGGAAAGCCCCAGATAAACAAACAGCTATTAAAGAAGCAGAATAAATTAGAAGGTCTCTTACTTCTTAATTTCACAACCTCCTACACAGCCATGGTAGGCAAAACAACCTGGTACTGGTATAAGTAAAAATATATAGATCAATATAATATATTGAAAACCCAGAAGTAAATCCACCCACACTCAAACAGGTTATATTTGACAAAGAGCAGAAATATTAAGTGGAGATGAGATAGTCTCTTTGACACATGATGCTGGAAAAATCTGTCTATCCATTTGCAGCAATATGAAACAGAACCCATATCTCACGTCATATATACAAACAAACTCAAGAAAGATCAAAGACCTAAATGTAACCATTTAGGAGTTCTCAAAAATTTACCATCACTATATAGACAGCTCATCCAGCTTTGGACTGACTAAAATACATATCAGAGCACTTCATTAAGAAAGTTTTAAAATATTCTCATCTCTCTCTATCCTCTTGTATCACAAGTAGAGTGGGAATAAAACAAGTTAAAGTTAATTGCAAAGTAGACTATCTGTGAACCTTTATTTCATGTGCTCAGAAAGAAATAACCTTCTGTAGTCAATGGGCACTCTAGTCATGAATTTTAAACTTAATTTTCAAATATAAAACTCTTGCAACAAAGTAAGAGTTGTACACAAACAGGATCTTTTGGGAATCTGAGGTAGATATAAGCAAGGTCATTCTCAGATTTTTAAAGACTGCATATTTATTAGTGCATGGTAATGATAATGACGGTTGTGATAATAAATGTAGCCAGATCACCTATTTTTTTCCAACTTAGTTTTCATAAATCTGAAAATATATAATTGGCATGTCACCTGCAATGAAAAAATCGTCTATAAATATAGAAATAAAGTGTCCTTCAACTCTGCCAGAAAATCAGCCCATGCCAATGAATGTTCTAACATGAGGAGTTCTTTTTAAATGTCTCAGGTCTTCCTTTGGAAAATGGGAAAAGATCTCTTTTGTGTAACAACAAAATGACATGTTAGTGTATCAAAGTTTCTGGTCATTAAATAATTCACCTATACAACTATTTCCTTAAATAAGGTTCATGGTTTAAAAATACTTTTTGTTCCATTTCTTATCACTGAACTTGCTATAGAGGTCTTTACCCTCGGTGATGTGCAGAAGATTACTTTCTAATGGCATCCCTGTTTCTCAGAGAGATGTGTTTCGGGTGCCCACTGCAAGGTCGTTTTTCAGGGCTCTTCCCAGATTTAACAGGAATTGGCATTGACAGGTGTGTCTACTATGTGTAGTCGCCTTCCCAAATTCCTCAGTATTAGTAAAACTTTAGCAATCAAGGTAAGGTTTTTGTAGATCCAGTCATTCAATTTCTTCCACATCTCCTCAGCCAAAAAAAAAAAAGTGGGGGGGGCATTCTTATGATTTATTTTGATTATTATTTATAAAGATCACCCTAAGCAGTCCTGTTAAAACAACTGCTAAATACACAGCTGCTAACCAAAGAGTCTGCAGTTTGAACCCAACAGTAGCTCCATTAGAGAAAAAAAATCTACGGATCTACTCCAGTAAATACTGCAGCCTGAGAAACCCTATCAGGCTGTTTTACTCTAGTATATAGGATCTCTATGGAGTTCTTGGAGTCCTGGTGTGGTGCTGTGGGTTAATGCGCTAGACGGCAAAGTCTGTATGAACCACAAGGTTGGAGGTTCAAGCTCACCAGCCACTCTTTGGAAACCCTATACAAGATCGCTGTTGTTATCTGCCGTGGAGTCACAGCGACCCTGCATAGGGTTTCCGAGGTTGTAAATCTTTATGGGAGCAGAAAGCCTTATCTTTCTCCCCTTGAACAGCTGGTAGTTTTGAACTGCTGACCATGAGATTAGCAACCCGATTCGAAACCACTTCGCTAGCAGAGCTCCATTATACAGGATCATTATGACAGCACATAACAACAATAATAACAACAAATGGAATCCTAGTGTGGCTCTTTGGGATAAAGCATTATACCGCAAGGTCAGTTTACACCACAAGATGTGTGGTTTAAACTTACCAGTCACTCCTTAGTAACTCCATACAGGGTCGCTATGAGGTGGAACCCAACTCGACGACACTTAACAGCAACAACATTGTTGTTGAGGAGCAGCTGGTGATCTTGAACTGCCATTCTTGCAGTTGAAACAGCTTTGCTGTAATTTGGAATTGATTCCATGACACACAATAGCAACAACAAAGTTCACACAAGTGAATAGTGTGTGCTCAACAAGACAGCCATAGAGCATGGGAAGTGGAGTAAAGCTGCTTTTAATGGAGAATAACCTACTAGGAATCTTGGTGTGGCTAATGCTGAAGTCGTCAAGGTTGGTTTGAACCACATAGTTAGTAGTTCAAACTCACCAGCGGCTCCTCAGAAGCCATATACAGAGACTCATTATGAGTCAGAATAAACTCGATTACACTTGACAACAACAACAACAACAATCTGGTAGTAGAGGAGACACAACTTTATTGCGAAGATATCTGGTCCTGGTTAAGAGTAAGTGGGCTCATAATTGTACGGTTGAAGATAAACCCTATTTTTTGTTTTGAGTTTGCAGTTTGCTGCAATTTAAAACTGATAGCAGAGCTGATAATTAACATTTTTTAAAAAGATGTAGACAGTACTAAAGAAATCATAGACATATTGATTAGGTATCTATCCAAAATTCTGCTTAATCAAACCTAGATAAGAAATTAGAACACAATATGATCTCTAGCACATTCCTTACCTTCTTCACTATTCTTTGAAACCTTTTACGTTCAAGCCATCCTCTAATATACGCCTGCATGATGGTGACCACTTTAATTATTTTTTTGGTGATCATGAATTGATTCCTTTCTCGGAATACTTGAAAGATTTCTATATGTGGTCCGATTCTTTTAACTTTATTGTCAGTTTTATCACTCTTACTTAAAACTGTTTGCATCCTAAAAATAAAACATAATAAAACTTTCTGTTACAAATAAAAAGGAGAATAAATGTTTCTTCAAGTAGTATTAAATTTTTTTCAATGATGAACATATTAAAATAAAAAATGAAGTTGGTATATAGAATTCATTTATAGTACTACCTGAGCATGCCAATAAGGTTCCTTAAAGAAGGTTGAGCATTCCAGAAGCAATATAATGTGTAAAATAATCTCTACAATATGGAACTAAAAATGGTAATGGATTTGTCAGTTTATGGACAATTACTCAAAGGAGAGAATATCTGATTAACAAAATATTTTCTTATGAAAGGTAGGGCAAGTTTGCTCAAAATAATTTTCCTGTTCCAGAAGCTATTTTAAATTAAAGGCTACTTCAGAAAATAAATAAATAAATAAATAAATAAATA
>NW_006408673.1:4205453-4212063 GCF_000296735.1 Chrysochloris asiatica
TTAAAGGCTACTTAAATAAATAAATAAATAAATAAATAAATAAATAAATAAATAAATAAATAAATAAATAAAGTGGCACTGATACTCTTCTTATTACACATTATATAGAAAGTAATTTTGATGTCCAAATACTCTTTTATAGTATGTTCATAGCTTCTTTAACACCAGAAACCGTGATAAGCCTTGCAATGTTGATACACATAGATGGCTTATGCAGTGTGGGAAAACAGCTAATTTTCTATGATAAGCAGACTATCTGTAATTTTAGTAACCTTTTATATGTGCTTTTTCCTTTGTATACATGTTGTATTTTTTATATAGTGGCCAGTCTTTTTCCAGTCTCCCTAAGTCCAATATTAGTTCTCTTGCAATTCTTAAGCTATAAAACTCACCCCCACCCGAGGAAGACTTTTGTTTCTGAATCTCCCTTACACAGCTGCAGGTTCCACTCAGAAGCCCACATCAATTTACCAACAGAGCCTAGTCCGAAAAGTGCAGGAAACACAACCTCTACATCCCAGTCCCAACATTTTGAGTCTCACATTTGTTTTCTGCATTTTTTGGCACGTGTTTTAGTGTCCTCTCATAATCTGTTTTGCTTTCTGCATTAACAATACAGGATCATTATGACAGCACATAACAACAATAATAACAACAAATGGAATCCTAGTGTGGCTCTTTGGGATAAAGCATTATACCGCAAGGTCAGTTTGTTCTGTTTTATACATTGTTTTATACATTGAATCTTGTTCTGTTTTATACATTGTTGTTGTTATTGTTGTTGCTGAGTGCCATAGAGTCAGTTCCAGCTCATAACAATCCTATATAGGATTTCCAAGGAGCAGCTAGTAAGTTTGAACCACACACCTATTGATTCAATCCGACCCTATAGTCCAAAGCTTTATCCCACAGTCATTTTTTTATCCCCTTGGTGACTTAAATGTTGCCAATCTGATTATGATTATTTGACTTGTCCGTCTAGTCACTGCTGGACAATAGATAACAGGTAATCTCAGTTCTGTCATTTTGTATTTGTCTTTTATGTAGTATTTTCTGATATCCTCTGGATTGTATGTTACTTGCACATCAGTGTGGCTAAAATAATTCAAACATAATTTTGTGCCCACTAGAATGCTAATCAGTCCCAGAACACAAGACTTTCGTAATTAGTTTTCCTTGAACACTCTTTGACTGTTTACCCTTCCTACTCCCACACTGACAGAACTGATTAGTGGGATTTGTTGAGGCAGCACAAACTGTGCTTTGTATTTGCAGTTTTACCTATACCTAAAGATGTAGAACTGAGACTGTTAGTCCTCTCTGTGTGTAAATTTAAAAAGTCATTTCCCCCTCCACCTCCCCCCCATAAACCTGCTGGGTCTGTAGGTCTGTGGCAAGCCATGGATGCCAGCTTTTGTTCCGCAGGATGGGTTTTGTTAAAGTTCTCAAGAACAAGGCCTACTTCAAGATATATAAAGTGAAATTTAGAAGAAGATGAGAGGGTAAAACTGATTATTATGCTCGAAAACGCTTGGTAATTCCGGATAAAAATAAGGACAACACACCCAAATACAGGATGGTTGTCAGTATAACCAACAGAGATATCATTTGCCAGATTTCTTATGCCCTTATAGAAGGGGATATGATTGTCTATGCAGAGTATGCTCACAAACTCCCAAAGTATGGTGTGACTGTTGGCCTGACAAATTATGCTGCGGCATATTGTACTGGCCTGCTGCTGGCCTGCAGGCTTCTCAATAAGTTTGGCATGGATAAAATCTATGAAGGCCAAGTAGAGGTAACAGGAGATGAATACAATGTGGAAAGCATAGATGGTCAACCTGGTGCCTTCACCTGCTACTTGGATGCAGGCATTGCCAGAACTACTACTGGAAATAAAGTTTTGGGGGCTCTGAAGGGTGCTGTGGGTGGAGGCTTGTCTATCCCTCACAGTACCAAGCGATTCTCTGGTTATGATTCAGAAAGCAAGGAATTTAATGCAGAAGTACATCAGAAACACATTATGGGTCAGAACGTTGCAGATTATATGTGTTACCTAATGGGAGAAGATGAAGATGCTTACAAGAAACAGTTCTCTCAATACATAAAGAACAACATAACTCCAGACATGATGGAGGAGATGTATAAGAAAGTACATACTGTTATCCATGAGAATCCTGTTTGTGAGAAGAAGCCTAAAAAGAAGAGATGGCATCATCCCAAAATGTCTCTTGTCCAGAAGAAAGATCGGGTAGCTCAGAAGAAGGCAAGATATCCAGAGCTCAGGAGCAGGTTGCTGAGAGCTAAACCAAACCACAATTTCCTATGAGATTGTTCCAGAAAATGATAATAAACTTATTGACCAAGCCAAAAAAAAAAAAAAAAAAAGTCATTTCCCCCACCCCTTTTATGATAAAGGAATTTAGACTTTTATGATGTTCTTAAGATTGTAGCTACATTTATTTATTTTTACTGATGGCAGGCACTTTTTTCATAAGGAAATTTAGTAGATTCATGAGTCATAAAATTATGAGGGTAAGTCAAAATGTATTATGGTTACCGTTTATACATGCACAGGTTTATTCCAAATAAACATGTTTAAACACTGTTCTGTGATCATTGGATAGTTGCAGACAACTTCTATCAGTAATACACTTGTCTTAGTCTCCTTAGAGTGCCTTCAGAAAAAGAAGTCCAATTAAAACAGTGAATTCCAAAGAGATTTACTGGGATAGTTAAGCTCGAAGCAAAGCGGTGAGTTCACATGGTTATGACAATAGTTTTTTGATATTTCAAAGGGGCAGTCTTGATAAATTTTCTCCAAGAACACAGAGGATTACAAGGGAGTCCTAGGGTGGTGTTGTAGAACAAAGCACTGGACTGTAATGTCAGTTTGAACCATAAGGTTGACAGGTCAAACCTATAAACTACTGCTCAGAAATTCTATACAGGGCCACTATGAGTCATAGCTGACTTGATGAGACTTAATAACCACAATTAAGAAGACATTTAATAAAATGGAAAACAGTTATTCTCTGAGGGTACTATGTGGGTACGTTGGGAGTTATCTTATGTGAATTTCACTGGGAAACCTTAACCTATATACACTATATTTCTGTTATTACCCTTCAGACTTCTTTATATTCCCCAAACTTAAAGAACATTGAAAAGGAACATGATTTGAGTCCTTCAAGAATGCCAACTGCCATTTTGATGTGGTATAGTTCAAATTGCAGAGGGCAACATTCTATGGGGAAGGGTTAAAGAGATGGAAACACCACATCCAGAAACATAAACATCTAGATGAAGAGTCTGTTAAGAAACAATATCTTCACATTTTGGTATTCTTGTTTAATAAAAGTTTCAATGATTTTTTTAGCAACACTTTTTTATTTATCCTCAAATATAATTTTGTGCTTTAGAGGAATATCTTACTCTAAAAGGTCAACTTACTAAAAAAAAGGGAACACTCAGGCTGAGGGAACTGAAGAAAAAATTCAAATCTTGAATTGAGATATTGAAGGACTTTAAGAGAGTCTGGTAGCATAGTGGTTAAAAATCGGGCTGTTAACCTCAAGGTCCGCAGAGCGAAACTATCAGCGGTTCCGCGGGAGAAAGATGTGTTCTGCTCCGGTAAAGATTTACAGCCTCAGAAATCCTGAGCAGGGTCACTATGAGTAGGAACTGACTTCACGGTACTTAACAACAACAACATAGGAGTACTGGAGTCATGGTGTGGTGCTGTGGGTTAATGCGCCAGACTGCAAAACCCTTTGAACTGCAAGGTCGGCTATTCAAGCTCACCAGATGCTCCTCGAAAACCCCACACAGGGTTGCTATGGATAGGTTTTGACTCGACGGCACTTACCTACGACAACATGGGTAAAATACTGAATGCTTTAGAAAGCATTAAAAGAAGATGGCAGGTATATACAAAGCCACTATACCAAAAAGAAATGGCCAATTTTTAACTATTTCAAGAGGAATCATATGATCAAGAGCCAATGATAATGAAGGAATAAGTCCCAGGCGTATTGAAGACATGGACAAAGAACAAGGCTCCGGGAATTGATGAAATACAAATTGATATATTGCAAAAAAACTGATGCAGCACTGGAGGCACTCACTCATCTATGCGAAAAAATTTGGAAGACAACTAACTGGCCAACTGACAGTAAGAGATCCATATTTGTGCCCATCCTGAAGAGAAGTGACTCAATAGAAGTTAGAAATCATCAGGAAATATCATTAATATTGCATGTAAGTAAATTTATGCTAAAATACAATACAAAAATGGAGTTCTGGTGTGGTGCTGTGGGTCAATGCATTGGACTGCAAAGTTGGTTTGAACCGCAAGGTTTGTGGTTCAAGCTCACTAGTCACACCTTGGAGACCCTAAACGGGGTCACTATGGGTCAGAACTAACTTGGTGGCACTTAACAACAAGAACAACAATGCAAAAGTGGCTGCAACCATAGATTGACAGAGAACTTTCCTAGGTTCAAGCCAGTTTCAGAAGATGTAGAATGAAGGATAGCATTGCTGATGTCAGATAGAGTTTGGCTGAAAGCAGAAAATACCAGAAAGTTGGGTACTTGTGCTTTATTGAACATACAAAGGCTTTTGATTGTGTGGGTCATAAGAAATTATGGACAATTTTGTGGAGAATGAGTAATCTGGAACACTAAATTATGCTCCTGAGGAACATCTACATAGGCTAAGAAGCAGTTGTTCCAACAGAACAAGGGAATACTGAATGGTTTAAAATTTGGAAAGATGTGTTCCAGGATTCTATTGTTTCCCCTTACTTATTCAGTCTGTGTGTTGAGCAAATAATTTGAAAAGCTGAATTATATGAGGAAAAACATGGAATCAGGATTCGAGGAAGACTCATTAACAACCTGCGATATGCAGATGATACAACCTTGCTTTGCTGAAAGTGAAGAGGACTTAAAATGCTTACTTATGGAAATTAAAGATCACAGCCTTCGGTATGGGTTGCACCTCAGTGTAAAGAAAACAAAAATCCTCACCACTGGCGCAACAGATAATATCAAGATAAATGTGGAAAAGGTTTAAATTGTCAAAGGCTTTATTTTGCTTTTATCAGTCATCAAACACTCATGGAAGCAGTAGTCAAGAAATCAAACAACAGATTGCATTAGGCATAGGACCTGTGCATTAGGCACAGGACCTCTTTAAAGTGTTTTAGAAAAAGATGTCAGTTTGAGGAATAAGGTAGACCTGACCCAAGCATTGTATTTTCACTAACCTCATGCATGTGAATGTTGAACGGTGAATAAGGAGGATTATAGAAGAATTGATGCATTTGAGTTATGGTGTGGTGGTGGTGGTTATGTGCCATGGAGTTGGTTCCGACTCATAGCAACCCTGTACAGGGTTTCCGAGGCTGTAAATCTTTATGGGAGCAGAAAGCCTCATCTTTCACCTGTGGAACAGCTGGTAGTTTCGAACTGCTGACCCTGTGGTTCGCAGCCTGGTTTGTAACCACTACACTACCAGAGTTATGGTGTAGGAGGAGAATATTAAAAGTACCATGGACTGTCAAAAGAACAAGCCTATCTGTATTGGAAGCAGTATAGTCAGAATGCTTCTTAGACGCAAGAATGGCCAGGATTTGTCTCTCATACTTTGGACATATTATCTGGAGGATACAGTTCCTGGTAAAAGATATCATGTTTGGTAAAATGGAGTTTCTAAGAAAAAGAGGAAGACCCCCCACTGAGATGAATCAGCACAGTGGAGGCAGCAGTGGGCTCAAGGATAGTAACAATTGTTATTTTGGCACAGGACAGGGCATTGTTTTGTTCTGTTATACAAAGGGCTGTTGTGAGTTCGAACCAACTCGGTGGCACCTAACAGGAAAAACCTAAAAGAGGAACAGATATTAATGACTGTTAGTCTGATTGTTTCTTCCTTCCTTTATTTCTTTGGTTAAAGCATGACTGATTTTGAATGGGAAGCAAGACTGATATTGTAAGACTTAGGAAGGAGAGAGCTCCACCATCTAAGATAATTTCTGAATATTTTATATGACCTCAATATATGTTATAAAACAAGTGTGCTGATGAAATGGAAATGTATTTTTCTAGCTTATTCAGACCTCCCAGACCTGTGAAATCTAAAGTATACTGAATTTATGACATTTCCTCCTTTCTCTCAAAAAAAAAAAAAAAAAAAAGTCCCACCCACTGTCAAGTAGTCAATTATGACTCATTGTTTTTGTTGTTAGGTGCCCTCAGGTCTGTTCCAACTCATAGAAACTCTGTGCATATCAGAGCAAAACACTGCTCAGTGCTACATCATCCTCACAATTGCTATGTTTGAGCTATTGTTGATGTCAATGTGTCTATCCATCTTGTTGTAGTTCTTCCGCTTTTTCATTGACGCTCCACTTTTCCAAAAAATGATGTCCTTCTCCAAGTCCCTCCTGATAATATGCCCAAAGTAAAGGAGACAAAGTCTTCCAATCCTTGTTTCTCAGGAGCATTTTGGTTGTACTTCTTCCAGCAAGGATTTGTTCATTCTTCTGGCAGTCCATGTCAATTTTAATATGCTTTGCCAACACTATAATTCAAAAGCATCAATT
>NW_006408673.1:4213308-4219184 GCF_000296735.1 Chrysochloris asiatica
TTATTTCTTTCAGTTACTTTAGCTTCTTTACATTTTAAGGGCAAATTTCAGAGTCTCTTCTTTTTCATTTTCGTCTTTTCTGTCTTATCTTTTTAAATAACCTTTCTCTTTATTCATGAATGATGTTCTTGATGTTATCATACAACTCTTTTGGCCTTTGACCTATATTGTCTAATGCACCAAATCTGCTCTTGAGATGGTCTCTAAATTTAGATGGGGTATGCTCAAGTCCTGATGTGGTGTTGTAGATTAATGTGCTGGACTGCAAAATTGGCTTGAACTTCAAGGTAAGCAGTTCAAACTCACCAACTGCTCTTCAGAAACCCAATACAGGGTCACTATGGGTTGGAACTGATTGGACAGTGCTTAACAGCACAACAACAATAACATACTCAAGTTCATATTTTTGCTTTTATGAATTTGCTCTAATTTTCTTAAAGTTCAGCCTGAACTTTCATATGAGAATTTGTGTTGTTGCAAAAAGGTATCTGCAATGAATAAGCCATTGGTCTTGCAAAATTCTATCATGTGATCTCTCCAGCACTGTTTCTATTACCAAGGTCATATTTTCCAACTACTGAGCCCCCTCTTTGTTTTTGACTGTTGCATTCCAATCACCTACAAATATCAATGCATCCTGATTTCATGTTTAAATAAATTCAGAATGAATAATTTGATTTTTATATTGGTCATGGTGTGCTTTTGAGTAGATTCTGATGCATAGAGCCTCTGTGTAAGGTTTCTGAATATGTAAATCTTTATGAGAGCAGAAAATTTGTATCCCATCACTAGATGAAGGTCCTGGAAACTTTTTTCCACCCATGTCATAAAGACCAACTCTACTTTGAGAAAGCAGCTTTTCCCCAGTCATATTTTGAGGACCTTCCAACTTGAAGAACTCATCTTCTGGCACAGTATCAGATAAATTTATTTTGCTATTCATAAGGTTTTCAGGGACTAATGATTCAGATGTGTTCTGATTCTCCTTCCTATTATGTGTTAGTCTGGGAACTTCTAAAACCTGTTCACCTTAGGTGACCTTGTTGGTATTTAAAATACCAGTGGCATAGCTTCCAGTATCACACAACCCATGAGCCACCAGAATACCACCACAATATAACAAACTGACAGATTAGTGGTAGAATGATAGGGTGGAATATACAGGGAAATATGGTACATGGAACTCAATAGGAGGATTGGTTAGCTTACTCATCCCACTAGAATGTGAAAAAAGAGCTATTATAGAAGCAGGAACATAAAATCTCAAGAAAATGAGTAAAAAACAACAACAACCATGGGCAGAGTGCAAGACCCATACACAGAAAAATAGAGGCAGTAGAGGCTGTAGCATAGAAAAGCAGGGCAGCAGGCTTCCTGGTATACAAACTGAGTGAGGTTGAGTGCCTTCTTGTAGTAGACTAAATTGAATGTTCTGTGGGCATTTATCAACAGTGCTAAAGGAGCCTGTTACACTCACCTGAGCAAAGCAGAAGGCAGGAGGCCATAGGGTTGAGAACTCAAGGACTAGAGAGAAACATGCTTGTGGTACAGCTGAGAAGAGGTGCTTCTGACCAAAGAACTATTTTATCTTGAATACTGTTGATCGAATTGTACCCTGTTAACTTTCCTAGTAAAAACCACAATCTTGAATATTGTCAGTGAGTTCTATGTGACTATTGCAATGGGTTATTGAGTCCAGTAGAGTAGAGTGGCATGGGAGAGATGGTTGGTGTCAGACTAGGATAAATAAGGTTGGATAGTGGAAGCATTCCTGAGGACCATGTCACAAGAAAATGCCTTACCCTGGTGTAGATTATGATTCTCTTTCTATCTTGTATACAGAAGAAGTCAGACATGGCCCCCATGTAAAGTTTGCAATAAGCTTGTGAATACTTGACTATAAAATGCTACATAGTTAGTATACAAAATGATCAAAATTAATATTTAATTTCCTTTCTGAACATTGACAAACTGATCTTTCAGTACAGTCTGCTCTTCATTGATAGAGAAAAATTCTATATTTTGATAGATAACAAAACTTCCTTGTATCACACACACACACACACAAATTCCTTTTCCGTGCTTATGAATCTTTTTTTTTTTTTTTCTCCTTTCTCATCCACCTCATAAAAAATGTTGTTGTTGATAAGTACTGTTTAGTTGGTTCCAACTCATAGCAACACAGCATAGGGTTTCCAAGAATCAGTTGGTGATTTGAACTGCAAGTCTTGCAGTTGCCAGTCCAGTACTTATCCTAAGCACCACAAAAAATGTGGTGTTCCTAACAGGGTCTCTATGAGTTGAAACCAACTCAATAGTACTTAAAAACAACAACAATATTTAATATTATTTGTGGTTGTGTTTCATGTTTCTACCGTAGAGGCTTTTGTTCATACTTGCCTCTTCTGAAAATTCTTTCTTATAGTGTACTTCCCAGATTCAAGCCTCAAATTTCAAATATAAAATGCTATAATATCTTTTAAACTTAATTATCTTTTGGCATATAAACAGTTCTTATGCATATGCTTTATGAGATAACATTTTAAAACATTGAGGTCTGTCATTGCCATCACTGTCAGCAAGTTCTTATTTCAAGATGACCAGTCACTAAATTCTATGTAATAATTATGTCCTCATTAAAGTACTCTATCTGTTCTCTTCCACACTGACACGGTTGATTACCATACAAAACACATACTAAAACTATAATATTCCATTCATTCTATCATCAACAGGTGATTTCTATATTTTTCTCACACTTAACCGAGCTCCTGCTACAAGATAGAGATCATAAACTGAGTCTTCTGAAGGAAGTGTTAAAGGAATAATAGCCTCATGAAGCATGCATATATTCAACAATTTATAGTAGCAGAAGAAAAGACTTACAAAGAAACTTCTATGTTTAAACTGATATCATAACTATGGACCTACTGGACTAAACCAAAGGATTAATTCAGGATTTTAGGACTTTTGGGGGCTCAAAAACAGACAATCCCATGTTGCTAGTTGGCTTCATCAAAAAGTGGTCCAATTGTGTGCTGTGGAGTCTGTTCTCACTCATAATTACCCCGTACAGGGTTTCTAAGATTAAATTTTTACAGAAACGGAAAGCCACATAATTCTCCTGTGGAATGGCTGGTAGATTCTAACTACCGAGCTTATGCCTAGCAGCTCAATGGATAACTCACTATGCCACCAGGACTCTTTTATCAAAGATTGCTGTTGTTAAGTGCTGTTAAATCTGTTCTGACTTACAGAAACCCTGCATAGGGTTTCCAAAGAGCAGCTGGTGCGTTTGAACCACCAACCTTGTAGTTCAAACCAACCTTGAAGTTCAATGCTTATCCTATAGCTCCACACCAGGATTAGAAGAACAAAAATAAATTAACTTGGACAGAATAAACTGATTACATTGTGATTCACATATATTTTTTAATATAAATATTAGAAGACTTTCCCTTTTGGATCTATTTTTAAATATAAATTTATATGCTCTTATGTATGCAAATTAGGGGAGTCCAGTGGCTCTGTATATATATATACTGGACTGTGAACCACAAGGCCAGTGATTGGAGCCAACAAGTCACTCCTTTGTAGAAATATAAGGCTTTGTGCTCCCAAAATGTTTTCCAGCCTCAAAAACCCTACACATGGTTGCTTTGAGTTGTTCCAACTTGACATTACTTTAAAACAACAACAACAACATATAAACTAAAATGAAACATTATTAATGGCACTAATTTCTCACTATATGATAAACAATCCTAATGAAAATTTTAATATAGATCATAAGTCAATAAATCATGAGAAATAATGATTGTATGGAAAGTAAGCACACTTTTTTTTTTTTTCTGTAAAACAACATAGAATGACTGCTGTTGCTAATTACCATCATTGCAGTCTCATGGCAACCCTATTTGTGCTGAGTAGAACTGCTTAATAGAGTTTTCAAGGCTATGACCTTCAGAAGCAAACTGCCAGGCCTACCTTCTGAAGACCCTGTAGGCATGTTTGAGATGCTGCCAATATGAGTCAAAAAAATAGTTAAATGTCCTTACTGAGAGTTCATATATTTTATAAAGATGTATGAAGGGGGCCTCAAAACTTCATGAAAAAATGAAATTAAAAGACAATGGAGGAGGGGCGGGGCTTGATGGTGGATAGGGTAGAAGTACAGTGAAGATCTCCGTCAACAATAACACAGAACACCAGATGAAATAGGCTCAGGAGATAGCTCCAAAATTCTGAACCACATATATAGGAATAATTTTAAAGTTTGAAGGCTCATAGCCTGTGGAACTTGTAGCAGAAGCAAGAAATCTTGTACTTTCTAACCCACTGTGCTCAGCAGCCCAGAACCAACAACGTGGGCAAGACCAAGCAGTGAGACCAAAGCAGCCTTGAAGGCAAGAAGCTGAAAGAGTATATTAAAGTTATAATCATATTAGGCTATCAATTTTTTTTCTCCCTCTTTTCTCTCTTTTCTGCTATTATAGACTACAGTATCCAATCTGGGATTTTTGCTGCTGCTCTTTTGCTTTTGGGGTTCCCCCTTTTGCCTTTAGGGGGCTCTTTCTCTCCCTATATTACCAAGGGAGACACAGCATTTGCTGTCATATAGTCAAGCAACTGTCACACCAAATAAAATTTCACAATCCAGACAAGAACCAATACCAACTATCAGACGGAAGAAAGGCAGACAACATCTGTGACAGTTACTCTGAGTTAAATAATAAGAAGAGTGCAAAGGGAAGCCCTTCTCAGGATCACATCTGCCTAGAAGCAAGCATAAAAACAATACCAAAACACACACTCAATTAAGTATTCAGGCTAAAGTTAATCACTAAGCATGCCCAAGGAGAAAAAACACATGACCATATCAGCACGTGTTCAGAAACAAGACAAAGCAACTGAGGCAAATGAACTGGAAGTAGACATACACTTGAAGGATGGCAGGCATTGGAAATGCCTGAGAAGGAATTCAAAAATATGATTATAAAATGTATCAAAACACACCAAAATTGAGTTGAGAAAAATAAGGAAGAAGTTAGGAAAGCACAATAGAAACAATCAATAAGACAGATACAGCATTGGAAACAATTAAAAACATACAGAAAGAGGGCCAAATGGTTAATAAAAGAATATCAGAAATAGACAATACACTGAAAGGGCAATGGAGTAGAATTGAAGAGATGGAAGCCAGAGCGAGTGATCAGTAAGACAAATCTCTTAATACTACTAAGATAAAAGAGCAAGCAGAAAAAAGAATTTAAAAAATTGAAGAAAGACTAAGATTCATATTGGACAACATGAAGAGGAATAACTTAAGAATTATTGGCATTCCAGAAGAGGAAGAATCACACAAGTCCACAAAGGAGATAGTTGAAGAGTAACTGGAAGAAAATTTCTCTAACATCCTGAAAAGTGAAAACATAAGCATTCAAAAATCTGAACTAATCCCAGGAAGGATAGACCCCAAAAGAAAATCACCAAGACGTATAATAATCAAGCTCTCCTAAATAAAAAATAAGCAGACAATCCTGAAAGCAGCGAGGGAAAAGGGAAGCATTACTTACAAAAGCAAGCAAGTCAGATTAAGCTATGATCTCTCATCAGAAACCATGCAGGCAAGAAGGCAATGGGGAGACATATATAATATCCTAAAAGAAAAATACTACCAACAAAGAATCCTTTTTCAAGCAAAGCTGTCTATCAAATACAACAGTATAATTAAAGCATTCCAGGATAAACAGAAGCTAGGCATAGTGGTTACAAATCGGGCTGTGAACCACAAGGTCAGCATTTCTAAACTACCAGCTGCTCCATGGGAGAAAGGTGAGGCTTTCTGCTCCTGTAAAGATTTAGAGCTTTGGAAA
>NW_006408673.1:4233449-4234835 GCF_000296735.1 Chrysochloris asiatica
AAACTTTGGGAGAAGTATATCTAGAATGCTTCATGTTGTTGTTTTTAATGCCATTGAGTCGGTTCTGACCCATAGCGACCCTGTATGGTGTTTCCGAGGTGCAACTCATGAGTTTGAACTGATGACCTTACGGTTCAAACCAACTTTGAAGTCCAGTTCATTAACTCACAGCACCACACCAGGAATCCTCCATAGAACTGAAGATTTCAGACATGTTAATAGTAAGGACTAATCACTGAAGAAGAAATTTATTCTTGGTAAAGTAAAATTAGGAAGATCCTTAGTCAGATGAAGTGACACAGTGATTGCAAAAATAGGCTTAAATATAGGAAATATTGCAAGAATCTGGTGTACATGAGGTCACTATGAGTCTGAACTGACTCAGTGGTATCTAGCAACAACAGTGTAAGAACAGAAATAAATATGTCAAAATATTGATATTGTTTGTGTTAAGGTAGTGGTTCTGAATGAAGGGTTGCAGAATCATCAGGGAAGCATTTTCAAAGAACTTATGATTAGAGCTCATCCTCAGACAATATGATTCATTGATTCCTCCAGTGAAACTGATACAAATCCCTGATTAAACTCATTATTATGGTTTCTTTTTTTCTTCTTCTCTTTATTCACATTTTCTGAAATAAACTCACATGCATTGTATAAAGTAAAAGAAATATACAATCATTAAATCCATTAATTGCAACAGTTTTCACAACTTTTCATTAAACATTTACATCAGGCACAATTTCCCTTGAGTACTCAAAATTTATCTATTGGATAAATTTTATTATTGTGTCTTTATAAATGAGGAAAGTAATTCTGAGAAGACTTAGTGACTTTCTAAAATCATGTAGTTGTAATTAGCAGGCAGAATTGAAAACCTTCTTCTTGGGTGTGATAAAATCATACAAGTAAGAAATTATGTCATGAATTCAGAAAGGTTAGTAATAGGATGATTATGATAATTGGGTTTAGATTTTTGTTTTTCTACTTCAGCTGCAAACATCCTTTAATAATTGGAATGTGGAATGTACAAAGTATGAATCTAGGAAAATTGGAAGTTTAAATGAAACACATAAGTATTAATTTCCTAGATATTAGTAACATAAAATGGACTGTTATTGGCCATTCTGAATCTGACAATCACATGATTAACTATGCCGAGAATAACAAATTGAAGAAAGCACTTTAAGATCCATCTTAAAGTATAGTGGTATCTGTGATATGGTATTATTCACATACCTACAAGGAAAAGCTATTAGTATTACTATTCTTAAAATTTATACGCCAATCACTAAGACCAGTGATGATGAAATGGAAGAATTCTATCAACTTCTTAGATCTGAAAATCATCAAATATTCAATCAAACTGTACTGATAACTACTGGT
>NW_006408673.1:4235335-4236933 GCF_000296735.1 Chrysochloris asiatica
GTCATTAAGAAGACAAGAAAGAAAAGACTAAAAGAACCAATGGTACTGAAGGAAGAAGCCCAATGTGCACTGAAGGCATTAACAAAGAAAAAGGTTGTGGGAATTGATGGAATACAAATTGAAATATTTCAACAAACTGATGCAGCACAGGAGGTACTTACTCACCCATGCTGAGAAATTTGGAAGACAGCTACTGTGGGAAGTAGTCATGTCACTTCTGCTGTTTGACACAGTCCCAGCAGAAGGAGAAACATCATGCAAAGCAGGTGATTCTCAGGAACTGGCCTCTATCCCCTCTTCAGGATAACTCTAAATTCACTTGTAAAAAATACATAATATTGCCATATTCACAGCCTTTTACTATGAGCTCTGCAGACCTTGGGAAGAAACCAGTCTAGCAACAATTATTTCAACTTCAGTAGTTTGAATTAAAAGGGAATTGTATAAATTACTCCCTTTCACAGAAAACCTAAGTACAAAGTAACTGCATTTGTGAGACCACAAAAGCAGATAACAAATTAAAGTGTTCAAGGTGACCTACCCCTATAGACCTCACCGCAATTACCAGCCAGAATTCACAAACTCCCACTATTACATACAGGCACCTGCATGAGTAGACAGAAAATAGTGAACATAAGTGAAAAGTAGTTTTAACTTAATAATCTACATTTCCTGCAGCAATTAGCAAGGTGGGGCCTTATCCCTCACAGCTTCAAAAGAAAGAAACATAAGAACACTATTATCAAGCAATTTAATGAATACTCTAGAAAAACAAAATAATTAAGTAGATGTTAGTAATACTTTTACTATGAAAATAGTAGTACATTATGTAGAAGATTGATAATTAGTTAGCAGAAATAATAAAGTAGTGCAAGCATTGATGATTAATGAAACTTATATTACTAGGAAGATGCAATCAGGAGTCTGATAAGTGGAAATGATTTGTGTAAAGTTTCACTTAATCTTTTAGTGGAAATAAAAAGAAACAATTTATCACTTACTGAGAGAAGAGATGAAAGTCAGTTTGTACATCACAGAAATACTTTTGTCAAGGTTGTCTAATCACTGAGTTAAGGAATGTTGTAAAAAAAACTGTGTAATAATTCAAGGAAAGATCAAAGTATCAATTCATTATGTACTGTGTAGTTTTAAGTATAAAAATAAAGACTCGCTGAGCCCAGAGAGAGATAGCTCCATCAGCCAACTAAGCAAAGACTCCTCCCTTGCTCTCGCCAACTCTGTGTCTCCTCTCATGTCCTGCGATCCTGCAAGAGCTGGACTCCTGCAACCTACCTGGCCAATGAATTGGAAAAGATCAATATTTGTACTCATTCCAAAGAAAGGAAACCCAACAAAATGTAGGAATCATAGGATAATATCAATAATATCACATTCAAGTAAAATATTGCTAAAGATATTTTTAAATGGCTGCAACAGTACATTGATAGAAGACTACCAGAGGTGCAAGACAGATTCAGACCATGACATGGAATGAGGGATATCACTGCTGATGTTAAAAAGATCTTGGCAGAAAATAGAGAATACCATAAAGATGATTACCTCTGCTTTACTGATTATTTAAAGACTTTTGATTGTGT
>NW_006408673.1:4238033-4242134 GCF_000296735.1 Chrysochloris asiatica
AAGTCTCATTAACAACCTGCAATATGCAGATTATACAACCTAGCTTGCTGAAAGTGAAGAGGAATTAAAATATTTACTGATGAAGATCAAAGAGCACAGCCTTCAATATGGATTACATCTCAATGTAAAGAAAACAAAAATCCTCACCAGTGGACCCATAAACAACATTCTTATAGATGGAGAAAAGATTGAAGTTGTCAAGGACTTCATTCTTCTTGGATCAACCATCAGTACTCATGGAAGCAGCAATCAAGGAATCAAATGACGTATTGCATTAGGCCAATCTGCTGCACAAGACCTTTTTAAAGTGTTGAAGAATAAAGATGTCAGCTTGAGGACTAAGGTGTGCCTGACCCAAGTCATGGTATTTTCAATAACCTCATATGCATGCAAAATCTGGACAGTGAATAAGGAAGACCATAGAAAAATTGATTCATTTGAGTTATAGTGTTGGGAGAAAATATTGAAATTACATGGGTTGCCAAAACAAGATGGACTAGCAAAGTGGCAGCATCAGTGGGCTCAAGTGTGGCAACAATTATGAGGTTGACCTAAGACCGGGCAGTGTTTTGTTCTGTTGTGCATACGATCACCATAAGTTGGTACTGACTCGGTGGCACCTAACAACAACACCAACAACTATCAACACTTAGGGAAGCAGTAATCAAGGAATCAAATGGTGTATTGCACTGGGCAGATCTGCTGGACAAGATCTCTTTTAAGTGTTCAAGAATAAAGAAGTCAGTTTCAGGATTAAAGTGTCCCTGACACAAACCACAGCATTTTCAGTAGCCTCATATGCATGTGAAAGTGGACAATGAATAAGAGAGAATGGAGAAGAATTTATGTCTTTCAGTAGTTGTTAGAGAAGAATATTAAATGCACCATTCTGCAGGAGAAAGAACCTGTGTTGGAAGAAGTATAACCAAAATGCTTCTTAGAAACCAAGATGGCCAGACTTCATCTTTCATACTTCAGACATATTATCAGAAGGGTCAGTCCCTGGAGAAGGACATCATGCTAGGAAAAGTGGGGGAACAGTGAATAAGAGGGAGACCACAAATGAGGTGAATTGACAGTGGAAACAACAATTTGTTCAAGCATAGCATCAATTGTGAGGATGGCTCAGGACTGGGTGGTGATTCGTTTTGTTATATTCAGGATTGCTATGAGTCAGAACTGACTTGATAGCACTTAACAGCAACAACAACTTGAGCTACAGCCATACTAAATAAACTTATTAGATGACAGAAATGTTTGATTTTATGCACAGTATAAGACTGAGTAGTTAATATGAGAAATGCCTTGTGACTGCCAAAGATATGGAAGTCAAATAACTTAGCAGAGAAGATAAGTAAGAATTCTACGTGGAGTCCTGGTGTGGTGCAGCAACATAATGCACTGGACTACAAGGTCTGTTTGAACCGCAAAGTGTATGATTCAGTCCTGCCAGTCTTCCCTCCAAAACACTAGACAGGGTGAATATTAGCTGGAATCAACTTGATGGAATTTAGCAACAACAATCCTTACTTATAGTGAAAGATTGAGTTACGACCCCTTAAAATACGTGTCAACTTGGCTGGATCATGATTCTCACTAGTTTGGCAGTTATGCAATATGGCAGTTATATGATGGTTCTCTATGATGTGATCTGATGTGATCAATCAAAAAGAGGATTAAGCTTGAGCTGTGATACCATTGGTTTCATCACAAACCTGACCTGATGTAAGGGGATTTTTCAGGGGTATGGCCTAGGTGGTGATTCGTTTTGTTATGTCCAGGATTGCTATGAGTCAGAACTGACTTGATGGCACTTAACAGCAACAACAACTTGAGCTACTCTCACAAATATAAAAGAAGTAACAAGTGAGCAAAGAGGGACCTACTATAACCAACAAAAAAGAACCGGGTATGGGAGGTGTCCTTTGAGCCGGGTATCCCTGCACTGTGAAGCTCCTACATCCAGGGAAAGATTGATGCCAAGACACATGGGGATCTCTAAGGAATGATGGGCCTACAGATGCTGAAAGGAGAGACAAGGACCTTTCTCCAGAACGGGCACTCATTTCCTAAACTGTGATAGAATAATTTTCCATTTGTTAAAATAATCCACTTGTGATATTTTTGCTGTAGCAGCACTATAGCAAATACTGTTTTTAAATGCATCTTCCTTCACAGTGTCTTAACACGATTCTAAAGAGTAGAGGAGTGTTATTTTTATAGAGAATTTAAACCACTGAAAATGATACAAACCTATCGCCATTGAGTCAATTCTGACTCATGATGCTATAATGTATTAAGGAGTAGACGTGTACTCTATTGAGTTTTCTTGGTTGTAATCTGTCGGAAGCAGATCACCAGCCCTGTCTTCCATGGCACTGATGGGTGGATTCAAATCACCAACATTTAGGTTCTGAATCCATTGCAAACTATTTGTGCTACCAAGGGACCTTCTTAACCACTAAAAAGTCTCTAGAGAGCTCTTTTTAAATATCTTTATGGAGATAAAAAGATGAGTCATTAAAGGTTAGATATAAATTCAGTTTTTCTCCATTAGAAGAGGCCACCCTGTTTGCCTTCATACCACCTCCTACTAAAGTCATTCTAAGAAAAATTGAGAGCAAGACCAAGGCCAAGTAGTTCAGTTTAACTATCTCATTTGCATTTTGATAAATTTGTGGTCAAAGTATCAAATCAAATAATGCTTTCTGGGAGAGAAGAAATCATTAAGCAATATTAAATGTGAGAAAAGATACAACAATAAGTTAATTAGTAAGTTTATCATGTCTGAACATTAGACACTAAGCTTGGCAAACATTCGAACAGGGAATTTCCTTTCGACTGCTAATGCTTATATGATAATATATATTAAACACTAAATCAGTTTTAGAGTTTGGTTCAGATATTGCTACTAATTAGTTTTGGCTGATATTGAAGTATTTTGTATATTCCATTTATAAAAGCACTGTTTGCCCATCTGTTCATAGGTTGAAAGTGATTAAAGGATACTTATTTTGGCTGTTGTAAAAGCCAAATACTTTTTAAGCTGCAAATATGTGACAAAACCAGTTTGGGTTGCCAATTTCAGAAATATATTAAAAGAGATTTGTGATGCTTCCCTCCCCCAATTCCTCTTCCAACCTGCATTATTGAAAAGTAAATATCGTTGCTTTCCTGATTAGACTAGCAGGCTTGCTTTGTCCAAATGCTTTGCAATTTAGTTATAATTTACACAATTTACTCTGATTTGGATCCTCTGCTCCCAAACTGTGTCGAGGGCTATCGTTTCCTGTACGTGCAGCCTTGAAGTACAGACATGATGCCCTCGCACTTGGGTGCTTGGATGATGGCTCTGAAAGCAACTTGGGAAACAAGCAAAATAAGTGTGTGGCCTACTTTAATCTTGTGAAGGAACTCTATTCAGTCTGCAAACAATGTATTAAGTTTAACATGGACGATGCAGATTCTTAAGAACAGGAATATAATACATTTCCATGAAATGCATAATTTTGTATCAATATGATTTTAGTACTACATTCCCTATTCTCTCTAAGGATTCATACAACTGAAACCTGCCCACTTCACGGATCTGAGAAGGTTGCCTGGGAGTTTCTTAGATCAGATGCAATCCTTCTGAAGTGGAAGATAATGCCATTTTTAAGTGAATCAAAAATTTTAAATAGCTTAAATATCTGAATGAGATGTTTTCTTCTGTGCTTTAGGCTGTCCTATTATACCTCTATTTTTCTTCACAGAGTCCCTGTTGTTGTTGTTAAGTGCCGTAGAGTCGATTCCTACCCATAGTGACCCTGTATAGGGTTTCCAAGGAGCAGCTGGTGAGCTTGAACCACCAGCCTTGCAGTTCAAACGGCACCACACCAGGACGCCTTCGCAAAGTCCCTAGATGGTACAAAAATAATTTTCTAACTAACGTATTTGGTTGCTAGCTAAAAGGTTGAAACTTCAAGCCTACCTATGTTGTTGTTGTTAAGTGCCGTCGAGTCGTTTCCGACCCATAGCGACCCTGTACAGGGTTTCCGAGGGTGTAAATCTTTACGGGAGTAGAAAGCCTCATCTTTCTCCCGCGGAGCGGCTGGTAGT
>NW_006408673.1:4242234-4247013 GCF_000296735.1 Chrysochloris asiatica
ACACATTTGGTTTATCATGAGTCAGAGTCAACTAGAGCATTTTATTATTACCACAACCACTCCCCCAAAAAAGAATAAGCCAATTTTTGAATCTCCCAAGCCTATATCAAACTGTTTAAAATAGGTCATATTTAACAGTGGAGGCTGATAACCTATTTAAACTCATCAAGGTTATTTGCATTTCTAGATAGGATATTCTTTACCAATATAAATCCTCAATTAGAAGATTTTAAGCAGTGAAATAATTTAAAATAATCAATACGGTATTTTCAATAACCTCATAAGAATGCAAAAAGCTGGACAGTGAATAAGGAAGACCCTAGAAGAATTGATGCTTTTGAATTATCGTGTTGGAGGAGAATATTGAAAGTGCCATGGGCTGCCAAAAGGACAAATAGACCCATTTTGGAAGAAGTGCAGCCAGAGTGCTCCTTGGAGGCCAGGATGGCCAAACTTTGTCTCTCATACTTCTGACATATTGTCAGGACAGACCAGTCACTGGAGAAGGATATCATGTTTGGTAAGGTGGAGGGTCAGAGAAAAAGAGGAAGACCCCCAGCGAGATGGACTGGCAAAGTGACAGCATCAATGGGCTCAAGCGTGGCAACAATAGTGAGGTTGGCCTTGGATTGTGCAGTGTTTCGTTCTGTTGTGCATAAGGTCACTATGAGTTGGTACTGACTCGATGGCTCCTAACAACAACAACAACAACAACAACAGCAATCAATCAATATATAAGAAAAAAATCAGGTGTGGGGGTCAAGAAAATGAAATTTTCTCAGTCCATCGTGTCATATTAAAGCAAAGAGAGTTTTATTGTTATTTCTGCTGCTTCTTGATTTCAATTTTCCAGCAGCTTTTCCTGAATGAAAAAAATAGAAACTTTCAAACTCCAGCTCTAGTTCATAACACACCATTTTTACATCCTTCAAGCTTAGCATAGATAAATATTTTGTGAGAAGTTTTTTTTTTTTTGTAAAATAACTTGAGATTATCATTTCAAGTAACAGAAAAGCAAAAGTAGAAATTGAAATAGTTTAAATTTAGTTGGTTCTGAGTCTGTGATCAAAGAAATAGATGATGCATTTCCAAAGAATTCTCTTTAACTCAAGAATTTTAAACACATTTTTAATTGTTCTTATATATTTCACCTGAAAAGTAGTGGGGGAAAACAAAATCACCTTAAAAGCAACTAAACTGACTGGGGTATTTCTGGCAAAGGTGTAATGAGAGATAATGTTTTCAGTAGCACATCAACTAGAGTGGTCTATCTTTTACAAACTTATGTTTGGAATAGGGAAAATAATGAGATGTTCTATTCTTTCTCTCAACACAGTAATTTATTCATTTTGGGATAACTATTTGTTCCTACCCCAAAACAGTAGTCAGTCATTGGGGAGAGAGATTGCTCTGCCCACTTTTATCCATCTTTCTCATTCAGTTATCATTCTGTTCAAAATGGGCAAAATTAATGATGATGTGGTGCCTAGTCACATAGATTCTTTAATAACAGACTAGGACTTGTTTTAGTAATAGCACTGCTGATAATGAAATGAATGAAATCAATAGTATAACAATTAAGACAATCTTAGAAGCAATTTGTATATTATGCTCAATATTTTATTTCTAACCACATATGTTTTTTATTGCTATTGTTAACTACCAAAAAATTGGTCCCTAACTTATGGCAGATTTTGCACAACTGAACAAAATGCCATCTGGTCCTATACAAACCCAATTATTGGTTATAGATCTGCCCACTGTTGTGCTTTCATTGACTGATTTTCAGAAGTATTTGGGAAGGTCCTATGAAACCTGTCCCACATCATAGCAACACACAAGCCTACCTGAGAGAAAGGTAGTAGATCTGCATGAGATACAATATATGGGAATGGAATCTGGGTCTTCTTCCTACATGAAAGGCAAGTATTTTACCACTGAACCACCACTGTCACATATAGTATATTTTAGGAACTGTCATTTCTAAAGGATCAGAGTGTACCATAATGAATACATTCAGAAGGATGGTCAAACACCAGTGGGTCAAAACTGGTTGTTATTGCTGGTGTTAGGTGACTTTGAGTTGCTTCTGACTAATAATGACCCTATATTACAAGAGTATAAAGCATTACCCTGTGCCATCCTCACAACTGTTACTATGTTTGAGTCCATTGTTTCAGCCACAATCCATAATATTGAAGGTCGTTTGCTTTTTTGTTGATCTTATACTTTACCAGGAGTCCTGGTGTGGTGCTGTGGGTTAGTGCTCTGGACTGCAAAGTCACTTTGAACTGCAATGTCAGCAGTTCAAGCTCACCAGCCACTCCTCAGAAACTCTACACAGGGTCGCTATGAGTTGATACCAACTTGAAGCACTTAATAACAACATACTTTACCAATAATGATGCTCTTCACCAGGACTGGTCCCTCGTGGTAATATATCCAAAGTAAGTGAAATGAAGTTTCACCATCCTTTATCTAAGGAACATTCTGGCTGTACTTATTCAAAGATAGATTTGATCATACTTCTGGAGGTATGGTACATTCAATATCCTGATCTGAAAGTAGGAAATGTTAATGACAATCTATATAGCAACCTGGAGGTAGAGTGAGTTGGAACTCTTCAACTATCTTTTCCAATGCTTCTGTCTCCTTACTTTACCTCTTTATGAGTTGTTTGAGGGGAAAAAAAGTAATTCCAAATCTGATTGTACCCTGTGTGATGTGTTGTTGTTGTTTTTCAATATTGATTTTGTTTGTAAGGAGGATTATGCTACTTTGAATAGTGAGATACATTTGTGTTCTTCCTATCATTATTTTACTTGTTTTTCCTCAGGATGCATTCCTTCAGATTCTGTGTAGGAATCACACTTACCCAAGGTCTTCTTTTGAACCAACCAGCCATTTTCACTTTTCCATGTACTTATTCCATGAGCTCAGTTTGAATTTTTCCTCCGTCTCTTTTATTCTGATAGTGGTGGTGTTCGAAAGAGTCAGTTCTAATTCATAGCAACCCTGTATAGGGTTTCTGCAGCTGAAAATATTTATGGGAGCAGAAAGCCTCAACTTTTTCCCTCAGAAATTCCTGTAGTTTCGAACTGCTGACCTAGAGGTTAGCAGCCCAAGTTGTAAACAACAGAGCTCATTTACTCTACAGTAGGTATTATGCATATATCTGGGGAAGTAGATTCAAGGCTTCTCTTGGGGACACCACCTTCCTTCCAGGAAGAAAACCAAGAGCTCCCATACAAGCCCATATATTCAAACTCAGTTTTTTCAGAGTCCAGCTATTGGATACTGGATACTTTATGTCTATATTAGCTCAGTAGTCAATCTGGTGTTTTTTCCATCCAGTAAAGTCATGTTGTTGTCAGATGTCTTAGAACTGACTCCAAGTCATAGGGAATCCATGTAACAGAGTAGAACTGCCCCATACAGTTTTATAGACAGTGATATTTGCATATACATCTTACCAGGTCTTTCTCCCAGTAAGCTGCTAGGAGTGGGAGTAGGAGCTCCTCTGTTTCATTTTTATTACAGTTTTGGTTTTACAAAACATAAAAAGGCAATTTTAAAGGTTCTCAAAAAGAGTTTTGAAACAAGATGGAAACATAGACTGAGTAATCTTGAATAATTGGTAGAAGAGTACCAGTATTAACTGAGATAGGAGATAAATGGGGGAAGAAAATAAATAATTATTTAAATTTTGAGAAACAGTTATGGAATATTCCACTGTTGTTACCATGAGCAGTGCAAAGTTTGGGGAAGGATTTATAAATGTCTTTAAGGGAAATATAATTCATTAAATGTCATAGATAAGATTCAAACTCTTGATTTATGCATTGAACACATACTTTTTAGTTTGGTTCTTCATTAGATAATGTTCTACAATAGCCCTGAAAATGCACTTGTGAGGAAAAAAAACTGTAAAAACTGCCTTGATCTCATTGAGTTTATATAATCTAGACGAAAGGACAGATCGTAATCTTAGTAAATAAATAAGTTAATTTTAGATTATGTTTGAAGGTTATGTGTGCTTGTTACTATAAAAAATAAAATAGTATAAGGAGTTTGGGAAGTGTTGGCAAGGATAGAAGCTGCAATTTTTTAGTTTGCCATGGCAAGTGGTGAGGAGCCTGGGAAAGGGCACAGTGACTGAAAAGGTAATATGACCTAATGAGCTGACAAAACTGTAACATGGAGTTAAATCCAACATTTAAATGCAATAATGGAACTTCTAAAGTTGCACAATATATATATATATATATATATTGTTGTTGTTAAGTGCCTTCAAGTCAGTGCTGACTCATAGCAATTCTGTGTAGTATTTCTGAGGAGCAACCAGTGAATTTGAACTGCAGACCTTATGATTCACAGTCCAGTGCTGATCCTACAGTGCCTTACCAGGAGTCTATATATACGTTGAATCTTGGTGTTGTGTTGCAGCATAATGCACTGGACCTCAAGGTCAGATTGAACCACAAGATAAGTGGTTCATATCCACCAGTTGCTCCTCTGAAACCCTATGCAAAGTTGCAATGGGTTGGAACTGATTTCTCAGCACTAAACAACAATATATATGTATGTATATACATATATTTGAAATAAACAAATCATTTGTCTTGCAGAAATCTATCATTCGTTCTCCAGCATCATTTCTATCACCAAGTCCAAATTTTACAACTACTGGTCCCTCCTCTTTGCTCCCTACTTTTGCATTCCAGTCACCAGTAATGAGCAATATATCTTGATTGCATGTTTGATCGATTTCAGACTGAA
>NW_006408673.1:4248796-4262803 GCF_000296735.1 Chrysochloris asiatica
GACTGCCAAAAGAACCAATAGATCTGTTTTGGAAGAAGTGCAACCAGAGTGCTCCTTGGAGGCCAAGATGGCTAGGCTTCGTCTCTCATACTTTGAACACATTTCCGGAGAGAACAGTCGCTGGAGAAGGATGTCAGCTGGGTAAGGTGGAGGGTCAGAGAAAAAGAGGAAGACCCCCAACGAGATGGATCAGTCAGGTGACATCATTGATGGTGTCAAGTGGGCAGCGGTAGTGTGGTTGGCCCAGGATCAGACATTGTTTTGTTCTTTTGTTCTTTTGTGCATGGGGTTGCTATGAGTCGGTTCTGACTCGATGGCACCTGACAACAACAACATACACACACACACATATATATAATTTCGAAGAAGCAACTGGTGAGTTTCAAAGTCCAACCTTGTGGTTCAAACCAATGTTTCAGTCCAATGCTTCATCCCACAGGGTCACATCAGGACTCCATGTATATATACGCATCAATGTTGTTGTTGTTAAGTGCCATTGAGTAGGTCACAGCTCTTAGAATCTCTGTATAGGGTTTCCAAGGAATGGATGGTGGGTTGGAATTGTCAACCTTGCAGCTCAAACCAACCTTGCAGTCCAGCACATTAACCCACAGTGCCACACCATATATTTAATATACATATAGAGAAAGAGTCCTGGTGTGGCACTGTGGGATAACGTGCTGGACTGCAAGGTTGGTTTGAACCACAAGAACAGTAGTTCAAGCTCACCAGTCACTCTTCAGAAACCTATATAGGTTCTATGATTCAGAACCAACTTGATGGCACATACCAACAACAATTTATATATCACAAATAATTCCTGGATAATATCATGGAGATAGTTAGGTACCTTTTCTTCATCACTGTAATTACTATTTTTTTTAAATTATTTCTGAGTCTATTGCCCCTTTGTACTCTTGATTCCCTGAGAACAATTATTTTTCTTTGATTGGATGATATGTAATGAAGGAAAGAAACAAGAGGGAGTATAAGAAAGGAAACAAGGGAAGAGAAAGAGTACAGAAAGAGGATCCATTAAATACTGAGAAGATCTCAATAGTTTCTTTCAGAATTCCAGTGAATATGAGTTATTATTCTTAGGTAGTTAACTCCCAAAGCTTACAGACAATGAGCTTCATGAATTGATGTAGAGTTTCATCTGATTCTATATTGTGTTTATAAAAGTGTATCTGAGAGGCAGAGCTTGATAGTGGACTAGTCAGAAAGGACATGTAGGACCCCATTAGTGAAACCATGGAAAGAAAAATGAAACAGATTCAGATAAAATGATTTGAGTGTTTACCAGGAGTAAGATTTGGAACATGAGCAAGAAAGGAGTTGACTTCTAATCCAGGGAGGCCTGGTGTGCCATCATAGCCATGGTGAATAAGAATGAGCAGAGAAAGGGACAAGAAATAGATGTGTGTGCATGTGTGTGCATCTTTTTTTCTTCCTTATCACATCTATTCTTTTGCTCTGTGTATTCATTTCCATACTGGTGACCAGAGAGGAGCCCTACAGGTGCATACACCCCCAGGGAAGGTCCTAAGTCATGCACACAATGTTTTGTGGCACACAAAATGATTGGTAATACTCTGTGCTGCTTGGGAGAAGGATTTACACTGGACACAGGAGAAGACAGAATAAAGAAACTGATTCAAAAATCTCTTCCAAAGTTAATCTGCCTAACCCTGGGCTGGTTATCACGAAGAGAGACAGATAAATGGACTTGAGAGGAGGTGAAAAGAGGAAGGCCTAGGTCAGATTACATTGACACAGCAGGAATACCATGGAATTTCTCAATCAACTTGGAAGGCAATAGTACATTTGTTGGGGTTAAAAAATTACTCATATTTTCCCATAATTTTTCTTTTTCTCAATTTTTTCTGGGTTTCCTGGCTTTATATTTATTTTTTTCAACTGGGCTTTTATGACATTTGACTTTGGTGTTTAGTCTTGAATTTTGGCTTGCTTCTATTTTGTGTGAGTTTCCTTCATGCTTCACCTGACAAGAGACAGCAATATAACCATACAGCCATGCTACAAATGTGCCATGTAAAATCCCACCAATAGATCAAGAAACAATACCAGCTGCTATACACCAGAGCAGCATCTACAAGTAACACCTGCTAAAAACATTATGACAAGAGCTGTAAGAGCAATGAACAGAAAAGTCAATCTCCTTAACATGACTACCAGGAGACAATTGGAATGTGTTTAAGACTACACCACTATGCATTCACCTAATTAATACAAATACAAGAACACCACAGTGCCTAACAAGCAGCAAAAATTTTTTGCTCATGTGCAGAAATGTGACAGAATAGCTCAAACAAATGACTAAGAAGAAGAGTAAGGAATGGCATTGGATAGTGAAGAGGCTTTGGAATTGTCAGAAAGGAAATTTAGGAGAATAATATTGAGGTGTATCCAAATCAACTATAAAATGGAAGAAAATAAGGAAATAGTCAGGAAAGAACTATAGGAACAATCAAACAAAATATATACAGCATTGGAATAAAATTTAAAAAACCTGAAAAAAAGAGGACAAGATGATTAATGCTAATATATCAGAAATGGACCACACACTGAAAAGGCAAAGGAGTAGAATTGAAGGGATGGAAGTCAGAATTAGAGAGCTTGAAGATAAATTTCTCAATACTGCTCTGATAAAGAACAAGGAAAAAGAAATGACAAAAATCTGAAGAAAGCCTAAGATTCATGTGGGACAATATGAAGAGGAATAACCTGAGGCTGATCAGAAATCCAGAGCAGGAAGAAACAAAGAAAACCACAGGAAAGATAATTGAAAAGCTGTGGGAAGAAAATTTCCCTAACATCTTGAAGGATGAGAAGATGAGCATACACGAAGCTAAACAAACCCCTGGCAGGATAGACTCCAAAAGAAAATCACTAAGGCATATATCATAATCAAATTCTCCAAAATTAAAAACAAGGAGAGAATCCTGAAAGTAACTAGGAAAAAAAGAAATATTACCACAAAGGAAAGCTAATAAGAACTCATTCTGACTTCTTAGCAGAAACCAGCAGAAATAATGGGAATACATATACAAAGCAATGAAAGAAAAAACAAAAACCTGCCAAACAAGAATCATGTTCCCAGCAAAGCTGTCAGTAAAATATGATGGTGAATTCAGAACTTTTCAGGATGAACAGAAATTAAGGGATCTTGTAAAGGCCAAGCCAGCACTCCAAAACATGCTAAAGGGAATTTTTTGAACTGAGAACTAGCAAGAGTAGGCAACAACCAAAGATTGACACATGTGGCAATACCACCAGGAACTCAGTCCAGAGATTAAGAGGCCAGAGCACAACAATCTCCAAGAATGGAATTAGAGGAGCCGGAAATTCAGTCTATGATCACGACAACTACAAAGTGAAAGATGGGGAAAGTATAGTAAAGAGATCCAGGTAGTGAGAAGGTCAGGTAGATCTCAGAATAAAACAGACTATCATATAAAGAGGAAGGACTTAATATTTTATAGGGTAATCTGAAAGAAAATTAATATATCTCCACATCAAGTCAAGAAAATGAATGTCCAAGAAGATTATGGAGGCATTAGAACTAAGAAGAAGTTGACAAGAAAAAGCACACAAAAAATGACCTCATGCCACAGAGGACTAGAGTAGAGAGTGAAGTGTCCAGCTGATATGAAGAGAAGGCATATGCACAAGAACACCCACACTTGCAGAAAATACCCACTTGGCCTGGCTTCAATGGCTGAATGACCAGAACTCAACTAGAAGAAGAAAGAAGAGGAAAAATGAGAGATCTGATACAATCTGATGAACTTGACTTACACCTATGGATGCAGTAGCTCAAAAAAGGAAACAAATTTTTACACTAAGGATCATTCCCACCCCCTTGATACACAGGATAGACAAGGGTGGGCAACTTGGTTATTGACTACAAAAAATAGTGGTGCTACAAAGGCAAGAAGTGACTGGCTTACAATCTTTCAAGAGGGAGCCTAGATCCAGAGGGCACTGAGGGGGGTAGACTCTCCACTGAGCAGTATCCAATCTGTCTGGGTGGGGCTGATGAAAGGAGATGGAGATAGCACTCGTGTGTCACAATAGTGAATAATTACTGTCAGGACTGACTGTGAGGATTGGAAATGTAAAGGTGGATGTTTTGTAGCAAAAGGAGGGGAGTGATTGACTTTGCAGTCCAGGAACGGAGGTCCCTGGGACCATCAGGGGAGAAGAGTGAAGTGTGGGACCCTACCCAGAGAAACAATGATGCCAGAGATGGAGGCAGAGACAATGATGTGGAGATGTGGAGTGGGTGGGAACTCTAGACCCAGAAAGGGAGAGGGGCTGGGTGCTGATGACCAGAGGGCAGCCTTGCAGGGTATATCCTTTGGTTGCTTGATGATGCGTGGAGGGGATGGTAACCATGGCAATGAAACAATATACGATAGGATAAATATAAAGCTAATGTTCTATCATGTAAACTATCACATAATTCACAATAATACATTTTAAAAAAATGACCTCACTCAACAAAGGAAAACATACAGAACAAAGAACCAGCATCAGACATACACATACACACACAAAAAAAATCCCAGCATAATGACAGCAATTAATCCATATGTATTGATAATTACACTGAATGTCGAAAAATTTAATGCACCAGTAAAGAGACAGAAAGTAACAGAATGAATAAGAAAACTGGATCCTCAAATATACTGTCTTCAAGAGCCATACATAACACACAAAGACAAATTAGATTACAAATTAAAGAATGAAAAAAATATCCAAACCTAATTGCAATAAAAAATGAGGAGTGACAATATTAATCTCAGACAGAATACACTATAAGGCAATAACCAGCAGAAGGGACAAAGAAAGATTGCTACAGTGCGAAAACCACCCAATGACTTATGGAAAAAGAGGTATGAACTTTTTTTTTCTTTTTTAAATCCCTCTTTTGTGCTCTCCTCTGCCACACCCTCTGTACCCAGCCTGGGTGTCATCACGCTGGTGGGAGCACACCTCCAAATGGTCTAGCTTAGCACCTACAGGGTACAATTTCCCCACAGCGCAAATAGGAAGTAGCTGAAAGTCCCAGTCGATTCCAGCAGCTAATCCTCCAGCAAATTCTTATTACTTCTGACTTTGGGATTTAGCCCTAAAGTTCGCTCTCCTACTTGTGTGGGAGTTTTTATCTCTGCCTTACCTAACCAGGGACAACAACTCTGGCTATACAGCCAATTCATATTTGCACCCAGTAAAACCCCAACATAAAAGGAAAGAACCAACACCAGCTACTATGTACAAGAACAGTGTATAAATTCAGCACCTGTTGAAAACACATTTAAGGGAGAACAGCACAGTCATTTTGAGAAGGACACAGTGGATACACAGAAACACAACCGATTGTCACAGATAAAAGAGTGAACAATCTTTCTTCCACTCATTTCTTATTCTCTGTCTGTGCACCTCCAATGTGGTGACTAAAGAATTTGTCTGAGCGAGTGGACACCCAATCATCCCTGGAGGTTTCTACTGTCATTCACACTGATCTTCTCAGCAAAGGTTATTGGACTAGTTTGCTACAGTTTTTGTTGTTTATTTGTTTTTTTTTTCCTTTGTCTTTTTGGTATTGTTTACCTTGAGTGGGAGCTTTATTCCCCTACGATAACTAAGAAGACACAGCAGTTGTGGCCATATGGCCAAGGTACAAGCTTGCCCTATAATATCCCACCACCCAGGTAAGAGCCAATACCAGCTACTATACATTACATAGATAGCCAGCACTTGATAAAACTACTCACAGTTGAGTAATAAGAGATGTGAAAGAGAAGGCTATCTCCTGAGCACATCTACCAGGAGGCACCCAGTAAGCTTAATAATACAGCAACATACATTAATTTAATTATTGGAAACACATCTAATTATTGAAAAATGTTCAAGAAACAAAAAAAAGATCTAGGCACATGTACAAAAAATTACAAAAAATAATAACTGAGACAAATGAGCTGGAGGAAGACCTAAACTTCCCATCAAAAAGTAGAGCAGGCTTTGAAACTGCCTGAGAAGGAATTCAGGAGAATGATATTGAGGTGCATCCAAATGATGCACAGAAGTGTGGAGAAAAATAAGGAAGAAGTCAGGAAAGTGCTACAAGAACAATCAAATAAGATAGATATAACATTGGAAACAATTCAAAACCTGCAAAAAGAGGTTTAAGTGATTAATAATAAAACTTTACACACAAAGACAGAGATTAAAAGCTAAAGGATGGAAAAAAAAATATACCAAGCTAATTGCAATACTAATTTCTGATAAAATAAACTTTAAGGCAAAAATCACCATAAGACATAAAAAAGGACACTATCTCATGATTAAAGTTTTCATTGAATAGGATGACATAACTATAATAAATAACTACAACTATCTGGACAACTGATTGGAAGAGAGATCCATATTTTTGCCCATTCCAAAGAGAGGTGACTCAACAGAATGAGGAAATCATCAGACAATCTCTTTGATATGCCATGCAAGTAAAGTTTTGCTCAAGGTAATACAGAAATGGCTACAGTCATACATTGACAGAGAACATCCAGAGGTTCCAGCCATATTCAGAAGAGGCCGTGGAACGTGGGATATCATTGCTGATGTCAGATGGTTCTTGGCTGAAAGCAGAGAATATCAGAAAGACGTTTACCTGTGCCTTATTGCCTACACAAAGGCTTTCGATTGTGTGGATCATGAAAAACTATAGACAACATTGTGAAGTATGAGTATTCCGGAACACTTAATTGTGCTCATGAAGAATCTGTACCTGGACCAAAGGCAATTGTTCGAACAGAATATGGGAACACTGAATGTTTTAAAATTAAAAAAGGTGTGTGACAAGTTTGTATTCTTTCACTATACTTGTTCAACCTGTATGCTGAGCAAATAATCTGAGAAGCTGAGTTCTATGAATAAAAATGTGGCATCAGGATTGGAGGAAGGCGCATTAACAACCTGTGATATGTAGTGATACAACCTTGCTTGCTGAAAGTGAAGAGGACATAAAACATTTACTGATGAAGTTCAAAGAGCACAGCCTTCAGTATGGATTACATCCCAATGTCAAGAAAACAAAAATCCTCACCACTGGACCAATAAACAACATTCTTATCAATGGAGAAAAGATTGAAGTTGTCAAGGACTTCATTCTTCTTGGATCAACTATCAACACTCGCGGAAGTAGCAGTCAAGAGATCAGACGACGTATTGCACTGGGCAAATCTGCTGCACAAGACACCTTTTTAAAGTGTTGAAGAGCAAAGATGTCAGCTTGAGGACTAAAGTGCACCTGACCCAAGCCATGGTATTTTCAATAACCTCATATGCACGTGAAACCTGGACAGTGAATAAGGAAGACTGTAGAAGAATTGATGTTTTGACTTATGATGTTGGTGAATATTGAAAGTTCTATGGGCTGCCAAAAGAACCAATAGATCTGTTTTGGAAGAAGTGTAGCCAGAATGCTCCTTGGAGGCCAGGATGGCAAATTTTGTCTCTCATACTTGGGAAATATTGTCAGACGGTACCAGACACTGGAGAAGGATATCATGTTTGGTAATGTGGAGAGTCAGAGAAAAAGAGGAAGACCCCCAATGAGATGGATTGGCCAAGTGGCAGCATCGATGGACTCAAGCATGGCAACAGTAGTAAGGTTGGCCCAGGTTCAGGCAGTGTTTCGTTCTGCTGTGCATAAGGTCTTTATGGGTTGGTACCGACTCAATGGCACCTATCAACAACAACAATGCTCCCAATGAAAGAGCCCAAGTCATATAAAGCAAGCCCTAATAGATTGGAGGAAGAAATATACAAATCTACAATAATATGGGAGATTTTATAGGCCAGTTTCAAAAAAGGATAGAACAACTAGAAAGAAACTCAACAAAGATACAAAGGAACTAAACAACACAATCAATCAACTTAACCTCATAGATGTGCACAGAGCATTCAACCCAACAACAGCACAATACATATTATTTTCCAGTGCACATGGAACGTTCTCCAGAATAGACCACGTGTTAGGCTACAAAACAAGCCTCCATAAATTTACAAACATCATAATATTACAAAGCTTCTTTTCAGACCACAATGCTATAAAATTAGAAATTAGAATTCAACAATTGGAAAACCAAGGAAATAAAGTCAAAGACATGAAAACTCAATGAAACCCTGCTGAAAAACGACTGGGTAGTAGAAGAAATAAAACGTGAATTCACAAAGTTCCTAGAAACAAATGAGACTGAAAACACAACATATCTAAATCTTTAAGAAATGGCAAAAGCCATGCTGAGAGGACAATTTGTTGCAATAAATGCACACACAAGAAGAAAGAACCAAAATTAACACATTAACAAAACATCTCCAACAGTTAGAAACAGACCAACAAAATGAGCCTATAGTCACCAGAATAAAACAAAAAATAAATATTAGAGCAGAAATAAATGAGATAGAAAACAGAAAACTATAGAAAGAATCAATAGGACAAGAAGCTGGTCCTTTGAAAGGATTAATAACATTGACACACTATTGGCAAACCTAACAAAAGAAAAGAGGAAGAAGACACAAATAGCAAGCATAAGAAACCACATGGATGATGTCACAATGGAGCAAATGAAATAAAAAGAATAATGACAGAGGACTATGAAGAGTTGTACTCCAACAAATTTGAAAATTTAGAAGATATTTATACATTTGTAGAAAAACACTACTTACCTAAAACTACACAGAGTGAAGTAGAAAACTTGAGCAGACCTATAACAAAAGAAGAAATTGATCAAGTCATCAAAAAACTCCCAAGCAAAAAAAATCCAGGTCCAGATGGCTTCACTGGTGAGTTTTACCAAACATTCAGGGCACAGCTGTCACTAACTCTATTCAAGCTATTCCAGAATACAGAAAAGGGTGTAAAACATTCTAATGAATCTTATTAAGCAAGCATAACTCTCATACCAAAATTAGGGTAGGACATCACTAAGAAAGAAAATTATAGACCAATATGTCTCATGAACAATGATGCAAAAATTGTCAACAAAATCCTGGCCAATAGAATTCAGCAACACATCAAAAAAATAATACATCACGACCATAAGGGATTCATATCAGGGATGTAAGACTGGTTTAACATTAAAAAACTAATCAATGTAATCCACCATATAAATAAGAAAAAGGAAAAGAACCACATGATCATATTGATTGATGCAGAAAAGGCATTAAACAAAATCCAACATCTATTGCTGATAAAAATCCTCAACAAAGTAGGAATTTAAAGGAAATTCTTCAACATAATAAAGAACATATATACAGAATCAACAGTCAACATTACTCTCAATGGAAAGAAACTTAGGGCTTTCCCTTTGCTAATAAAATCCAGACATGGATGCTCTTTACCACCATTCTTATTTAGTATCGTGTTGGAAGTTTTAGCCAGAGCAATAAGACAAGATAGGGAAATTAATGGCATCCAAATTGGCAAAGAAGAAGTAACACTCTGTCTGTTTGCAGATAATATGATCCTATACATAGAAAACCCCATAGACTCAGCAAAAAAAAACTATTAGAACTCATTGGAAGATTCAGCAAAAAGTGCCAGGATACAAGAGGAAGAAAATATCATGTTCCTAGATAGGCAGACTTAACATTGTGAAATTGTCAATAGCATTGAAAGCAATCTACAGATATAATGCAGTCCCAATCCAGATTCCAATGACATTCCTTAGACAGATGGAAACAATGATTATAAACTTTATATGGAGAGGAAAGAGTCCCAGGATAAACAAAGCACTGCTTAAGAAGAAGAACAAAGTTGTAAGCCTCTCACTCCCTGATTTTAAATATAACTACATGTCTACAGTGT
Source organism: Chrysochloris asiatica (assembly GCF_000296735.1). Lineage (NCBI taxonomy): Eukaryota > Metazoa > Chordata > Mammalia > Afrosoricida > Chrysochloridae > Chrysochloris > Chrysochloris asiatica. Next base: position 4,258,695 of record NW_006408673.1, read on the forward strand.
TCAAAACAGCCTGGTACTGGTACAATTAAAAATATAGAGATCAATTGAACAGAATTGAGAATCCAGAAACTAACCCATCCACATACAGCCAACTGATCTTTGACAAAGGACCAAAATGCATTCAATGGGAAGGAGATGGTCTCTTAAACAGATTGTGCTGGCAAAACTGGAAATCAATATGCAAAAGAATGCAACACGACATTTAGCTCACACCATGTACAAAAATCATCTTGATGTGGATTAAACACTTAAATGTGAATCCCAGATTTATAAAGTTCATCGGTGAAAAAATAGGGACAAATTTAAGGGTTCTAAAAGCCTGGTGTCGCGCTGTGGGCTAATGCATCAGACTGCAAAGTCCTTTGAACTGCATGGTCAGTGGTTCAAGCTCACCAGCTTCTCCTTGGAAACCCTATACAGTGTCGCTGTGGGTCAGAATTGACTAGATGGCACTTAACAACAACAATATAGGGCACACATAGATTATCAAATATTGTGAGACTTGTACAAACAAAAGAAGAAACAATTCACAGTAAAAACTTAAAAACACAAAAGAGCCAAAGAAGGACATTATCTCATGGTTAAAGGTTCAATTGAATATGAGGATATAATCATAATAAATATCTATGTTCACAGAGAAAAAGCCCCAAAATACTAAAATCGAAGAAAGAATTAGATAAATCTACAATAACATTGCATTGTTGCAATATTAATAATAATATTGCATTTTAAGCAAATCTGCTGCACAAGACCTTTAAAAAATGTTTTGAAGAGCAAAGATGTCTGCTTGAGGACTAAGGTGCACCTGAAGCAAGCCATGGTATTTTCAACAACCTCATATGCATGCGAAAGCTGGATAGTGAGTAAGGAAGACCAAAGAAGAATTGATGCTTTTGAGTTATGGTGTTGGAAGAGAATATTCAAAGTACCGTGGGCCGCCAAAAGAACCAATAGGTTCATTTTGGAAGAAGTGCAGCCAGAGTGCTGCCCGGAGGCCAAGATGGCCAAACTTCATCTCTCATATTTTGGACATATTGTCAGGAGGGACCAGTCACTAGAGAAGGATATCATGTTTGGTAAGTTGGAGGGTCAGAGAAAAAGAGGAAGTCCCCAACAAGATGGACTGGCCAAGAGGCAGCATCAATGGACTCAAACATGGCAACAGTATTGAAGCTGGCCCAGGATCAGGCAGTGTTTTGTTCTGTTGTGCATAAGGTCACTATGGGTTAGTACCGACTCAATGGCACCTAACAACAACAATAGTAATGGGAGTTTTTAATACTTGACTTTTGAAAAGGACAGAACAACCAGAAAGAAGCTCAGCAGAGACATAGAGGAATTGAACAACACAATCATTTGTACAGAGCATTCAACCCAACAACAGCACAATACACATTCTTTTCTAGTGCACATGGAACAATCTCCAGAATAGACCATATATTAGGTCATAAAGCAAATCTCCATAAATGTAAAAACATCAAAATACTACAGATAATTTTCTCAGATCACAATGCTATAAAATTAGAAATCAACAATAGTAAGATCAAGGAAATAAAATTAAATACATGGAAACTGCTTAAAAGCTACTGGATAGTAGAACAAACAAAAATTGAAATCATAAAGTTCCTAGAAACAAATGAAAATGAAAACACAACATACCTAAACCTTTGGGACACAGCAAAAGCAGTACTAAACAGTCAATTTATTGCAAAAAATGCACATATCCAAAAATAAGAAAGAACCAAAATTAACACAGTAACACAACATCTCCAAAAATTAGGGAAAACATCAGCAAAGTAAGGCTGCAATCACCAGAAGGAAAGAAATAATAAAGATTAGAGCATAAATAAATGTGATAGATAACAGAAAAGCTATAGAAAAAAATTAACATGTGAAGAAGCTGGCTCTATGAAAAGATTAATAAAATTGATGAACCATAGGTAAATCTAACAAAAGAAAAGAGAGAGAAGACACAAATGGCATGCATAAGAAACCACATGGATGGGGAAGAAAGAGTCCCCACTGAATAGTTTTCATCTTGTCTATATGGATCTGGTTAAAAGTGATGGGGATAAGATTCTTATGATTCAATAGAGAGTAATAGTTATCATGACTAATTGTGACTGTCATAATTGTAAAGGTAGAAGTTTTGTATCAAAAGTGGGGGAGTAGTTAATCTTACAGTTCAGAAACAAAGGATCCTAGGACCATAAAGGGAAAAGAGCACAAGTGGAATGCGAGACCTTATCCAGAAAAATAGCGACACCACAGATAGAGGCAGAAGACAGGGACATGGAGAGAGGGAGCAGCTGAAAACTCTAGGTTCATGGGAAGAGAGGTACCTAGAGCTGGTGGCCAGGAGGCAGACTTGCAGAATGCACCCTTTGGTGGTGTAAATTATTATTTGTGCCTGAGTGGTAAAAAAAAAAAGAGAGAGAGAGAGAGAGAGAGAGAGAGAGAGACTTAAAGTGAATAGAGAGAAATACTGTTATCTGATGATACATGGAGGAGATTATAATCATTGTAATGAAACAATGTGTAAGACTTGTTGAATGCAAAACTGATATCTGCCCTGTAAACTTTCACTCAATTCACAATAATAATAATAACAAAAGACATCATCAAAGAACTCCCCCAAAAAAGCTTTTTGCAATGACATATCAGGAAACAACAATAAAACACACTGCCATTGAGTCAATTCCAACTCATTGTTAGTTGTTCCTAAGTGCCATCTAGTCGATTCTGACTCATAGAAATCCTGTATATGCTTTCTGAGGCATGCCTGGCAGGGTTAATCAGCTGACCTTGTGGTTACCAGTTCAATGCTTTATCTGACAGTACCACACCAAATTCCATAGCAACCCTACATATGGTTTCTGAGACTGTAAATCTTTATGGGAACAGACAGTGGTGGGGTTGCACCACCAACCTACAGCTCCATCAGGACTCCTGACAGGGTAGTAATATATTATATGAATACATAGGTTTGATACTATGCATAATGAGGACATTGGCAATCCTTCAGGGCAATCTCATTCACCCCATAATACATATGCTAACATTACCCCTAAATTGCAAGGGTATTTACATCTAGAAATAAAACCCATTTGTTGGCAAAAAAAAAAAAAAAAGAACGCACATGGATGATGTCAGAACCAATGGAAAGAAAAGGATAATAACAGAATACTATGAAGAGTTGTACTCTAACAAATTTGGAATTCTAGAGGAGATGGATACATTTTTAGAAAAACACAACCTACCTAAATTTACAGAGTGAAATAGAAAATGTGAACAGATCTATAACAAAGGTAGAAATTGGTAAGGTCATCAAAAAACTCCAAACCAAAAAATGTTACGCCCAGATGGCTTTACTGGTGAATTTTCCCAAACTTTCAGAGAAGAGCTGACATCAGTTCTACTTAAACTATATCAAAATATAGTAAAGAATGGAAAACTTCCTAACACATTTTATGAAAAACCATAATCCTTATATTACACTAAGGGAAAGACATCACTACACTAAGACAATTATATACTAGTATCCCTCATGAACATACATGCAGAAACTCTCAACAATGTGCTAGACAACAGAATTCAGAAACATATAAAAATACATACATAAATATATCACGACTAAGTGGGATTCATGCCAGGGATGCAAGGATGGCTCAATATTAGAAAAACAATCAAGGTAATTCACCAAATAAAATTTAAAAGGAGAAAAATCATATGATTATATCAATTGATGCAGAAAACACATTTGACAAAATCCACCACCCATTCATTACTTGCTGAAAGTGAAGAGGATATAAAATACTTATTGATGAAGATCAAAGACCACAGCCTTTGGTATGGATTGCATTTAATTGTAAAGAAAACAAAAATCTTCACCACTGGACCAGTAAACAATATTCTTATCAATGGAGAAAGGGATTGAAGTTGTCAAAGGCTTCAAATTCTTGTATCAACCATCAACCATACTTTCAATATTCTCCTCCAACACAATAACTCATTGTTGTTGTCAGGTGCCATAGAGTCAGAACTGACTCATAGCGACCATGCACAGCAGAACGAAACAATGTCCAATCCTGGGCCAACCTCACTACCGC
>NW_006408673.1:4263638-4266524 GCF_000296735.1 Chrysochloris asiatica
TGATCCAAATGGCCTTGTTAGAGGTTTCCCAGATGATCTTAATCAGTTTGGACTGACAACCAACATTAGGTTCTGAGATTGCATCAGATCCCTGCAGCTCACCAAAGGAACTGGCAAGCAACTAGAGATTAATTTTTCCCAGGCTTTGGAGCTGAGGAGTGTTCAGCCTGTATCATGTCCACTCAACTAACAAAGATAAGTTTAACACTCAGAAGAGTTACTCGAAGCAAATATATCGAGTAAAACAAGTATATTTTATCTATATGTGCTAATAAAACTAATTGATGCCTTGAAAAAAAAAAAGTGTGTCCAAAATATTGTGCTCATTCATAAGCAACCAGCCTTTAAGAGGGATAATTTTCTGTTGTGGCATACATGGGTGATATAGTCTATTATTTTCTTGTCTAGCATCCCAACTTCCTATGGAAACTTGCCCTCCCCACATTCCAGTTATGTGACTGTTGCATGATTTTTTCAGGATTAGTCATATCAACCAATCAGGAAAATGGGAGGCAACTTTGAGATTATTATTTTTAGGTACTTCAAGTTGGCTCCTTCTCCTGATTGTAGTGATGATGGTGTACCCTAAAGTAGATACTGACTCAAAGCAACCCTGTATAGGGTTTCTGAAACTTTAAATCTTTGTTATTTTTGTTGGTGGTAGTGCCGTGAAGTCAGTCTTGACTCATGGTAACCTGGCATAGGGTTTCCAAGAAGCGGCTGTTGAGCTTGAACTGCCAGCTTGAGATTCAAACCAATCTTTTGGTCCAGTGCATTAAACCACAGCACCACACCAAGACTCTACAGGAGCAGAAAACCTCATCTTTCTTTCACAGAACAGCTGGTAGATTCAAACTGCTGACCTTGTGGTTATCAGTCCAGCAGGTAACCCACTACCCTATAAAACAAAATGAAACACTGCCCTTACCTTCACCTGCCTCACAATCTTTACTATGTTTGAGTCCATTGTTGTAGCTACTATTTTAATCCATCTCATTGAAGGATCCTTTATTTTACCATTGAGGGATCTCATTGATGGATCCTTTATCCGTTTTTCACGGATCCTTTATTTTACCAAATATGATGTCCTTTTCCAGGGACTGGTTCCTTATTATAATATGCCTAAAGCATATTGGATGAAGACTCATAATCCTTGCTTCTAAGGAGCATTCAGGCTATCCTTTTCCAACACAGATTTGTTCACTCTTTTGATAGAATTCTTCACTAACACCATATCACAAAATCATCAAGTCTTCTTTATTCATTATCAAGTATTCTCACGTACATGATGCAATTAAATATACCATGGCTTGGGTCAGGCAAACTTTAGTCTTCAAAAGGACATCTTTGCTTTTTAAAATTTTAAAGAAAGATTTTGCTGAAGATTTGGGCAATGAAATATATTGTTTGATTTCCTGAATGCTACAGGCACAAGTGTTGATTATTATTTGTTGTTGTTAGATGCCTTCGGGCCAGTACCAACTCATAGCAACCCTATTCACAATAGAGTGAAACACTGCCCAGAATCATAATTACATTTGAGCCCATTGCAGCTGTCACTGTGGCCGATTGGGGGTCTCTTTTTCTCCAACCTTCCACTTTAACAAACATGATATCCTTCTCCAATGACTGATCCATCCTGATAATATGTCTGAAATATGAGAGACAAAGTCTAGCCATCCTAGCTTGCAGGGAGCATTCTGGCTGTACTTCATCCAATGTAGATTAGTTTGTTCTTTTGGCAGTCCATGATACTTTTAATATTCTCCTCCAACACCATAACTCAAATGTATCAATTCTATGCTCTTTCTTATTGACTGCACAGATTTTACATGCATATGATGTTATTAGAAATACCATGGTTTGGGTTAGGCACACTTTAATCCTCAAACTGACATCTCTGCTCTTCAACACTTTAAAGAGGTCTTGAGCACCAGATTTGCCTAATGCAATATGTCATTTGATTTCTTGATTGCTTCTTCCCCAAAGGTTGATGGTTGATCTGATCAAAGTAAAGTCTTTGACAACTTCAATCTTTTCTCCATTTATATGGATTTGTTTATTGATCCAGTAAAATATTTTATAGTTTTCTTTGCATTGAGGTGTAACCCATACTGAAGGCTGTGGTCTTTGATCTTCATCAGCAACAATTTTAAGTCCTCTTTGCTTTCAGCTAGCAAGATTGTGTCACCTGCATATCCAGGGTGTTAATGATGCCACAATTTTCTTCATATAATCCATCTTCTTGGATTATTTTCTCAGCATACAAATTGAATAAGTATGATGAAAGAATACAACACTGGCACACATTTTTCCTAATTTTAATCCATTCAGTGTAACCTTGTTCTGTTTAAACAACTGCCTCTTGATCTATGTACAGGTCCTCATGAGCACAATTAAGTGTCCTGAAATACTCATTTTCCATAATGCTGTACATAACTTGTCATAATTCACACAATTGAAAGTCTTTGCACAATCAATAAAGCACAGGTAAACATCTTTCTGGTATCCTCTGCTTTCTGCCAAAATCCATCTAATGTCAGCAATGATGTCCTAAGTCTTACATTCTCTCTGAATCTGGCTTGAACCTCTGGAAGTTCTCTGTCAATGTATGGTTGCAACTATTTTTGTACTATCCTTAGCAAAATTTTACTTGCATTTTATATTTGTGATATTGCCCTATAATTTCTGCATTCCTTTGGGTCACCTATCTTTGTGATGGGCACAAATATGGATCTCTTCCAATCAGTTGGCCAGGTAGCTCTCCTCCAAATTTCTTGGTATAGATGAGTCATTGCATCCAGTGCTGCATCAGTTTGGTGAATGATTTCTATTTGCATTCCATTTATTCCCCCATGCCTTGTTCTTTACCAATGCCTTCAATGT
>NW_006408673.1:4266904-4274745 GCF_000296735.1 Chrysochloris asiatica
TTCTTGTCTTGGGTCTTTAGTGTCTAATGCATCAAATCTGTTCTTCAGATGCTCTAAATTCAGGAGGAATATGTTTAAGGTCCTATTTTGACTCTTGTGAACTTGCTTTAATTTTCTTGTGCATCAACTTTAACTTACATATGGAAAATTGATGGTCTATTCCACAGACTTTTGATCTGAGTAAAATGACATCCTTAACAACCTCAATCTTACTCCATTTAGTGTGATGTTGTATATTGGTCAGTTGTGAGGATATGTATTTTATTTATGTTGAGGTGTAATACATATTGAAGGCTATACACTGATCTTCATCAGTAATGACTTCAAATCCACTTTCAGAAAGTAAGACTGTGCCATATGCATACTGTAGGTTGTTAATAAACCTCTCTTCAAACTTGACGACATATACTTCTTCATATATTCTAGTGTCTCAGATAATTTACCAACAATACATATTGAATATGTATAGTGTAGAATACAAACCTGACACACACCTTTCTAGATTTTAAACCATGTTTATTACAACAATTTCCTCTTTGTTTATGTATAGGTTCTGTATGAACACAATTAAGTTCTCTGGAATTTACATTCTTTGCAAAGTTATCCATAATTTATTTTGATATGCAAAATTCAATTCCTTTGCATAGTCCACAAAACACAGGCAAACATGCCGGTGGTATTCTCTACATTCTGCCAAAATGCATTTGATACCAATAGCATTTTATGTGCTTTTCTGAGTATGGATTGAATATTTTGCAGTTCCTGTTGATATATTGCTATGAACATTAAAAAATTATCTGAAGTAAAATTATATTTGTGTTTAGTATTAATGATTGCTTATTTCCACAGTAAGAAGTATTAAAGTTTCTCAGGGGCAATGGTGTAGTCAGCAATTTGAAATGAATGAAAGAAGAGTGCACCCTGAAAGCATTGCTTGAGTCTGTTGAATCCAGTGAGTCTGAAGTGCTGAATAAATAATGAGAACATGTGTCCATAATACTCTACACCTCTAGAATTTCAATGTACTTGAGCAAAATTTCATATTAGTTTTTGATATCTTGAAGTACAATCTAATGGACATATTGTATGATAATCTACATAAAATTAGTTGATACTGGAAAAGAGCTTAATCTTAAAAAGAAAACCAGTAATAAGGAAAGAATTCATTATAAGTAAGTATTTGTTGAAGGAAGACAGCTGTTTACATACTATGGACTGCTATCTAAAATTCTGAACAAAACTTAGAATTAAATAGGATGTCACCTGAACAGAGGTATTACAATCCCTGTTGGTTATACATAGAGGCTGTGTGGAAATGGTGCTATACAGAAGAATCATGCTTTGGATAGAGAGTTTCAATAGAATATCTAAGGTTCCTCAGAACACGACAGCAGAAGAGCTGCCTCCTCAAAATAGTACTGACCTAAATTATGTGGATGGAGGAAAACTTTCAGGACCTTCATTTAGTGATTGGGAACAACTCAAAATTAGAAGAAATGGTTGTAAAGATCTATTAATAGTCAGAACATAGAATGTATGAAGTATGAATTGAGGAAAACTAGAAGTTGACAAAAGTGGAATGGAATACCTAAAGTTTGATATCCTAATCATTAGTGAGCTGAAATGGACTAGTATTGTCCTTTCTGAATTAGAAAATTATATAGTCTACTACTCCAGGAATGATAAATTGAAGAGGAAGAGCATTCCATTTATCATTTAAAGGAGCAGTTCAAGATTTGTCTTGAGGTACAATGTTGTCTGTTATCGATAATATCTATATAGCTTCAAAAGAAAACCAGTTAATACCACTGTTATTCAAATCTATGCACTGTTATTCAAATGTATGTATATATATAATGCTGCTATTACAGAACTATCATAAATGGATAGCTTTAACAGTCAGAAATTAACTCTCTCACAGTATAAGAGGCTAGAAGTCCAAATTCAGAGTGCCAGTTCTAGGGAAAGTCTATTTTTGTTGACTCTGCGGAAAGGTCTTTGTCTCCTTTTAGCATCTGTAGACCCAGTATTCATTTAAGAATTCCATCCACCTTGGTATCAATCTTCCCCAAGGTCTAGAAGTTTCACAGTTCAGGTACCCCACCAGGTCTAAAGGACACACTCCAATCATGGATTTTCAATTTTGTTGTTAGTAGGTCCCTCCTTCTCTGCTCAGTCTCTCTCTCTTATGTCTAGTAAAAACAGACAAAAAAACAAAGGTATTGCATGCCACACCCTTGGGAATCTCCCATATATCTCATTAAGGTAGTGGTGGGTACATGACATCCTGAATCCTCTTACTGGTTTATCACATCAAATCACATCATGGGTGACAGCTACATCTCAACTGTCAAACCACAGAGAATCATGTCCCAGTTAAGTTGACATAAAACCTTAACTATCACATGAACCAACCGCTAAAGTCAGTGATGATGAAACTGAAGAATTCTGGTGTGCTGTAGGATAACTAATGGACTGCAAACCACAAGGTTAACAGTTCAAACCCACCAGCTGCTCCTTGGAAATCCTATACAGGGTAGCGAGGAGTCAGAACAGACTTCATGGCACTTAACAACAGCACAACATATTAAGTCTTCAATTGATCAAATATGCAATAAAAATTCATTGACAATTACTGGTGATTGGAATGTGAAAGTTGGAAATAAAGAGGAAAAATCAGCAGTTGGAAAATATGGCCTCAGTGATATAAATGGTGCTGGAGACCATATTACAGAATTTTACAAGACCAACAACTTATTTAATCTCAAATACCTTTTAAATGACATAAAAGATGTGTATACACATGGACCTCACAGATGGAATGCAAAATAATCCAAATGACTACATCTATGGAAAAAGATGAGAGTCCTGGTGTGGTACAGTGGGTTAATGTGTTGGACTGCAAAGTCAGTTTGGACCACAGGATTGTCAGTTCAAGCTCACCAGTCACCTTTTGGAATCCCTGTACAGGGCTGCTATGGGTCAGCATCAACTCAGCGGCACATAAAACATGTAAAAACATAATGGAGAAGCACAATATCATCAGCCAAAATAAAACCAGAAGTTGACTGTGGAACTTGCTCATATGCAAGTTTAGGCTGAAGCTGAAGAAAATTAAAACATATTCATGAGAGCCAAAATATTATCTTAAGTATACCCCATCTAAAATTAGAAACTATATCAAAAACAGATTTGATGCATTAGACACTGATTAGCAAAGACTAGAAGAGTTGGAGGATGACATCAATAACATCATACAGGAAGAAGGCACAAGGTCATTAAAAAAAACCAGGAATGATAGGGAAAAAAAAAATAGACATCAGAAAAAATCTCAGAAATTTACACTTGAATATAGAAAAGCTAAAGCAGCTTGAAGAAATGATGAAATAAAAGAGCTGAACAGAAAGTTTCAAAGGGCAGCTTGAGAAGACAAACTGAAATACTATAATGAAATTTTCAAAGACATGGTGTTATAAAATCAAAAGGAAAGAACAAGTTCACCATTTCTCAAGTTGAAAGAACTGAAGAAAAAGTTCATGCCTGAGGTTGCAACATGGAAGGATTATATGGAAACAATATTGAATAATGCAGGAAACACCAAAAGAATATGTACCAAAAAGAAATGGTCAATTTTCAACCATTTCCAAATTAGCATTTGATTAGAAACCAATGGTACTGAAGGAAGAAGTACAAGCTTCATTGAAGGCACTGGCAAAAAATAAGTTTCTAGAATTTGACAGAATATTTTGAAACCTTTAAACAAACTGATATAGTATACTAGATGTGTTCACTTTTCTATCCCATGATAAATTTTAGAAGTTAACTTGTCAACTAATTGTAAAAAGATTCACATTTGTGCCCACTCCAAAGAAAGATGATCCAGTGGGATGTGGAACTCATCAAACTATATCATTAATATTACATGTAAATAAACTTTGGCTAGAGATAATTGTTTTATTTTAATTATAGTGATACATTAACATGTAGCTGCCAGATATTCAAGCTAAATTCAGAAGAGGACATGGGATGAAGAATATCATCAATGCCATCAGTTGGAACTTGGATGATAGCAGAGAATACCAGAATGAAGTTTGTTGTCATTGTTGTTGTTGAGTGCCTTCGAGTTGTTTCTAAGGCATAGAACCTCATTCTCTGAAATATTGCCCATACCTTATCATGATCCACACAGTCAAAAGCCTTTTCTGGTATTCTCTGCTTTCATCCAAGATTCATTTTATGTCAGCAAATGGTATCCCTTGTTCCACATCCTCCTCTAAATCTGGCTTGAATTCCTGGCAGTTCCCTGTCAATGTACTGTTGTAGTCATTTTTGAATTATCTTTACCAAAATTTTACAATGATTTCCAATTTCTGTTGGGTCACCTTTCTTTGGAACGGGCACAAATATGGATCTCTTCCATTAAGCTGTCTAGACAGTTGTCTTCCAAATTTCTTGGCAAAGATAAGTGAGTGTCTCCAATGCTGCATCAATTTGTTGAAAGATTTCAATTTGTATTCCATCTATTCCCACAACCTTGTTCTTTGCCAATGCCCTCAGTGCACCTTGGACTTCTTCCTTCAGTACTATTAGCTCTTGATCATACCTCTTGAAATGGTTGAACATCCACCATTTCTTTTTGGTACAGTGACTGTATGTATTCCTTCATTTCATGCTTTCCACATCATTCAGCATTTTGTCCATAGAATCCTTTGATATTTCAAGTCAAGTCTTGAACTTTTTTCTTCAGTTTCCTCAGCTTGAGAAATTCTGAGTATGTTCTTCCCTTTTGATTTTCTAATTCCAGGACTTTGCACATTTCATAATATTTGGCTTTGTCTTCTTGAGCTGACCTTTGAAATTTTGTGTTCAGGTCTTATATCTCCCCATTTCTTCCAGGTGATTTAACATATCTGTGTTGAAGAGCACATTTCAGAGTCTCTTCTGACATCTATTTTGGTCTTTTCTTTCTTTCTTGTCTTCTTGATGTCATCCTATAACCCTTCTGGTTTTTGGTCATTGGTGTCTAATGTTTTAATTGTGTTCTTGAAATGATCTCCAAATTCAGGTGGAATATGTTCAAGGTCATATTTTGGCTCTTCTGGACTTTGTTTAATTTTCTTCAGTTCTAGCCTGAACTTGCATATGGAAAATTAATAGTCTGTTCCATACTTTGTCCCTGGATAAATCTTCTCAGGAGCAGCTGCTGAGTTTGAACCACCACCTTGCAGTTCATGGACCTTGTGGTTCAGTGCTTATCCTACAGCGCCATGCTAGGACCCCAGCTTTGTAATATTGTTGCTGTTACGTACTGTTGAGTCACATCTGACTCACAGTGACTCTGTACAAGGTTTCTGAGGAGTACTGGTGTGGCGCTGCAGGATAATGTGTTTGATTGCAGGGTCTGTTTGAGTCACATTGGCAGCAGTTCAAACCCATAATTTGAAAGTTGAACAATTAATAAGAAGACAGTAGAAGAATCTATGCATCTGAATTATGGTATTATCAAAGAGTATTGAATGTCACTTAGCAACAACAACATGGTTCCTCAAACTTTTACCGTCTATAATTCTCCAAAGATTACACAGGGTTGCTATGAGTCAGAACCAACTCAAGGATACTTAACAACAACAACTGGTAGGTTTGAACTGCCTACTTTGATGTTCAAACCAACCTTATAATAGCCTCTTAATAATCCAATAATTTGCAAATGGCCTTGCATCTGGCCTTGTTTACTTCTTTACCCTATCTGTGCTGTTGACCACTTACACCATATAACCCACTTATGTGATTCAATTATGCAACAGTTGGTAGCTGCCTTCTTTGTTGTGCTGCCTATATCTACTGTGCCAGGCTGGGAAGGGTATGGATTCTCCTTGAGGTGGATTTTTGAGAGACACTCATCCAAACTGCTGCCATCAGAAATAATAAAGTGGCATGAATCCCTTTCATGATGTAGTTTTTAAAGCCTCTTTGAATCAAAAGGGAACCTGCTAAAAGTTAAGTTCCTACAAAACACCAAAGTTGTATATTTCACTTAACTTACTCAATATATATATATTGAGCAAATAATCTGAGAAGTTAGATTATATGAAGAAGAATGTGGCATCAGGACTGGAGGAAGACTTATTAACAACCAGCAATATTTATCTTACAGAACCTTGCTTGCTCTACACAAAGAAAACTTGAAACACTGATGAAGATCAAAGCATACAGTCTTTAGTCTGAATTGCACCACAATGCAAATAAAACAAAAATTTTCACAATGGGGTGAGTAAATAACAACATGATACATATAAAAAGATTGAAGTTATCAAAGGATCCACAATCAGCACTCATTGAAGCCACAGCCAAGACAAAACCACTGGGCAAATCTGCTGCAAAAGACACCTTTAAAATGTTAAAGAGCAAACATGTCACTTTGAAGATGAAGGTGAGCCTGATCCCAGCCACGGCATTTTGATTAGACTCAAATGCATTTGAAAGTTGAACAATGAATAAGAAGACAGTAGAAGAATCTATGCATCTGAATTATGGTATTATGCCACTTAGCAACAACATGATTCCTTAAACTTTAGAGTCTATAATTCTCCAAAGACAATGCAAAAGTGAGGTCTTACAGATAAATGCTAGCCAGCATAGACTTATTTTCAGATAAGGTTACAGCTAGTTATTGACTCAAAAAATTACTCACAAAAGATATCTAATTATAAATAAACTAAGATTCAATGAATGCTGCTGCTGTGTACTGTCAAGTCAGTTTTGACTCAATATGACATGGTCAAGGGTTTCTGAGGCTGTAAATCTTTAGGGGAGCAGAAAATTTCATCTTTCTCCTGCAAAGAAGTGGCTGAATATTAACTGCTGATTTTACTGTTAGCAGCCTAACACACAACCCACTATGTAGCCAGTGGAACTTAATGTTCCATTAATAGATAACCAAAATCAGAATAAATCAAAAGGAAGATATTAAGTGATGAACTGTAAAATTGTTTTGAACTAAAATAAGACTTGAGCCCTTTCAACAAAAAATAGTGATAATACAGTAATTTCTGAGATAAGGAAGCACTCAAGTACCTACCTAGTCTCCAATACTCTGAAATGTGAATTCCATACGTAGATATGCTAGTAGATGTACTATATTGCATTATATCAAAAAAAGAGATATTTTAAAATTGATAATGCATATTTGAAACACATCCTGCTATCCTTTTAGTTACTGTATACTCCAAAATAGGAAGACTGCAATTTGCCTCTATTTCTAAGCTACATATTTACATAAATTATCTGGATTCAGGTTCCAAACCGTAAGCTTTATCTCCTAAATAACATATTTAAATGGTAATATGTTTATTATCCAAAGTACTGGTATGGTACTATAGTACTAGCACTCGACTGCTAACCACAAAGTTAGCAGTTCAAACCCATGAGCCCCTCCTCAGAATTCCTGTACAGGGTCTTTATGAGTCAGAATGGACACAGGGACACTTTACAACAACATTTTTAGCATCTAGAATTGAGTCAAATTAATGACTTAACAAATAAATGTTTGACTGTTAACCTCTGAATTTATCAGAACTACAAAAGTAATATTATGAACAAACAAAGAAATTGTGTTTTCTCTTTGAATTAAATACCCATGCGTTAATTGCTGCATTCTATATTTGGAGATTAGTCAGCCATTTTAAAAAATAATTATGCACCTTAGAAGTTTAACAAAAGGAAAATTTTCACTAAGCCCATATTAATTTGCAAGGCGTAGTGGTTACGAATCGGGCTGCAAACCGCAAGCAGTTCGAAACTACCAGCGGTTCCACGGGTGAAAGATGAGGCGTTCTGCTCCC
>NW_006408673.1:4289300-4294558 GCF_000296735.1 Chrysochloris asiatica
AAGACACAAATAACACGCATTAAAAACCACATGGGCGATGTCACAATGGAACCAAAGAAATCAATATGATAATAACAGAATACTATGAAAAGTTGTACTCCCACAAACTTGAAAATTTAGGAGATGGATACATCTTTAGAAAAACATGACCTACTAAACTTACACAGAGTGAAGCAGAAAATCTAAACAAACCCATAACAAAAGAAGAAATTGATCAGGTCATCAAAAAACTCCCAACCAAAGAAATCCAGGTCCAGATGGCTTCCCTGGTGAGTTCTATCAAACATTCAGGGAAGAGCTGTCATCAATTCTACTCAAATTATTCCAGAATATAGAGAAGGATGGAAAACGTCCCAATACATTTTATGAAGAATGATGTTGGATAAAAGAAGGCAGCCTAAATAATCTATTTAAGTGATGGGTTTTAACCACCAGATAGCATTTAGCAAAACATGTTGTTACCATTTTCAAACTAGCTGATTTTTAAATACTTCAGTGTCCAAGATTGCCATTATTTAGGGTTTGCATCTATACAAACTACCATAGTACTTCACACCTAGAAAGCACGAAAAAAAATATTTTCTGAATTAATGGAAAGATGTATTCTCAGTGAAGAACAAACTATAAGTAGGAAACTTGCCCATTTCAGAAACCCCTGTTTTCTTTCCATAATCCCTTCATTTCATCTCACCCTCTAATCTATCCTACAAAATTAGAAGTTTTCTACTTAAGTTTGTTTACAAATTCAGTACATAAACTAGCAATTCAATGTAAGAATCACAAGGCATTACTGGAATACACACTTTACCATAGTGACTTTAAACATGGCTGATACATTTAAAACAGCTGAAACATCATTCTTCCTGTAGTATAGCTGACATTGCTACCTTTTCAGATACAACAAAGTAAATGTCAGCCTCACCTATTCAGTGGTCATTTATATACTAGTACTAAGGAGTCCTATTGTGGCACTGTAGGATAAGCATTGACCACAAGGTCCATTTGAATTGCAAGTAGGTGGTGCAAATCTGCTGCTCAGAAACCATTACATGGTCTCAATGAGTCGAAACCGACTCGATGACACTATATAACAACAACTACTACGATTAAGGAGTCCTGGTGTGGTGATGTTGGATAAGAATCACACTACTAACTACAAGGTTGGCAGTTCAAACCCACCAGCTATTCTTTGGAAACCGACTCAATGACAATTAACAAACAACAATAATACCAATAATATATTATCCTCGTCTGTGCCAAACTAAAAGGTACTATTGGAAAAAAATAAATAAAACTTTAGTTTTTAATCAATTCTGCTTCTTTAAACCTAAATAAGAAATCTAGAAATTAGACAGACAAAACTAAACCCAAGTATATTAACTTATACTTTTCTATGTAGCATAAAAAATGTACCTGAGTTGTGGCTTTGGTTCTGGCTTGATGAATTTTTGCTTAGTTTTCAAACAGGTTCTCTAGGAGAAGAGAAAGATTTGACATAAATAAGGAAACAATCCCATCGCCTATAAAATGTTAGTTCCATTGATGTTCTGTTATATTATCAGAGAGAGACCAAAAGTTCCATTGCATTATATATTATAAATCAAAGCCATGGTGGCAGGGCTTGAAGGGAGATAGTGTAGAAATTCAGTGAGGATCTCCGCCACTGCATACCAGATGAAACAGGTTCAGGGGAACCTGATCCACACATATAGGAATGTCTTTAAAATTTGAAGGCTTATAGCCAGTGGATTTTGTAGCAGAAGCAAGAAATCTTGTATTTTCAAACCTGCTGGTCTCAGCAGCCCAGAACCAACATCTTGGCCGAGACCAAGGAGCGAGACCAAATGGGGGAAGGATCAGAGATGCCATGGATTGATGCCTGCTGGAATCTAAGAGATAAAGGTGGGGACATTCCTTTTTTTGTATCAGTTCATTGGCCTCTCGCTGTCTGCGCACCTCCATTTTTGTGACTAGAGGAGGTGCAGGTGAGAGTGGGCACACCAACCCCACCCCTGGAGGGTTCTACCATGCATGCACATAGAGCTCCTCAAATTTAAAGAGACAGGTTTCACTTAAAACAAAACGGCAATGCAAAATGGCCACAACTGGTCATAAACTGTTTATCTCTAGGAAAAAAGCCAAATGGGTGTAGTGGAGAGAGAGAGACAGACTAAAAATGAAATAGGCTAAAAATTAAATCCTGAGTTACACCATAACAACCAATAGTGACATCATGAAATTTCAGGTGGCCTTGAAGGCAAGAAGCTGAAAGAGGGTATTAAGGCTTACACATATTAGGCTACAATTTTTTTTTCTTTCTTTCTTTCTCTCTTCTCTCTTTTCTGCAATTATAGATGACAATATACAATCTGGTGTCTTGTTTTGTTTTTTTGCTGTTTCTGTTTTGTGTTTTGGTTCCCTCTTTACCTTTAGGGGGGCTCTTTGTCTCCCTATATTACCCAAGAGGAGACAGCAACTGCTGTCATACAGTCAAGCTACAATCACACCCTATAAAACCCCATATCCAGGCAAGAACCAATACCAACTGCCATACAACTGTTGCAGGTAGGCAGACAACACCTGCAACAGTTAATCTTAATGGTGTAATATGAAGAGTGAAAAGGGAAGCCCACCTTCTGATCACATCTACCTGGAGGCCATCATAAAGCATACCAAAATAACAAAATACACACTCAGTTAGGTGTTAAGGCCACAGCGAACTAGTGAGCATGCCCAAGAAGCAAAAACAGATGCCCATATCAACACATGTCCAGAAACAAAATAAAGTGACTGAGACAAATGAGCTGAAGTTAGACCTACACATCATACTGGAAGGAGGGCAGACCTTGGAAATGCCTGAGAAGGAATTCAGAAAAATGATTATAAAATGTATCAAAATACTTAACAATGGAGTTGAGAAAAATAAGGAAGAAGGAAAGTGCTACAGAAACAAATAAGATAGATAGAACATTGAAAACAATTCAAAACCTACAGAAAGAGGTCCAAATGATTAATAATAGAATATTAGAAATGGACAATACACTGAAAGTATAAAGGAGTATAATTGAAGAGATGGAAAGCAGAACTAGTGAGCTGGAAGACAAATCTCTCAATACTACTAAGAATGAAGAACAAGCAGAGAAAAGGATAAATAAAATCTGAACAAGGTCTAAGATTCATTTTGGGCAACATGAAGTGAAATAACAAGAATTATAGGCATTATGGAACAGGAAGAATCACACAAGTCCAGAGAGGACATAGTTGAAGAGCTACTAGAAGAAAATTTCTCTAACATCCTAAAAAGTGAAAAGATAAGTATTCAAGAAGTTCAATGAAACCCAGAAAGGATAGACCCCAAAACAAATTCATCAACACATATCAGAATCAAGCACTCCAAAATCAAAGATAAGGAGAAAATTCTGAAAGCAGCCAGGTAAAAGAGAAGCGTTACAGAAAAAGGCAGTAAGTCAGACTAAGCTCAGATCTCTCACTAGAAACCATGCAAGCAATAAGGCAATAGGGAGACATATATAAAACCCTGACAGAAAAAAAAAAAAAAAACCTGCCAACAAAGATTCCTTTATCTATCAAAACTACCAATCAAATATGATGGAGTAATCAAAACATTCCAGGATAAACAGAAGCTAACAGATTTTGCCAAAGCCAACCCTGCACTGCAAAACATCCTAAAGGGAGTCTGTGGACTGAGAACCAACAAAAAGAAACAACAACCAGAGACTGACATACATGGCAGCACCACCCATATCTCAATCAACAAATGGAAGAGTCAAATATAGAACAAAACTATAAGAACAAATTCAGAGGACCTGGGAGGTCAGTCTATGATCAAAACAATTACAGTGTGAAAGAAGGCAAACACATAAGAACAGAGATATAGATGGTGAGAAAGTCAGGTAGATTACAAGATAAAATAGACTTTATTAAATAGAGGGAAAAGTTAGTGGCATATAAGATAACCTCAAAGAAAATGAACAATTCATAACATACCAAGAAAATGAAAATCCAAGAAGAACATGGAAACATAAAAACTATGAGGAAACTGACAAGAAAGAACACAAAAAAAGATGAACTCAGTACAAGATGACATGAAGAATAGCAGCACAAACAAAACAAACATAATGGCAGCAATTATTCTATGCCTATCAATAATTACACTGAATGTAAACAGATGAAATGCACCAGTTAAGAGACAGAGGGTGAACGAATGGATAAGAAAACAAAATCTTACAATATGATTTCTGCAACAGACACATCTTACACACAGAGACAAAAACAAACTAAAAGGCAAAGGACAGAATAAAATATACCAAGCTAATTGCAATCAAAAACGAAAAGGAGTGACAATACTAATCTCTGATAAAATAAACTTTAAGGCAAAAACCAGCATCATAATAGATAAAGATGGACATTATCTCATGATTAAAGGAACAATTGAACAAGATGATATAACCATAATAAATACCTATGCACCCAAAAAAAGAGCTCCAAAATATATAAAGCAAACTCTATAAGACTTGAAAAAACAAATAGACAGATCTACAATAATAGCAGGCAATTTTAATACACCCCTTTCAAAGATGGATAGAACAACCAGAAAGATACTTGACAAAGACATGGCGGAATTAAACAACACAATCATCCAACAGGACTTCATAGATTTGTACAGAGCATTCAACCAACAACAGCACAATACACATTCTTTTCCAGGGCTCATGAAACATTCTCCAGAATAGACCATATGTTACACCACAAAACAAACCTCCATAAATTTACAAATATCAAAATACTAGAAAACATCTTCTCAGACCACAATACTATTAAATTAGAAATCAACAATAGGAAGACCAAGGAAATAAAGTCAAATACATGGAAACTGAACATCACCCTGCTGAAAAGTGTTGGGTGGTAGAAGAAATAAGACGTGAATTCACAAACTTTCTAGAAACAAAGAAGAATGAAAACACAACATCCCCAAATCTTTGGGACACCACAAAAGCAGGGCTGAGAGGACAATTTATTGCAAGAAATGCACACATCCAAAAAGAAGAAAGCACCAAAATTAACATATTAACACAATTAGAAAAAGACCAACAGAGGGAACATATGATCACCAAAAGAAAAGAATAATAAAGATTAGAGCAGAAATAAATGAGATAGAAAACATAAAAACTATAGAAAGACTCAACAGAACCTGGGTCTTTGAACGGATTAACAAAATTGACAGACCATTGACAAAA
>NW_006408673.1:4295266-4298693 GCF_000296735.1 Chrysochloris asiatica
AACATGCATTCCTGATAAAAACGCTCAACAAAGTAGGAATTGAAGGGAAATCTCTCACATAATTAAGAGCATATATACAAAACCAACAACTAACATCACTCTCAATGGAGAGAAACTAAAAGCCTTTCCCTTGAGAACAGGTACCAGAAAAGGATGCCCTTTATCACCACTCCTATTCAATATTGTGCTGGAAATGTTAGCCAAAGCTGTAAGGCACGACATGGAAGTTAAAGGCATCCAGATTGGCAAAGAGGAAGTAAAACTCTCTATATTTGTAGATGATATAATCCTACACATAGAAAACCCCGAAGACTCAGTAAAAAAGCTCCTAGACCTCTTCGGAAGATTCAGCAAAGTGGCAGGGTATAAGATCAACATACAAAAAATCAGTTGGATTCCTCTATACCAATAACAACAGCAGTGAAAAGGACATTAGGAAAGCAATACCACTTACAATAGCCACCCAAAGGATGAAATATCTAGGAATAAATGTAACCAGAGAAACAAAGGACATATACAAAGAAAATGACAAAACACTACTACAAGAAATCAAAAGAAACTTATAAATGTAGAAGAATATACCGTTCTCCTGGATAGGAAGACTTAACATTGTGAAAATGTCAATACTGCCCAAAGCAATTTACACATATAACGCAATGCTGATGAAAGGAGATGGGGATAAGACTCTTGTGGTATAATAGTGAATAATTGCTATTGGGACTGACTGTGAGAGTTGGAAATGTAAAGGTAGACATTGTTTAACAAAAGGAGAGAAGTGGTTAATTTTGCAGTCCAGGAGTGGAGGTTCCTGGGACCATCAAGGGAGAAGAGTGGAGTGTGGTACCCTCCCCAGAGATGCAGTGATGCCAGAGATGGAGGCAGAGATGATGATGTGGAAAGATGGCTCTGATTGTGGTGCTGTGGGATAAAGCAATGGATCACAAGATTGGTTTGAACTACAATGTCAGCAGTTCAAACTTACCAGTTACTCCTTGGAAGCCCTATACAGGATCACTATGAGTTGGACCTAACTCAATGCCACTTAACAACAATAAACTAATGAAAAAATACAGAATTTCTAACATTATAATATCTATAAGAAACAATTACAACAACAGGAAAACACTGCCGCTGAGTTGATTCCAACTCAGAGCAACTCTAAGTAGGGTTTCAGAGATTATAAATCTTTATGGAAGCAGAAAGCCTCCTCTTTTACCCACGGTGGATTCGAACTGATGACCTTGCAGTTAGCAGACCAACACATAACCCACTCTGCTACCAGGGCAAACTTGTTTTTTAAGATACATTTCTCCAAGAGTCCTTTAAAAGAAACTTGATGTAATGGACTTCATCAACAGTATCTCTTCAATAGTTGCACTACAATTTAATACAGCTATTTCTTATATATTCTTTCAATGCAAGCCAATAGCTAAAGGACAACTCAAGAAATGAGTTTACAAGAAATCAGAATAACTGAGTTAGTAACTTACTTCTCATTAGTTGCTATTATCCAAGAATAAAATTAAGAAAATCTAGAGGAATTGTTGGAGTCCTGGCATGGTGCTATAGGATAAGACCTGGATTCCTAATCACAAGGGAGGCATTATGAATCAGAACCACCTTAAAAGCACTCAACAACAACAGAGGAATTGATGGATTGCATATCCACTTCCAATATATCTCATGTTAATTTCTACTTTATGTTCTTCATTCCTTAAATTTTAAGATTAACCTTTGTTATACTTAAGTTAAAACACCACAATAAATGGTTTGCATCGACTCTCAAGTATTTGCTACGTTCAGAATTAATTGATCATTTGTTTTTTTTCAAAATTTCAAAACCTGCAGTGACACTTCTTTTGAAAAAATATCTTTTGAAAAAACGAGGAAGAAGAATTTAACATATCTTCTGCTCCTCAGAAACCCTATACAGAGTTGCTGTGAGTCAGAACCGACTCGATGATATTTGAAAACGACAACAAAAATGAGTAAAGAATTAGGAGATTTGGGTTTGTTAGAGCTGGTGTTTCCCTCCGACTATAGAAAGAGTCAATAGCAGAAAGTATCACTGTAGATTCCTGGTATATTTCTGTAGGATCAACCCTGGACTGTGAACCACAAGGTGGGTAGTTTAAACCCACCAATTGCTCCTTGGAAAGCCTATACAAGGTTGTTAAGAATCAGAACCAACTTGATGGCACTTAGCAACTATAGCAGATAGTAGGGTAAGCACTGGAATGCTAACCACAAGGTCCATGGTTCAAACCAACCAGCCACTCCTCAGAAACCCTATACAGGGCCACTATGAGTCTACTCGACAGCACTTAACAACTACAGATAAAGAGTCAATGCAAGAGTAAAAACTAAGCTTCTGCACTGCCAAAATACACAGCATTAAAAAACAAAGTAATGGTTTTAAATATTGTAAATAAATCACTAATGTCTAGTTAAGCTTCATTATGTTTTATACTGTTCTCTCAGGTGTACTCTTATAAGTACATGTTAATTTCTATTTTATGTTCCCCATTCCTTAAATTTTTTTAAGCTTTAATTGTGAATTGAGTGATAGTTTACATGGGAGAACAACAATTTTGCACTCATCACATTTCATTTCATTGTAATGATTACAATCCCCTCAATGCATCATCATTCAACAATATTTGCTTCTATTCCCTCTTTTTTGTTTGTGTGTTTGTTTTGATGTACACAAAAACACTCTGGAATATATAATAATTTAAACAACCCAAGGACACATTCTGCAAGTCTGACTCCTGGCCGCCAGCACACAGCCTTTCTCTTTTCATGAGTCCTAGCATCCTCAGCTGCTGTATCTCTCCATGTCATCATCTCTGCGTCCATCTCTGGTGCAGCTTCTTCTCTGGTTAGGCTCCCTCATTCCACTCATGCTCTTCTGCTTTAATGGTCCTAGAGTTATCAGTTCCTGGAATGTAAGATTTACTACTCCCCCGTCTATTACAAAGTTACAAAACTTGTACCTTTACAGTTGTGACAATATCATTTAGTCACAACAATTACTCATTCTTGAATCATAACAATTTTATCCCCATCTCCTTTCACCAGACCCATCTAGACAAAATGAAAAGTACTCAATGGAGATTCTATATTCGCCCTCACAACCTTGAATCATTCCTGAAATTTTAAGTTTAACCTTTGCTATTCTTATGCTAAAACACCACAACCACCTTGACAAATGGTTTGAATCAACTCTCAAGTATTTGTTACTTCCAAAGTTCTCTGATCATAGGTTGTTTTTCCAAAACTTCAAAATATGATACCTTACATTTTAACTTCATGTATAACATGTTGGAGACAATAAAGCATAAAGTAGAACCTCTATTTTAAATGTTGTCCTCAGTATGTTACATAGCACATATTCATGACTATGAAAGTAAAAAAAAAAAAAAAA
>NW_006408673.1:4298913-4301581 GCF_000296735.1 Chrysochloris asiatica
TGTGTGTGTGTGTGTGTTTCCATTCACTGTTGTATAACCTCCATTTGTGTTTCTTTCTACCTAACTAACATAATTAGAAACTGTTATTGATGCTGCTGCTAGTGGTCTTTTTTCCAAGTCTTTAGTTTCCTACATACTTGTGTACTCACTTCTGATACTATATATTCAAATATTAAGTCTATTCTGCCTTGATGATCAACTCTACTCTATTTCTCTTTGCACAGCTTCCACATGGTTCTTTCGACTTGTTCACATTCTGGATTGACATATCCTAAATACTTGACTGAAGCTGTAAGTTATTTGTTCAAACTGTCTTCTCAAATTTTTCTAATTTTTTTTAACAATCTCATTATTATTCCAAACCACTTTTGAAACTTGTCTTCCTTACATAAATTTCTCAATTCCTGCAAGTTTACCAGTACCCAAATCTTTTCCAGTGATTCGTATATTTTTACTACGCCTCAAGCTTCTTTCTAGATGTAGTTATCTGATCCATGAAATCCTCTCCTCTTTCTAAATTGGATCTCAAAATAAATGATTTTTCCTTTAACAGTTGGTAATTTCTCTCATAGTCCAGTGATTGAATTCTTTCCTTGATTTACCTTAGATTTCTATCTAGTCTTTCTGTTTGCATCATAATGCTAGACATATTTCTATGTTACTATAATAGTGTGAAAGGAGCTCTGGTAGCGTAGTGGTTACGAATCGGGCTGCGAACCTTAAGGTCAGCGGTTCGAAACTACCAGCCGCTCCGCGGGAGAAAGATGAGGCTTTCTACTCCCGTAAGGATTTACACCCTCGGAAACCCTGTACAGGGTCGCTATGGGTCGGAACCGACTCGACGGCACTTAACAACAACAACAACAACAACATAATAGTGTGAATTTCTCCAATATGTTTTGTATAAAAAGGTAAACTATAATTGGCATATTATATCACAACACTTATCCCTCAAATTTGGTTGAAGGGTATTTTCAAAGCAGCAAAGAATTTTCATAGCTCTAAACAGCCTGTGACCCTACCAGAAGCATATATAAACATATCATTAAAGGTTAAATGAAAGGTTTGCTTAAAAATAGGCAGCTGTTAAGAGGAAATTATTAATAGCATATACATATAAAAATTTAAATTACACATTAAAATATGTGAAATAAACTGAAAAGCTTTCCTGCCAGGTTTGAATATTAGCACTTGTGTTTCCCCTAAAGAAGTCAATCATGTCACTCGCTCCTTCTGGAAATGGAACTGAGTTTCACTCCTTGTACTGATCTTGTTTCTGGTATGAGAAATGGCTTCAGCAAGAAAATGTCAATGGCTCGCACAAATGCAGAATCAGAAGGCACCAAACACATATTTCTTGAATTGTTCACAAGTCAAATCTCTTTGCATTATTGAATTTTTGAGCTTCCAAGGACACACACAAATCAAAGGAGAATTTAGAAGCTATATATATATATATATATACCTCTTGGGAAAACATGGCAAGTCCATATTATTGCTGTTAGATGCCATCAAGTTAATACTGACTCATAGTGACCCTATGCACAACATAATGGTCCTGGTGAACCTCACAATTGTTGCTATGTTTGAGCCCATTGATGCTGCCACTATGCCATTCCATCTCATTGGGAGTCTTCCTCTTTTTCACTGACCATCCACTTTACCAAACATGTAAAATGATTCTCAACTTTACCAAACAGTCTTTCTCTAGGGAATGGTCCCTCTTGATAATATGTCTGAAGTATGACAGATGTAGTCTTGCCATCCTGGCTTTCACGGAGCATCTGGATGTGCTTTTTCTAATACAGATTTGTTTGTTCTTTTAGCAGTCTATGGTACTTTTAATATTCTTCTCCAACACCATAACTGAAATTCATCAATACTTCTATGGTCTTCCTTATTCACTGTTTAAGTTTCACATACATTAAGAGGTTATTTTGAAATTACTGTGGCTTAGGTCAGGCACAGTTTAGTCCTTAAACAGACACCTTTGCTTTGAACATTTTAAAGAGGTCTTGTGCAACAAATTTACCTAATGAAATACATACTTTGATTTCTTGACTACTGCTTCAATGAGTGTTTTGACATCTTCAATCTTTTTTTTCCATTTATATGGATGTTGTTTATTGGCCCAGTGGGGAGAATTTTTGTTTTCTTTACGTTGAGATGCAATCCATACCAAAGGCTGTGGTCTTTGAGCTTCATCAGTAAGTATTTTAAGTCCTCTTCACTTTCAGCAAGCAAGGTTGTAGCATCTACATATTCCAGGTTGCTAAAGAATCTTCCTCCAACCCTAGTACAACATTTTTCTTCATATAATCCAATTTCTCACATTATTTGTTCCGCATATAGATTGGTGAAAGAATACAACCCTGGTACACATCTTTCCTACTTTTAAACCATTCGGTGTTTCCTTGTTCTGTTTAATAATTGCCTCTCAGTCTATGTACAGGTTTCTCATGAGCACAATTAAATGTTCTGAAATACTGATTCTCCCAGTGTTCCATATCTTGTTATTATCCACATAATCAAAAGCCTGTTTGTAGTCAATAAAGCACAGGTAAACATCTTTCTGATATTCTTTGCTTTCAGCCAAGACCCTTCAGATATCAGCAATGATATTATATTCCTCATTCCACATCTTCTTCTTTTTTTTTGCAGAGAATAA
>NW_006408673.1:4301992-4309282 GCF_000296735.1 Chrysochloris asiatica
CGGGTCCGACCCATAGCGACCCTGTACAGGGTTTCCGAGGGTGTAAATCTTTACGGGAGTAGAAAGCCTCATCTTTCTCCCACGGAACGGCTGGTAATTTCGAACCGCTGACCTTAAGGTTCGCAGCCCGATTCGTAACCACTACGCTACCAGAGCTCCTTCGATGCGTGGAGTGGACGGAGCATGCTCCTATTCTATTATATATATATATATAAAGAGGAAGACCCCCAACAAGATGGATTGATGGATTGGCCAAGTGGCAGCATCAATGGACTCAAGTAGTGAGGTTGGCCCAGGATCTGGCAGTGGCAACAGTAGTGAGGTTGGCCCAGGATCGGCCAGTGTTTCATTCTGCTGTGCATAAGGTCACTATGAGTCGGTACCGACTCAATGGCACCTAACAAAAACAACATATATATATGTGTGTGTGTATACAGAAATCCAAATCCACTTTAATAACCTCTGCATTTTTCTTTTACACATTTATGCAGTGTGCTTTTTTTTATTCTCAGTTAAGGAAACAAAACTTGGCCAGTATTTCTGTTATATTTTCATGAGAACTTCTAGGGTCATGGATTGAGATGACTAGTATATCAAATGCTATCTCATAGTTTTCTCAGCATATTGCATGTGTGGTGGTACATTTTATTTGCATTTATTTATCTTAGTGTGCAAACAAAAAACAGACATGAATTTAGTCCATCTGCAAAAGCACTCCAGGCTCCCTACTTCTACTTTTGAAGGAATAGGCAGAGGCAAGTTTAAATTATCCCATAAAATGGCTTTATTTGGTATCTTCAAGACGCATCTCCTTCCATAGGGGATGTAGGTGTTTTAGGAGAAACAGTAACTGGTTTCCATGCACTTTTGTCTAGTTCTGCATGAACATCTGATAGGACAGTTTTCTGGCCTGATTTTTTGGAGGATGGTGGTAAAACACTGCTTCTACCTGCAGCCCCACCTCTAGGACTACTACCATCAGGGCCTTCTGGCATGCCAGTCTACCTACTTACTCAGCAAACTACTGAAGAAATTTGCCAGGACACCTTCACTTGTGGCACCAGCTTTCATGTTTGGATTTTTTATTTATTTATTTATTTTTTTTTTTTTACCTAGCAGGGATGGGTGACACTCTGGCAATATTGGATGACATGGATCTGTTTGGTGTTTGAAGAGAAACTCCAGGTACTCTCAGCAAGGCATCCAAAGGCCTTCCAATTGAAGTTGGTGGTTGTTTAGCTAAAAGGAACTGTAGCTTCATAAGAAACACTTGGTCATCTTCTGCCACAATCTCCTTTTCATGCACAAACTTTATGACAAGTGGTTGAGTTATGATGTCTTCAAAATTATCTTCTGCTTTAAATGTTTGAAATTTTCATGTAATACTCCTATTTTGCAATCATTATCCCATCCTGCTGAAATAAATATTGCATCTTTTCCCACAACAACAGCAGGAATCTTACAGGGAAATACATATATTTTCTGAATGATGTATTTATACACTAAACCTATATATATATATATATTTTTTTTTTTAATGAAATGTAAATAAATGCTGCACCATACTGTAAATAAAACTTGTGGATATGTGACTGGATAAAATCAAATGTTCATCTCTGTAGTCATGCTCTTTTTCCAATATACTAATAGCATCAAACTTTGTGCAAACAACTAGTACAGGAATGTCCAAGTTATGCGTAAGTGTATCTGCTCCCAGAGGTACAACCATGCTGTCGTCTTTGTCGTATTGTGACACAGTGTTTCTTCTCCGAGGAAAGGCTGGGGAATCTTCTCCTGGCTCCACATATTCTTGGAAGTCTCCTATCAGCTTTTGTTCCATTTCTTTCATTTCTTCAGGAATTTTCAGTTTGTCAATATGCTTTCTAACAACACTTGCCAAAGTCCAAAACTTTGACATATCAACAACCAGCATCACTAAAGTGTCTTTCAGAGAAATGGCTTTCAGGGAGAACTTAAGGAGATCTTTATGATACAGCTCTCCATCTAAGATCCATATATTACATCTTGTTTGATCGTCCCTGTCTTCATCATGGACAATTAAGTACAAATATTCCAATCCTCTTCATTTCTTATACTCATCTATTCCCTGAATTTTTCTTATTAAGCTTGTTTTTCCAGCTTCTTCTTCACCCAACAGCAGCACGTTCTTCTTCCCCACAAGGAGCTTGGAGCTTGACTGAATGGAGACCTCGCTAAGGATTCAGGACCTAATGAGGAAGAAAGCGCAAGCTGAGTCAGGGACCCAGGACCGCAGTGCGGGAGAGGCCAGCCACAGGCTGCTGAGAACACAGTGGCTGGGCTGGGCACTGAGCTCCAGCGTTCATGGGATCCCGAGAACTAAGAAAGGCAACGGAGGCCTCCACAACCTCTTTTGAAACTGGCTTGAAGCTCTGCAAGTTCTCTGTTAATGCATGGTTGCTAGCCATTTTTGTATGATATTTAGAAAAAAATTACTTTTATGTGATATTAATGAAATTATCTGATGATTTTTGCATTCCATCGGGTCACCTCTCTTTGGAATGGACACTCTTCTAGTCAGTTGGCCAAGTAGCTGTCTTCCAAATTTCTTGGCATAGATAAATGAGTGCCTCCAGTGCCACATCAGTTTTTTGAAATATTTCCATTTGTGTTCCATCTAGAGCAAGTAAACTTTGCTAGAATGTCCATATATATATTTGAAACAAATGACACACACAATTGATCTTCCTTTAAAATTCATTGACTGATCCATCAGATCATATGAAGTATGATCACATCAACACATAACTACCAAATAATATCATTACATAATTGACAAACTACTGAGAATCATGGACCAACCAGGTTGACACATGACACTGACCTTCATGAAGGAGGTAAAGTTTCCTTTGTCTTGGTAGTTAAATGCCAATTATTGATAGCCAAGAGCCTGGGTTTAATGACCTACATGCCCTACAATTAAAAAAAAACAAAAATTGGAACCCAGAATATGAAAGAAAATATCTGAGAACAGTCCTCACAAAACATGGGTCCTATAAGGGAAATAAATTTAGACTGAAAACTGGGATTTAAAAATTGATCAGAAAAGAGAGAGACTGGGATTACACACTGCCTTGGGTCTGGGTAGAGAGACAAAACAATTCTATAGGAATTTCTAATTATAATATCTCCCTCACATACATTTTCTACTTGGTTTCACACTAAGTACAATTCCCCACCATGGCCATTAAAAAAAAAAGATATATACATATATATGTATAATAAAGTGGCCTCAGGTTTGTTGTGCCCTAAATTACCTGTTATAAGCAATCTCTCTCTCTCTCTCTCTCTCTCATCTCTATCTCTATCTCTATCTCTCTCACACACACACCAAAAAAAAAAAAAAAAATCAAGAAAAAAATAATCAGAAAAGTCACTAAATACATGATAAAATAAGCAATTCAAGAGTTAAAATAGACAAACTACATTCTCAGAACCTCAAAGAATACAGATAATTTTGTTGTTGTTGTTAAGTGCTGTTGAGTCGATTCCAACCCATAACTACCCTATATAGGGTTCCCGAGGAGCAGCTGGTGAGTTTGAATCACCGACCTTACAGTTCAAATGGCTTTGCAGTCTGGCGCATTAACCCACAGTGCCACAGCAGGAATCCAGATAATAGGGAAAGTAAAAATATTGTTATAAAAACTTTATTAAACCAAAACATCAAAACATGGTACTATTGTTTCTCAACATAACCACAATTTAGTTTTATACACTTCTGAAGGCTGATTCTATCTCTCTAATCCTTCCCTCATAGAATTTCATGCTCTTCCATTTTTACCAGGTCAAAGTGGCAGTCTGGCATCCTGGAGGAACTCAAATCATGTTCCTTTTACAATGTTCTTTAAGTGTAGGGAACAAAAAGAAGCCAAAGTGGCAAGATCAAGGCTGTGCAGAGGATGGAGTAAGGTTTTCCACTGAAATTCTCATAGAGTAGTCCTTGCTACCCTGGAAAAAGTGAGCAGGTGCATTATGATGTAAAAAAAAAAAAAAAATTCTGTAGTGCAATTTCCATATAATTTTTACCACTAATGCAGTTTTCAATTTTCTTAAAACTCCTTCATAATAAACTCCTATGATCCTTCTGTGTACTTCTAGAAAATTATAAAGATTACCATTTTGATATCCCCAGAATATCCCACATGAGCAACATGTTGCCTGCTTACCATACCTATCCACACTATGATCCACATTCAGGTAAATTTATAAGCAGCAGTCTCTGCCCAGTCTATACCCAGCTATCATGTAAGATCAATGAACAGAGATCTCCATTCACACTCTCAACTGCTGCCTTGGCCACCCAAAGATAGATGGTGAACACTCCAGTGTTCGCAGGTCAAAGAATAATACAGTATACGTGTAAAACCAACATGGATAAACCAAAACAAATGAAAAAAAAAAATCAGAATAAAGCAAGTAAGCATACAAACAATAAATAAATATAATAATAAATCTCAAAGACAACACAAAATATCAAATCATATAAATCAACAGGACAAGATGTTTCAAGTAAGTGGCCAAAATAAAGGACCAATAAACCTTATGAAGAATAAATGGTAATCAATCTATTAGATAAGTAATTCAAAAGATTTACATATAGGATCCTCAAAAACCACAAGGAAAACATGTAGAAAAATCAAGAAAAACACAACGAGGCAAGGCAAGATGACACACTAATCAGAAGGGTTGTATGGACCTTCTGCAGCAAGGATACAGTAAACCAGATTCAGAGGATGGTCATGGAAATCTTAGCTTCAGAAAAAGCTAAGATTTTCTTAAACATATCCAAAATAAAGTTTGAATAAATAAGTAGATCAAGTGCTTACTGGCAGAAAGAGTTGACAGATGCAGCAAGAAAGGAGGTAAATACTGATTTGGGACAATTGACAAGGCAGGCTGCAAGCATCTTGTGCTTGTGTGAGTGGATTGAGATAAGAAAACAAATTCATATTGCAGAATCCTGCCTGTGACGCATAGAAACAAAGAAGCTTTTTTTCCCTCTCTTTTCTCTCTGATTCCTTGCAGGATCCTGGTGACCACAGGATTTCTGCTACCAGTGTACACTCAAAGGGAAGTGACCACTTTGTAGGCTGGCAGCTAAGTAGGGACACTGAGGTTGTGAACAAAATTAAAGTGGGAGAAACCAACTGCAACAACTTTCTTGGGCAGGCCCTGCCCCAAATCTGCAAATTGGCCCTGGCAAGCCCTGGCTAGTTCACACTAGGAGAATTGACTGAATGGATGTGTGGGATATAGAAAGGGAGGAAGATGACTGGTTGCATGTGCTCGTCAGGGAGGTAAAGTGGAATATCTTGAACTTTCTTGGGTAGCTGTAAAGGCATTCCATTTAATGGTGGAGAAAAAAAGCAGTCTTTTTTATTTCTTTTTTACCTTCTCACTGCTGTTTGCTGCTTTGTTTTTGTTTAGTTTCTTTCTTTCTTGTGGGAGTGTTTACTCTTCTTGCCTCACCAGACAGAAGACAGGAACTGCACCCATATTTGTTGTTGTTGCTAAGTACTGTGGAGTCGATTCCAACTCATAGTGACCCTGCACAGGGTTTCTGAGGCTGTAAATCTTTACGGGAGCCGAACAACTCATCTTTCTCTGGTGGAAGCCCTGGTAGTTTCGAACTGCTGACCTTGAGGTCGGCAGCCCAACTTGTAATCATATAGTCCAACCAAAACCTCACCAGTTGGGCTAGAGACATTACCAGCCATCCGCTGGATCAAAAACAACAACCTACATCAGCTAAGTCCATTCTGAACTGAACTGCATGAACAGCAAATAGAGACTGTAGCAAAAGATCTTTTCTTGATCACACTCACCAGAAGGCAATTGATGACTGCCTCAGAGTACACCAAAATGTATTTATCAACATAATACAAATACAAATGGACAATGCCTCAAAAGCAATAATGTCTATTCACATGAAGAAACAAGGCAGAGTAGCTCAAATAAATGACCAAGAGGCAGAGCTAGAAAGTGTTTTTGAAGAAAAAGAGATACTGGAATTGCCTGAAAAAGAGTTCAGGAAAATTATATTTAGGGACCTCCAAACCATTGACAGAAAGATGAAAAAACAAACAAACAAGGAATAATTCAGAAAAGCACTAAAGGAACAATCAAGCAAAATAGACAAAGAATTAAGAAAAATTAAAAACCAGCAAACAGAAATCTAGAAAATTATTACTAAGATATAAAAAATGGCAAAGGAGTAGAATAAAATCAATGCAATCTGGAATTATTGAACTAGAAGATAAATATCTCAATACTGGTAAGCTAGAAAAAAACAAAAAAAAACAAAAAAAAAAAACCTCCAAAGAAAGCCCAGTATTCATGTGGGACAACATGAAAAGGAATAACCTATGGGTAATTGGAATTCCAGAACAGGAAGAGATAATGAAAACCACAGAAAAGATAGTTGAAGAGCTGCTAGAAGAAAATTTCTCTAACATCATGAAAGATAAGAAGATACGTTTTCAAGAAGCTGAAAAAAACCCAGGCAGGACAGACCACCCCCACCCACCCCAAAAAAAAGAAATCACCAAGACATATCATAACAAAACTCTCCAAAATAAAGACAAGGGAAGAATCCTGAAAGTAACTAGGGAAAAATGAGATATTCCATACAAAGGAAAAGCAGTAAGATTAAGCTCTGATTTCTCAACAGAAACCATGCAGGCAGGAAGGAAATGGGGATACATAGATAAAACTCCAAACACAAAAACTACCAACCAAGAATCATATACCCAGCAAAGCTGTCCCTCAAATATGACTGTGAAATCAGAACATTTCTAGGTAAACAGAAATAAACATACTTGGTAAAAAAACAAGCAACTTTATAGAAAGTACTAGAGACAGTCCTTCTGACTGAGAACCAACAACAGCAAACAACTGGAGATTGACATACAGGGCAATGCTACCCAGAGCTCAGTCCAGATATGGAAATGTCCATAGTAGAACAAAACTACAGGCACAATAATAAGGAACAAAGATGTCAATCAATGAAGAGGGGAGCTACAAAGTAAAGGGAGAAAAAAAATTTACTTACAGAATCCCAGGTGGTTAGTATTTCAGGTAGATATCAAGACAAAATAGACTGTTTTAAAATGAAGAAATTAATAAATTACAGGCTAACCATAAAGAAGCCTAATACACCTTCACATTAAATCAAGAAAATTCAAGAAGATTTTATAAATATTAGAACAATGAAGAAATTGGCAAGAAAATACACCCACACACACACAA
>NW_006408673.1:4313233-4315037 GCF_000296735.1 Chrysochloris asiatica
ATCATTTGGCCTGCCTATATTGTTTTGTATTTTTCCTGTCAGTCTCCAGCATCCATTCTTGATGAGACAAAACAAAACACTCAACAAAGTAGTAACTGAAGGGATCAGCACTGAAATGATAACCACAAGGTTGGCCATTCAAATACCAGCTACTCCTTGAAAACCCTATACAGGACTGCTATCCATCAAAACTGACTCAACAACACATAACAACAACATACAAATCTAACAGCCAACATTATACTCAGTAGAGAAACTTAAAGGATACCCTTTGAAACAGTAACTAGAAAATGCCCTTTATCACCACTCCTATTCAATATTATGCTGAGAATCTTAGCCAGAGTTGTAAGTCAAGATAGGGAAATAAAAGACATCCAAATTGGCAAAGTAGAAGTAAAATTCTCTCTATTTTCAAATGATATGATCCTATACATAAAAAAATCCCTAAAAGTCTGCAAGAAAATTATTGTAATTCATTGAAAGAGATTCAGCAAAGTGGCAGGATACAAGATCAGTATACAAAAATCAGTTGGCTTCCTCTATACTAATAAAGACATCTCTGAAAAATAAATTAGGAAAGCAATGTCATCTATAATAACCACCTAATTGCTGAAATACTTAGGAATACACCTAATTAAAGAAACAAAATACCTATACAAAGAAAATTACAAAACACTACTACAAGAAACAAAAGATGGAATACCAAAAAGGGGTTCTAGAACTTACCCAGTGAAATAGGCTTCTTGATGAGCCTTTGTAGCATACAGGACCTTAGGTAGAATACTGAGCCCCATTCAGAACCTTCTGAGGTGGGAAATTCCCACTAGAAAGGGCAAGGAGACCAGCCTGGAACTGCTAGAGCAACAGAAGATACATCTTCAAAGAAAGATCATCAGTAAAATCCCCCCAAAAATGGCAATATGATTAGTTACTAAAAGAACAAGCAAGATGTTTGCCAGGGATCCATCAAGGCAAGCAGTCAAGTCCCTTCAGAACAAACCCCCCTCCAAGTCTGAAACTCAAAGGGAACAAATGAGCAGGCATGTAAGCTTGCTGGTGACCAAGCTGGTCTACTGGTGAGTGGAATAGGGGGAAAGGCAACAATGAAGAAATGGGCTGCATTCAACCCCGTTCCAAAGACTCCCATTGACCTGGAAATGACAGAGAAGAGGAATGGCTGGTTGATCTGAAGTGTGATGAGACCTGGGGACACCTGAGCCCATGGACAAGGACACGGCCATGGAGAGCTAGAGCTGAGAGTGAAGCATCCATGTGATATGAAGTAGGGGGAATGCACAACAAAGCTCAAACTGGCAGATAGTACCCCTTTGACCTAGTATCAATAGCTTGATAATCAGAACTCAACTAGAGGAAGATTAAAAAACAACAACAACACAATTTTTGATAAAGGAATGAGTGTAAATTGTTACAATTTGATGAACTTGTCCTATACTCATGGAGGTAGTAGCTCAAAATTCTAAATTAGAGGGAAGGAGTCTTCACATCAAGTATCAATCCAATTCCCGCTGTATATAGCAATTAACTTTATGTCATTTTTATTATCTGCTAAAATTTGACCCCTCAATTTGTGGCCTTCTCAATACAAACATAAAAAATCTCAAATTATTAATTTTGTCTACTAACCTAATTTCATCCTTTCTATTCTCTTTTCCACAAGCTCTGATACCTTCATTTATATAATGTTTCATGTTATATATAGTTTTATGGTGGTTGCATGCTGTGAAGTTTCTAACCTATAGGGACTCTGTATAGGGTTTCTAAGGCTGTAAATCTTGACTGGAGC
>NW_006408673.1:4315612-4318112 GCF_000296735.1 Chrysochloris asiatica
ACATATTTTTTAAAGAAAAATGAGGGTACAAAGTATTATTAGAATTATAAGTATGATTGGTTGCCTGTTTTCTATATGTCTTATCTGTGGTTTCTTAAAAGTATGTGTATTGAAAGCATGATGCTGCTGCTACCATGTGTCATAAACTTGGTTCCGACTCAGAGCAACCATGTATAGTGTTTCTGAGGCTAAATTTTTAGTTGAGCAGAAAACCTAATCTTTCTCCCATGGAGATTCATACTGCTTAACTTGTGGTTGTGGTTGGTTAGCATCCCAACGTGTAATCCACTATACTACCACGACTTTATAAAAATTATTTTAAAACAAGGTAAAAAGCAAATGCTATAAAACTCTAAGTCATGGTCATAAATATGTGGTAATAGATATGGTTAGAACAGAATTAGGGAAAGGCTTGAAGCAAATTTAAGTTGGGAGTTCTCTTCTGTGATTGGTCAAACATAAAATTATAATCAGATTAGAAGTTGATCATTGAATACAATGTTTAGTATCCTAAACAACTCAATGGCATTTAACAACAACAATGCAGGATATAGACCAAGAGACAATCATTCAAACAGAACAAATTCATATTTCCTGATTTAAAATCAGAAAAGGGGTATGTCAGGCTGTGTATTTTCACCATATTTATTCAATCTGAATGCTTAGCAAATAATCTGAGAAACTTGATTATATGAAGAATGTGGAATCAGAATTGGAGGAAGGCTCATTAACAACCTTCTGAAGTAGCAGATGTCACAACTTTGCTTTCTGAAAGCCTAGAGAACTTGAAGCACTTACTGATGAAGATTAAAGACTGTATTATGGGTAGGAATCAACTAGATGACACTTAACAATAACAACAACAACCTGTTAAAGATTGTATTTCTGTTTGTTAAAGTCATCTGCTTGTGATATTTCTATTATGGCAGCATTTGATAACTGAAACAACAGTTAATAATTATATATATATACATAACTGTTTTGCTGATACGTGTGTGTGTGTGTTTTACCTTCTTCAACCTCCAAACTACTATCACCACTGCCATTAATATTTTTACTTCAACTACTATAGCTATAGGTCTATAATTCTTTATCTGAGATTATAATATACAAAAAGCCTTGAAAAACAAAACACTTTAAAAACATAGAGAGACAGATCTTAATTTACCTTTGGTTGTTAAATCTGACCTTAACCAATGAACGACCTACATAGTAAACTATATGTCTCATTTTATTTTTAATTTTTTTAAAGTTTTTATTGTGAATTGAGTGATAGGTTACATGGGGTAACATTAGCTTTATATTCATCCTATCGTATTTCTTTTCATTACAATGATTACGATACCCTCCATGCATCATCATTCAACAGCATTTGCTTCCATTCCCTCTGTTTTTATTTTGTTTGTTTGTTTTGATGTACACAGGAATATATAATCATTCAAACAACCAAAGGGTACACCCATAAGCCTGCCTCACGGCCATAGCACACAACAGCCCCTCTCCCTCCCTGAGTCCAGAGTCCCCAGCCGCTCCATCTCTCCACGTCATCTTCTCTGCCTCCATCTCTGGCATCGCTGCTTCTCTGGGTAGGGTCCTGCACTCTGCTTTTCTCCTTTGTTGATCCTGGGGTCCTCCACAACTGGACTGCAAGATCAACCTCCTTTTGATACAAAACTTCTACCTTTACATTTGCAGCAGTCACAGTCAGTTCTGGTAGCAATTATTCACTATTGAGCCACAAGAGTCTTATCCCTATCTCCTTTCACCAGCCCTGTCGAGACATGTTGGAAACCACTCAGTGGAGATTCTACCTTCCCCCACACCCTCTGAAACTAGGCTCCCTCTTGAAAGCTTGCAAGCCAGTCACTTCATGCCTTTGTTGTCCCCTCATTTGGGTAGCCAGTATCTAAACTGTCCATCCCTGTCAACCCTGCGTACCGAAAGGGTTGGGAATGATCCTCAATGTAAAGATCTGTTCCCTTTTTTGAGCTACTACATCAATAAATATAGGTCAACTTCATCAAATTGTAGCGGACTTCTCTTTTTATCCTCTTCTTTCTTCTTCCAGTCAAGCTCTGATCATCTAGTCATTGAAGGCAGGTACTATCTGCAAGTATGTGTGTTCTTGTGCATCTCCCCTACTTCATATCAGCTGGATTCTTCACTTTCCCTTCTAGTCCTCTCTGACAATATCCCTGTCACTGGGCCCAGGAGTCCCCAGGTCTTGCCATACTGCTGGCCAACCAGGTCTCAACCCAGGTTGACATGAGTCTATTGAACATGGTCCAACTTAACTCACAATTTCATTGCTGTTTTCCCCAC
Source organism: Chrysochloris asiatica (assembly GCF_000296735.1). Lineage (NCBI taxonomy): Eukaryota > Metazoa > Chordata > Mammalia > Afrosoricida > Chrysochloridae > Chrysochloris > Chrysochloris asiatica. The sequence goes on from NW_006408673.1 coordinate 4,317,935, forward strand.
ACATACCTGCATCGGTGACCAATGTGGTCGCTGACAAGACCACATGCCTGCTTGTATATTCTCCTTGAGTCTCAGTCTTGAAAGGGGTTTGCCCTGGGGTGCCCTACTGCTTGCCTTGATGGCTCCCCAGAGAACAAGTTTCTTGTTATTGAAGTAGTCAATCAGACTGCCATTATTG
>NW_006408673.1:4318607-4319137 GCF_000296735.1 Chrysochloris asiatica
CCAAAACTATTGTGTGTCTATTCCCTACCCTGTTCTCCACCTTCCTTTCCCTCCCCTCACCCCATCCTTTATACCCTGGTAACCAACAAAGACATGTTTCCCCCTTTTAGTATGGTTAGTTTTTCTTAAGCTTTTACATAAAGGTCCTATGCAGTATTTCTCCTTTTGTGACTGACTATTTTCACTCAGCATAACGTCATCAAGGTTCATCCATGTTATGTTGTTGCTTTCATTTACCTTGTTATTCTTCAAGGTAGCATAATATTCCATTGTGAGTATGTACCAAAGTTTGTTTATCCATTCTTCCATTGACGGGCACTTAGGCTGCCTCCATCTTTTTGCTGTTGTAAACAGTGCTGCTATGAACATTGGTGTGCATATATCTACTCTTTTTATGGCTTGTATTTCTTGTGGATAAACACCAAGTAGAAGAATTGCTGAATCATAAGGTATTTCTATTTCCAACTTTCTGAGGAAGTGCCATACTGTTTTCCAGAGTGGATGGACAATTTTGCATTCCCACCAGCAAT
>NW_006408673.1:4322516-4342473 GCF_000296735.1 Chrysochloris asiatica
ACTTTCTTTAAGGTTACTCTATAGTCTACTTACTTTTCCCTCCATTTAAGACAGTCTATTGCATTCTATAATCTACCTGACCTCCTCACCACCTGGATCTCTGTTCCAATATTTCCCCCTTCTTTGTCATAGTTATTATTATGATCTTTGATTGGCCTCACAGGTCCTCTGAATTTACTGTTGTAATTTTTTTCTGTTCTGAATTCTGCTATCTGTCCACTGAGTTTCAGGTGGTGTTGCCAAGTCTGTCAATCTCTGGTTGTTGTTTGTTCATGTTGGTTTTCATTCCAAATAACTCCCTTTAGGATGTTTTGAAGCATTGGATTTACTTTGACAAAGTCTCTTAGCTTTTGTTTATCCTGGAATGTTTTTATTGCACCATCATATTTGATTGACAGTTTTGAAGGGTAGATGAGTCTTGGTTGGCAGTTGCTTTACTTTTATGGTTTTATATATGTCTCCCTATTGCCTGTTTGCTTGCATGGTTTCTGCTGAAAAGTCAGAACTTAATCTGATTCCCTTGCCTTTGATTTTGGAGAGCTTGATTATGATATGTCTTGTTGATTTTCTTTTGGGGGTTTATCTTCCTTGTGTGTGTTCAGCTTCTTGAATGCTTATCTTCTCATCCTTCAATGTGTTTGGGAATTTTTTTTTCCACAAGTTCCTCAACTATCTCCTCTCTGGATTCCTGAGATTCTTTGTATTCCAGAATGCCAATAATTCCTAAGTGATTCCTCTTCATGTTATCCAACATGAATCTTAGACTCTCTTCAGACTTTTTAATCCTTTTTTTTCTGCTTGCTCTTCTATCTTAGCAGTATTGAGAGATTTGTCTTCCAGCTAACTGATTCTGCCTTTCATCTCTTCAATTCTACTCCTTTGCCTTTTCAGTGTATTGTCCATTTCTGATATTTTATTATTAATTGTCTGGACCTCTTTTTCAGGTTTTGAATTATTTCCAATGCTACATCTATTTTGTTTGATTGCTCCTGTAGCACTTTCCTGACTTCTTTCTTATTTGCTTCTACCCCTTTGTGGAGCATTTGGATATGTCTCCATGTCATTTTCTGAATTCCTTCTCAGGCAGATCCAAAGCCTGCTCTTCTTCTAATGTGAATTGTATGTCTGCTTCTAGCTCTTATGTCTCAGTTACTCTTTTCTGTTTTTGGACTTGTGCTGAGATCTTTTGTTGTTTTTTTTCTTGGACATTTTCAATAGTTAGATGTGTTTTCAATGATTAAATGAATGTATGTTGTTATGTTTTTAAGATTACTGAGCATCTCTTGGTTCATGTGACCTGGAGATAGGTTTCTTTTGTGATGTCTCTTATTACTCAGCTTCAAATTATCTTATCGAGTGTTGGCTATCTATGTAATACATAGCAGCTGGTATTGGCTCCTGTCTAGATGGTTGAATATTATAAGGTATACTTGTAGCTTGTCTATATAGCCATGATTGTTGTCTCTTCTGGGGTAACGTAGGGAGAGAAAGTTGCCACCCCCAGGAAAAAAGTCAGACCAAAAGGACCAAAAACAGAAACAATATAAAAGCAGAGACAAAAACCACCACACAAAAACAAAAACAAAACCGTAGCCAACTGTCCAGTAGCCTTTGCTGTGCAGGTCTGTATGCATGCACAATAGAAACCTTCAGTGGTGGGTGGGGGTGTCCACTCGCTCAGGCCCCTCCTCTAGTAACCACCATGGAGGCACACAGATAGATAATGAGAAATGAATAGAAGAAAGATTGTCCACTATTTTTATTTCTGAAGGTCAGTTAGGTATCTGCACATGCACAGCATAATTCTCAAAATAGCCGTGTCCTTGTATATAGTAGCTGGTGTTGGCCCTTGCCTTTTATGTTGGTGTTTTACAAGGTGCAAATACAGTTTGGCTATGTGGCCAGACCAGCTGTCTCGTTAGATAAGGCAGGAATAAAGGATCCCATCCAGGTCAACTTTTAGGGCTAAATCCCAGAGTCAGGCATCATAAGAAGCAACCAACGAATTAGCTAGTGGGACTGCTGGGGATTTTAGGGATTTCCTCTTTGTACCATGGGAAAATTGTTCCCAGTCAGTGAGGGTTGCGCTCCTACCCACCTGAAGGTGCCTGGGCTGGGTGAAAAAAGCTGTCACACCTCTTTTTCCAGATGCCACTCCATGATTTTAGTGCTGTATCAGCCTGGCAGTGGCCCTGCCCTCTTATCTCAGCCCAGAAGGAGCACACGCAGGCAGTCCCAGCTGATTCAGAAATCACCGTGTATTCCCGCCACATTCATATTTCTCCACCAGTGGGCGCCAAAAACTGATGCTCCCCACTTCATATTAGATCTGTAGCACTGGAGCTGTCCCAGCACAGCCCCTTCTCTGTTTTTTCGTGCCTCCGCCGAGGAACCTCCCTTGCCTATCTCTGCTTCTTTTGCCCCCAAACCTGAAGTGATAGGTCTCATTTTGTAAGAATACTTGTATGCTTCACTGTAAAATTTTAACATCTTTATTACAAGTTGATACCGAAGATCTAGTTATCTTCTTACCTTTCTAGAATTTTATAGTTTTTAAATTCCTAAACGTGCCTGTCCATAGGAATTTCAAATAAAATATGAGTCTGAACAACTATTGCCAGCTATAGCTATTAATTATGATGCCGTTTCTTCTATAAACTTTGCCTCTAAGTTCGTCTATAAGGAGCTTTGGTAGTATAATGGTTATGAGTCTCACTGCTAATCCCAAGGTCAGCAGTTTAAAAAACCCTGCTGGTTCCTCAGGAGAAAGATGTGGCTTTCTGCTCCTGTAAAGATTTACAGCCTTGGAAACCCTAACAGCATATAACCACCACCAAGTAGGTCTATAGTTATCATTCTAAATCATGCTAACATTTTATCAACTTAAAAATATGTAACGGAAGAGAAAACCTTTTGCCAAATTCACTTATTGTTTAATGAATACACTTGATGTTTTAGACACTTTTTTTCATTATCATTTAAAAAAGGAAATTACAACAAATCTAAAACAACACAATATTAAAAGTCACAGCAATATCCACTGCCTGTAGTTTATAACCCTGACTCCCAGCACTTTCTATAGCTACTTAGTATTACTATTAAAGTTTTCATTCATATTCAACATCCATGTCTGGTGCATTTTGTTTGATGAAAACAAGCTAATTAGTGCTGAACCATCTCTAGTTCATAAATTTATTCCTAAGAACATTAAAAGGAAGTCAACTGAGACATGTTCAGTAACAGATGTTTGCCTGTTTTGGCTGCCTTTTTACAGTTTGTTCTTTTTCATTACTTTTTAAGAAATTTGCTTAATGTTCCCTTTACTACAGAACAAGCATACCTAGCTTCCCAGGAGGTAAGAGTATAGGGTGGGATTCCCCAAGGCAATCACACTCTGTTCATTCTCTCATGGATCTAATATTGGCTCAAATGCTACCGTCAAATTTTCTTTCTTTAATCAAGGTTTTAATAACAATCACACTACAGTTTACCTTCGAAGAGGAGACTTAAGAGGCAATTGTGGAAATAAAATTATTGTCTACATTATTACTAATAATTCTCAAACAGAGGACATTTTCTATCTGAGAATACCTTAAACTGAGAGACAATTATTGTTGAGAGAATTTGGTCTAACTTTTGGCTTTTATAATAAACACAGATTGCAAAGCAGCTTCCAAAAGTAAAAATTAACAATGGAATTTTATGATAAAAAGAATTGCAAACATAGATTAAGATTTTTGTCTATAAAATACAATTGATAATTTAAAATTATCCCATTTATTTACCCACTCCTCCACTTTTGAAAAATATTTAATGTGAGATTGAGATGGGATCTAGTAGTGGTACATTGGTAAATCTAGGTAAAGTTACAATCCAAGTCTTGGATTTACCAGTAATGAATTCTTTAAAATTTAACAAAAGTATTTGAAAATAAATACACTGAATAAGCTATTTATTACTTCAGTAATTTTGCATGGAGTAGCTCCTTTATTTTTTCAATAAATATCTTTTTACCTAGAATAACAGTATGGAGTTTTACCTAGGGGAAAAGATTCAATAAAATAAAATAGGTGATGGTAATAAAAATAAACTTAGGCTCAGTTAATACTGCTGTAAGGCAACATGACTGTTGAAATATGGGCTTTAAAATGTGACTATATAAATCAAATATGCATATATATGTATATATTTCAAAGTAAATATTTATGTCATTCAGTACAGAATCAAAATGTTAATATTTCATAGGAAAATCAATACACATTTCAAAATTAAAATTTGAAAGCTGATGATGACCCTTTTTATATCTTGTAATAGGTCCAAAACAAGCTAACAGACAAAATGTCAATAGAAGCAAAGTGTTTTAGTGCTATTTATAATATCAGGAAATCATGGTCCCTTTGCTGCTATTTCTGAGTCTGGGTTAATACTAAAGCAGACAACAAGATTTCCCAAAATCATATTCATTTCTATAGAAAATGAACAATAATAATAACAAATAAATAAGGTATGAGATCATTTGAATTAAGAGAAATTTAATATGTGATAGTTGTGATGATTTGTACTAATTACTAAGAAGACATTTTCAACAAAATGAAATGTTGTACAATTATCAATATTACTTGCAATTCATGAATTGGGAAATGTCTGGTCTGAAATTTAGACAAGAAATCAGAAAGGCAAGCATAAGGGACAAAAGTTATACAGGCAAAACTTGGTAAGAACATGGAAATAAGATTAGACAAAAGTAATTAGCTAGTTCTATATTAGGAAATTTTGTTGCCAGATCATATACAATATTTAAGGAAGACATCATAGACTGGTTGACTTAGATTTTGTATCCTATGATGGTCAGGCCTTTACAGAAAATAGAAACTTGCTTAGGTTCATTTGCCAATGCAGGTTGCATAAGTGACTCCATCTTCTGCCTAATACAGCAAGGTCAACAGCAGAAATACCAGAAAATCAAAATCAGATAACCTTTTATTTTGTATCAAATGTAGTTCACCAGGGGGAAAAAATTCATGAGTATGAAAAATACTAAAATACTTTCAAAGATGGAAGAAAAGAGTAGAGAAGATAATGCAATATGTAAGAAAAAGAAATGAGCAAATAGGTTTACATAATAAAAGTTAATTTACCATTATTCATTATGCAATAAAATATTTCAAGGAAATACCTACAGCCTTCTAACACAATAATTTGGTAACAAGATACAAAAAGAGGTATTAAAACAAAAACATATTAAGCCTTAATAGAAATTGATTGAATTTTATTTAATAAACAATTTATAAATCAGAGCAGCATCTCAACTAGGGAGTTAAAATGTTCCAGAGAGTAAAGAACTTCCATAGCTTTTTGATATCATATTGACATTGTCATGGAAAAAAGGCCAGTACATAACTGATAAAAAAAAAACAAACAAACAACAAACAAAAACAATTAATGATCAGGGAGGATTTCATATAGCATTGGCTAAAAGAAATTTTTAAATAATCACTGATTTATTCTGAAATCAGAAAAAGCTCTAGCTGACCTCTGTTGTTGTTAAGTGTCATCTGTCATCGAGTCGGTTCTGACTCATAGACACCCTATATAGGGTTTCCAAGGAGCAACTGGAGTCCTGGTGTGGCACTATGAGTTAATGCACTGGAATGCAAAGTTGACTTGAAGGTCAGCGAGTCAAGCTTACCAGCCGCTCCTTAGAAACCTTATACAGGATCGCTGTAGGTCAGAACAAACTCAATGACACTTAACAACAACAAAAACAACAAAGAGAACAAGCGGCTAGTGTGTCTGAACTGCTGAATTTGTGATTAGCATTCCAGTGCTTATCCTACAGCACCACATCTGGACTCTCTGTAGAAACTAATTGTACATAGTAAATTCTTCAAAAGAGCACAACACCTAAAGCAAAGCAGTCTTTACTCATTCATCTAAAGTGATCTTTGTCTTAAAGGTGACTTTTAGAAAGCAGTTCTCTCAAGATTCGAGATTCAAAAGAACAACTCCTGGCAACGGCTTGCATGGTCATCCCACTTCCACAAGGATATATAATCATTTAAACAACCAAAGGACCCATGCTAGAAGGTAGCTTCCTGACTGCCAGCACACAACCTTTTTCTTTCTATGAATCTAGAGTTCTCAGCTACTCTATCTCTCCATTCCATCACTTCTGTTTCCATCTCTGGTGTCAATGCATCTCTGGTTAGGGTCTCACATTCTGCTCATGCTCTTCTTTATTGATGGCTGTAGGGTCCTATGTTCCTGGAATATAAGATTAACTACTCCTCCCTTTTTGTTACACAGCTTCTATCTTTACAATATGACAATTGCAATTAGGTATGATAAGTTACTCATTATTGTATCAAAGGAATCCTATCCCCACCTCCTTTCACCAGACCCACCTAGACAAGAGGAAAACTTTTCAGTGAGGATTCTACACTCCCCTGCACACTGAAACGAAATCCCTTCTTGAAAACTTGTAAGACAGCCATTTTGTGCCTTTATAGCACCCCGCATTTTACATAGCCAATGTCTAAGTTTACCTGTCCTTATCAACCCAGTGTGCAGTGGGCATAGGTTTGATCCTTGATGTGAAGACTCCTTCCCTCTCAGTTGGTATTTTGAGTTGTTACATCCATAAGTATAGGTAAAGTTCATCAAATTGTAGCAATTTACACTTGTTTCCTTTATCAAAAATTGTTTTTTTATCTTCCTGTAGTTGAGCTCTGATCATCAAGCCACTGAAGCTAGGTTGAATTGGTATTATCTACAGGATTGGGTGTTCTTGTGCATCTCCCCTCACTTCATATCAGCTGGATGCTTCACACTCAGCTCTAGCCCTCCATGGATAGGTCCTTGTCCATGGGCTTCAGAGTCCCCAGGTCTTAACACACTTTAGAACAACCAGCCCTTCCTCTTATCTGTTTTGTCTCAAGGTCTACAGGAGTCTATGGAATGTAGTCAAACTCAGCCCATATCTTCATTACTGCTATTCTCCTACTTCTACTCACTAGTAGACCAACGTGGTTGTCACAAGCTGACATGCCTGTTTGTGGATTCCCTTTGAGTTTCAGTTTTAAAAATGGGTTGTCCTGATGGGGCTTGATTGCTTGCCTTGATGGTTCCCCAGCAAACAACTGGCTTGTTTTTATAGTAGACAACCAGACTGCCATTTTTGTTTTTGGTTTTTCCTGCTGAACTTTCTTTCAAGAAATATCTTCTGTTCTAGCCACTCCTGGCTGGCCTGCATGCCCTTTCAAGTGGTAATGTCCCACATCAGAAGGTTGTGGCTGTGGCTCAGGATTCCACTTAAGGTCCTATACATAATAAAGGCTCTCTAAGAAGCTTATTTCACTGGGCAAGTTCTAGAGCCTCTTTTAGGTATTCAAATCAGTTATAGTCTGAAGACAGGCTTATAAACTTTCTGTAATCATGTTTCCTGATAGTTCTTTCTATTACACTCCAGTGTCTATTTTAAAATAGTAGGCATGGGAAACTAATATTCATCAGACAGTCAAGCATCTTAACATCATTTCCCCTCTTTTACCCATTCAGGCTATGCTTCCATCCCTGTATCCCAAAGTCCTGTTTTTCCAAAGTTGAGCATACATCACTATTTGTCTCTGACCAATTTAGCAAACCTGTTTCCCTATCTACCATGTTATTCTACTCTTCTCCCCCTTCTTGTGCAATGCCCTCCCTTTCCTTGTAAATTGGCCTACCCAACCCCCAAGCTATTATGTGATTATGGCCTAATCTGTACTGTACCATCTCCTCTCTCCCACCCCTAGAAACCAACAAAGTTTTTTTGTTTTTGTTTTTGTTTTTAGAATGGGTATCTTTTCTTAAAATTTTACAATAATGACCTTATGCAACATTTGTCCTTTTGTGACTGACTAATTTCACTCAGCATAATGTCCTCAAGGTTCATCCATGTTAGACAGTGGCTTACAGCTTCATTGTTGTTCTTCAAGGTAACATAATCTATTGTGTGTAGATACCAAAGTTTGTTTATCCATTCTTCCATTGATGGCCACTTAGGCTGTCTCCATGTTTTTTCTATGTGAATAGTGCTGTGATAAACATTGGTGTGCTTATATCTACTCATGTTCTGTCTCATATTTCTGTGGATATAAATCAAGTAGTAGAATTGCTGGATCATAAGGATCCACTTTCTGAGGAAGTGCCACACTGTTTTCCAGAGTTGAACCATTTTATAATCCCACCAACAATGTAGGAGGGTATGTCTTTCCACATCCTTGCCAGCATTTATTGTCCTCTGGATTTTGAACTTCACTGCTACTGCTGGTATGAGACGATATCTCATTTTTGCATCGACTTGTATCTCTCTAAGGCTAATGATCACTCACTGAAGCAGCAGTCAAGAAATCAAACGACATATTGCATTAGGCAAATCTACTGCACAAAACCTTTTTAAAGTGTTGAAGAGCAAAGATGTCAGCTTGAGGACTAAGGTGCGTCTGACCCAACCCATGGTATGTTCAATAACCTCATATGCATGTGAAAGCTGGACAGTGAATAAAGAAGACCGTAGAAGAATTGATGCTTTTGAGTTATGGTGCTGAAAGAGAATTTTGAAAGAACCATGGGCTGCCAAAGGAACCAACAGATCTGTGTTGAAAGAAGTACAGCCAAAGTGCTCCTTGGAAGACAGTATAGCCAAACTTCGTCTCTCATACTTCAGACATAGTGTCAGAAGGGACCAGTTACTGGAGAAGGATCTCATGTTTGGTAAGGTGGACGGTCAGAGAAGAAGAGGAAGACCCCAATGAGATGAACTGGCCAAGTGGCAGCATCAATGGACTCAAGCGTGGCAAAAATAGTGATGTTGGCCCAGGATCGGGCAGTGTTTCATTCTGCTGTGCACAAGGTCGCTATGAGTCAGTACCAACTTGATGGTACCTAACAACTACAACAACAAAGGCTAATGATCATAAATATTTCTTCATGTGTTTGTTGATTGCCCGAATGTCTTCCTTGGTAAAGTCTGTTCATGTCCTGGGCCCATTTTTTAATTGGGTTTTCTTTTTTTCTAGCAGTGTTGGTGTTTCCTACAGATTTTGAGACGATTCCCTTGTCTGATATGTCATTGCAAAAGATATTTTCCCATTGTGTGGGCTCCCTTCTTACTCTTTTGATGAAATCTTTAGCTGTACATTAGTTTCTAATTTTTAATATGTTTCAATCATCTATATTGTCTTTTGTTTGTGCAATTCTCACAATGTTAGATAGTCTATTTGTGCCCTGTATTAGAGCCCTTAAATTTGACCCTATTTTTTTGTTGTTGAACTTTATATTTCTGGGATTCACACTTAGCTCTTTTATACATATTGAGTTGGTTTTTATACATGATGTGAGATAAAGGTTGTGTTTCAAACTTTTGCATGTCAATTTCTAGTTTTAGCAACACTATCTATTGAAGAGACTATCTATTGAAGGCCTTTTGCAAAAATTCAGTTGTATGTGGATGGGTCAATTTCTGCATTCTCAATTTTGTTCCATGTTCTATGTATCTATCATTGTACCAATACCAGGCTGTTTTAAACACTGCAGCCACATAGTAAATTTTGAAATCAGAGAGAGGCCTCCAATTTTGTTCTTCTTCTTAAGCAGTACTTTGCTCATACAGGATCTCTTTCCTTTCCATACGAAGTTTGTAATACTTTTTCCCATCCATTTAAAGAATATTGTTGGAATCTGGACTAGGATTGCATTATAAATGTATATTGCTTTGGGTCCAGATGATATTATGACAATGTTAAGTCTTCATTTATCTCACATCATGTATAAGTCTTTTTGCTAAAGGTAATACAGAAATGGCTACAATCATACATTGACAGAGAACTTGCAGAGATTCAAGCTGGATTCAGAAGAGGCTGTGGAACTAGGGATATCATTGCTTATGTCTGATGAATCTTGGCTGAAAGCAGAGAATATCAGAAAGAAGTTTACCTGCGCTTTATTAACTATGCAAAGGCTTTCAATTGTGTGGATCATGACAAACTATGGACAACATCGTGAAGGATGAGTATTCCAGAAGACTTAATTGTGTTCATGAGGAATCTGTACCTGGACCAAGAAGCAGTTGTTCGAACAGAACATGGGAATACTGAATGTTTTAAAATTAAGAAAGGTGTGTGACAAGGTTGTATTCTTTCACCATACTTATTCAACCTGTATGCTGAGCAAATAATACTAAAAGCTGGGTTCTATGAAGAAAAACGTGGCATCAGGATTGGAGGCAGACTCATTAACAGCCTGCGATATGCATATGATACAACCTTGCTTGCTGAAAGTCAAGAGGACTTAAAATATTTAGTGATGAAGATCAAAGAGCACAGCCTTTGGTATGGATTACATCTCAATGTCAAGTAAACAAAAATCCTCACCACTGGACAAATAAACAACATTCTTATCAATGGAGAAAAGATTGAAGTTGTCAAGAACTTCATTCTTCTTGGATCAACTATCATCACTCATGGAAGCAACAGTCAAGAAATCATATGACGTATTGCATTAGGCAAATCTGCTGCACAAGATCTTTTTAAAGTGCTGAAGAGCAAAGATGTCAGCTTGAGGACTAAGGTGTGCCTGACCCAAGCCATGGTGTTTTCAATAATCTCATATACATGCTACAGTTGGACAGTGAATAAGGAAGACAATATAATAAATGAAGCTTTTGAGTTATGGAGTTGGAGGAGAATATTGGAAGTGCCATGGACTGCCAAAAGAACCAATAGATCTGTTTTGGAAGAAGTGCAGCCAGAGTGCTTCTTGGAGGTCAAATGGCCAAATTTTGTCTCTCATAATTCAGACATAGTATCAAGAGGGACAAGTCACTGGAGAAGGATATCATGTTTGGTAAGGTGGAGGGTTAGAGAAAAATAGGAAGACCCCCCAATGAGATGGATTGGCCAAGTGGCCGCATCAACGGATTCAAGTGTGACAACAGTAGTGAGGTTGGCTCAGGGTCTGGCAGTGTTTTGTTCTGCTGTGCATAAAGCTGCTATGGGTCAGTATGGACTCGATGGCACCTAACAACAACAACAAGTCTTCCTATCTAGGAACATGTTATGTTCTTCCATTTTTGTACATCTCTTTGTTTTCTTGTAGTAGTGTTTTGTAGTTTTCTTTGTTTTGGTCTTTTTTTCCCCCTCTGTTTGGATTTATACCTAAATATTTCATCCTTTGGGTGGTTATTGTAAATAGTATCATTTTCCTAATTACCTTTTCAGCACTGTCATTGTTAGTATAGAGGAATTCAACTGATTTTTGTATATTGATCTTATACCCTACCACTTTACTGAATCTTTCAATAAATTCTAGATTTTTTGGGGGGTTTTCTATGTATAGGATCATATCATTTGCAAATAGAGAGAGTTTTATTTCTTCTTTGTCAATTTGGATGTGTTTAATTTCTCTATCTTGCCGTCTAGCTCTGGATAGGACTTCCAACACAATATTGAATAAGAATGATGATCCTTGTCTGGTTCCTGTTCACAAAAGGAAAGCTATCAGGTTCTCCCTATGAAGAGTGATGTTGGCTGTTGATTTTGTATATATGCTTTTAATTATACTGAGGAATTTCCCTTCAATTCCTACTTTGTTGAGTTTTTTTTTTTAATCAGGAATGGATGTTGGATTTTGTCAAGTTCATCAATTGATATAATCATGTGGTTCGTTTCAATTTTTTATTTATATGGTGAATTACATTGATTATTTCCCTAATATTGAAACATCTTTTCGTCCCCTGATATGAACCCCTCTTGGTCATGATGCGCTAATTTTTTGATATGTTGTTGGGTTTTTTTTTTTACTAGAACTGTCTTGAGAATTTTGAATTGATTGCAATAAATTATCCTCTCAACACTACTTTTCCCATGTCCCAAAGATTTTCATATGTTGGATTTTCATTCTTATTTGTTTTTAGAAATTTTGTAAATTCATCTTTTATTTGTTCTGTTACCCAGAAGCTTTTAAGCAGGGTGTTATTCAGTTTCTGTGTATTTGAGTTTATTTCCTTAGTCTTCATGCTGTTGATTTATAATTTTTAGCATTGTGATCTGAGAAGAAGTTCTGTAGTATTTTGATGGTTTTAAATTTATGGAGGTTTGTTTTGTGTCCTAACACATAGTCTGTTCTGGAGAATGTTTCATATACATTGGAAAAGAGTGTATATTCTGCTGTTGTTGGGTTGAATGCTCTGTACACATCTATGAGGTCAAGTTGGTGGATGGTGTTATTTAGTTCTTCTGTATCTTTGTTGAGTTTCTACCTAATTGTTCTATCCTTTTATAAAAGTGGTGTATTAAAATCTACCACTATTATTGTAGATTTGTCTACTTTTTTCTTCAATTCTATTAGTGCTTGCTATATATATTTTGGAATTCTTTCACTGGAAACATAGATATTATAGTTGTAGCATCTTATTCAATTGACCCTTACTCATGAGATAATGTCCTTCTTTATCTCTTATGTTGGTATTTGGCTTAAAGTTTGCTTTATCAGAGAATAGTATTGCCACACCTGCTCAGTTTTTATTGCAATTATTTTGTTCATTTTTCCCCATCCTTTAACTTTTAATCTGTTTTTGTGTAATGTGTGTTTCTTGCAAATAGAATGTTGAAGGATCTTTTTTTTATATGCATTCTGCCACTCTCTGTCTCTTGATTGGTGCATTTAATATATTGACATTCACCATAATTATCTATAGGTATGAATTAATTGCTGTCATTATGTTTGTATTTTGTGGTGCTTTAGGTTTATTTGCTCTGCATACCTTCCTGTGCTGAGTTCATGTTTTTTGTGTTATTTCTTGTTAGTTTCTTCATAGTTTTAATGTTAACATGTTCTTGGATTTTCATTTTCTTGATATGGTGTGAGTTATTAATTTACTTTGAGATTACCCTATAGTCTATTGACTTTTTCCTCTATTTTTAAACAGTCTATTTTATCCTGAAATTCACCTGACCTCCTCATCACCTGTTTATCTCTGTTTCTATATTTTCCACTTCTTCTACATTGTAATTGATTGTTTTTTCTAAATAAGTTTTTATTGTGAATTGAGTGATAGTTTATGTGGGAGAAGATTGATGTTACACTTGCTTCATTTCACTGATTACAATCCCCTCCGTGCATCACCATTCAACAGTGTTTGCTTCTATTCCCTATGTTTTATTGTTTTGTTTTGGGAATGTACACAAAAGCACTTAGGAATATATACTCATTTAAACAAACAAAGGTCACATTATGCAAGGCTGCCTCCTGGCCACCAGCACACAGTTCTTTCTCTTTCCATGAGTCTAGAGTCCTCAGATTCTCTATCTCTCCAAGTCATCATCCTTGTCTCCATCTCTGGTGTCGCCACTTCTCTGGATAGGGTCCCACATTCCATTCATGCTCTTATCCCTTAATGGTCTTAGGGTCCTCTGTTCCTTGATTATAAGATTAACTATTCCCCCCTTTTTGTTAGAAAATGTCTACTTTTATAGTTATAATGGTCACAATTAGTCATGATAACAATTATTCACTTTTGAATCATAAGAATCCTTTCCCCATCTCCTTTCACCAGGCCCATCTAGACAAGATGAAAACAATTCAGTAGGGATTCTACCATACACTGCACACTCTGAAACTAAACTCCCTCTGGAAAACTTGTAAGCCAGTCACTTCATGCCTTTATTTGTTTTTGTGTGCCGTGGAGTCAGTTCCGACTCATAGCGACCCTGTACAGGATTTCCGAGGCTGTAAATCTTTATGGGAGCAGAACGCCTCATCTTTCTCTCGAGGAACAGCTGGTAGTTTTGAACTGCTGACCTTGCAGCTCACAGCCCGATTTGTAACCACTAAGCTACCAGAGAGCTCATGATTTAAAGCCTCCCAATTTTAGGTAGTCAGTGTCTAAGTTGCCCATTCCTATCAACGCTGTATATAGAGAGTATCGGGTTTATACTTGATGTGAAGACTCCTTCCCTCTCAGTTTGTATTTTGAGAAAGTGCATCCATAAGTATATGTCAAGCTCTCACATTGTAATTGTTTTAATCATAGACTGACCTCTCAGACCCCCTGAATTCATTCTTGTAGTTTTGTTCTGTTCTGGACTCTTCTATAGTTGACTGAGTTCCAGCTGGTTGTGATCTCTGTCAATCTCTGGTTGTTCGTGTTCTCATTGGTTTTAAGTCCAAAGAACTGAAGAGTTGTGGGATGGTATATTGGAACTTCTGACCTGTGGTTAGCAGCCCAATGCATAAACCACTATGCTCCCAAGGCTCCTTTGTTCATGTTATAGTAAGGATTATATTTACAGTTGCTTACTTTGAATAATATATAATTCAATAATCTAATTAAACCTACATAATCTCTGGATTATGGAGTACTGCTGTGGTGCTGCAGGTATACCCTAGATTGCAAGGTCAGTTTGAACTGCAATGTTGGCAGTTCAAGTTCACCAGTTACTCCTTGGAAACCATACACAGGGTTGATATGAGTTAGAAATGACTCAAAGGTACTTAACAATATCAATCTCTGTACATCAGAAGACATAAAAAATAACATTAGTAACTTTTCTTCAGGTTGTAGATTCTTTAGACTAACATAAAATTCTTAGAAACCCATCCACCACTGCTTAAAATAAATGTATAGTTTAATATAGTTCTGATACAATAAACCTAAAGCACTAAAGTATAAAGATATATGCTGTTGATAAGTGCTGTTGAGTCAGTTCTGACCCACAGTTTCCAAGGAGCAGATGGTGAGTTTGAACTGCTGACCTTTCAGTTAGCAGTTCAGTGCTTATCCTATAGCATCACACCAGCACTCCATACAGTACCATTGATTTCTTATTTAATTGTTATTAAAAGTATAAAGGATAGAAAGTAGTTTTTTAAAAAAACACTTTAAGCTTAAAAGGAATTATATTTTTTCAGCTTTAAGAAAGCATATCCACATTGACTTTCTTATTTGTTAAGAATAGCTGAACTTAAGGAATATTTCAAAAGCAGAATATGTAATACTCTTCTTTGCTCCAAATTAGAGCTTTCTGAGTCCCTATCTTGAATCTTTGGAATCCTGGTGTGACTCTGTGGGCTAATGCATCAGATTACAAAGTCATTTGAACTACATGGCCAGTGGTTCAAGCTCACCAGCTGCTCCTTGGAAACCCTATACAGAGTTGTCATGGGTCGGAATCAACTTGACAGCACTTAACAACAGCAACATCTTGAATCTTTTTAGCAACTCAATCTGCCTAATTACCCTTTTTTGTTTTTTTTTTTTTTTGGTCTGAACTGATTAAACAAAGACGACATTAAATAGTTCTCAGTATTTGTTCCCTTACAGTATTATTCATAAAGGAGTCCTTGTGGCACTGTGGGTTAGACATTGAGCTACTAACTGAAGATTGGCAGCTCAAAACCAACAGCTGGTGCTACCTTTGGTAGCACATATACTAAAATTGCAATGATACAGAGAAGATTAGCATGACCCCTGAACAAGGATGACACACAAATCTGTGAAGTGTTCCATATTTTTTATCCAGCAAAGCTATCAATCAAATACAATAGTATAATCAAAACATTCCAGCATAAACAGAAACTAAGGGATTTTGCCAAAGCCAACCCTGTGCTACAAAACATCCTAAAAGGAGTTCTGAGGATTGAGAACCAACAAGAACAGACAACAACCAGAGATTGACATATGTGGCAGCACCTCCCAGAACTAAATCAACAGAAGGAAGAGTCAAGAACAGAACAAAACTATAGAACAAACTCAGAGATTCTAGGAGATCAGTCTATGATCAAAACAATTACAATGTAAAAGAAGTTAAACATGAAGGAACAGAGATCCAGATGGTGAGAAGGTCAGATAGATTATAGGATAAAACAGACTGCACTAAATTAAGGGAAATAATAACGGACTATAAGATATCTTCAAAGAAATTTAACACTTCACAACATACCAAGAAAATGAAAATCAAGAAGAACATGGAAACATTAAAACTATGAGAAAACTCATAAGAAAAACACAAAAAGCATAAACTCAGAAAAGGAAGACACACAGAATAAAGAAAGTACCAACACCACAAAAACAAACAAACAAAGAAACAAAACCCATAAGGGCAGCAATTAACCCATACCTATCGATAATTACACTGAATGTAAATGGATTAAATGCACCAGTTAAGAAATAGAGGGTGGCAGAATGGATAAGAAAACAAGATCCTTCAATATGCTGTCTGCAAGAGACACATCTCACAGAGAAACAAAAACAGATTAAAAGTCAAAGGATGCAAAAAATATATACCAAGCTAATCGCAATAAAAAATGAAAAGTAGTGGCAGTACTAATCTCTCATAAAATAAACTTTAAGGCAAAAACCATCATAATACATAAAGAGGGAGATTATCTCAAGATTAAACTAGATGCCATAATCATAATGAATATCTATGCTCCCAATGAAAGAGCTCCAAAATATATAAAGCAAACTCTAATAGAT
Source organism: Chrysochloris asiatica (assembly GCF_000296735.1). Lineage (NCBI taxonomy): Eukaryota > Metazoa > Chordata > Mammalia > Afrosoricida > Chrysochloridae > Chrysochloris > Chrysochloris asiatica. The sequence goes on from NW_006408673.1 coordinate 4,339,033, forward strand.
TTGAAGAAAGAAATAGACAAATCTACAATAATAGTTTTAATAGGGTTTCAACAAGATGGCAGATCGAGTAGACATACAGTGAAGAGCTCCGTCAGTAACAACACAACATACCAGACCAAGCAGGCTCGGGGAATGGAGCTAGAACCCTGAACCACATATAAAGGAATATTTAGAAGCTTGGAAAGCTTACAGCTAGGGGAATTTGTATCAGAGTCAAGAAATCAAACACTTTCTAATTCAAGATGCTCAGCTCCTCCCGGAGCCACCATCTTGTGAGAGACCAAGCAGGAGAAGGATCAGAACAGCCACGAATGCCTGACAGAACCATGGAGATACGGGTGTGGATATTCTTTTTTGTGTGTGGGGGTGGGATACCTGTTCATTGGTTTCTCACTGTTGGTGCACCTACAGTTGGTGACTAGAGGAGAAGCACGAGTGAATGGACACCCCACCGTCACCCCTGGAGGGTTCTACTACACAGATCTCCTTGAAATTCAAAGTGACAGGTTCCACGTAAAACCAAATGGCCACTACTCATCTGTCAGTTTGTCGTATTGTGGTGGCTTGAGAGTTGTTGTGATTCTGAAAGCTATGCCACCAGTATTTTAAATACCAACAGGGTCACCTATGGTGGAAAGGTTTCAGATGAGCTTCCAGATGAAGACAGACTAGGAAGAAAGACAAACTACTTCCAAATATTTAGTCACTGAAAACCTTATGAACAGCAGAGAAGCACTCTCAGATATACTGCTAGGAAATGAGCCCCTCAGGTTGGAAGGCACTCAAAATGCGACTGGGGAAGAGCTGCCTCCTTAAAGTAGACTTGACTGTGTTGAAACAAATGGAGTAAAGCCCGTGGGAGAAAAGTCCTTGGGACCTTCATTTGCTGATGGGACACAACTCAGAATGAAGAGAAACAGCTGTAACATTCATTGAAAATCAGAACATGGAAGGTATGAAGTATGAATCTGGGAAAATTGGAAGGTGTCAAAAATGAAAAGTAATGCATAAACATCGATATCATAGGCATTAATGACCTGAAATGGACTAGTATTAACCATTTTGAATCTGATAACCACATGGTTTGCTGTGCTGGAAATGACAATTGGAAGAGGAATGGTGTTGCATTTATTGTCAAAATGAACATATCCAGATCAGTCATGAGGTACAATGCTGTCTGTGATAGGATAATATCCATGCACTGACAGGGAAGCCCAGTTAATACCACTATTATTCAAATTTATGCACCAACCACTAAAGTCACTAAAGATGAAATACAAGAATTCTACCAACTTCTTCAATCTGAAATCAATCAAACATGCAATCAAGATGTATTGATCATTGCTGGTGATTGGAATGCAAAGGTTTGGACAAAGAGAAAGGATCAGTAGTTGGAAAATATGGCATTGGTGAAAGAAATTATGCTGGAGAACGCATGATAGAATTCTGCAAAACCAATGATTTGTTCATTTCAAATACCTTCTTTAGACAGCATAAGAGACATCAATACACATGGACCTCACCAGATGGCATACGTAGAAATCAAGTTGACTACATCCGTGGAAAGAAACAATAGAAAAACTCCATATCATCTGTCAAAACAAGGCCAGGGAAAGACTATGGAACAGACCATCAATTACTCTTCTGCAAATTCAAATTGAAGCTGAAGAAAATGAAAACAAGTCTATGAGAGCCAAAATATGATCTTGAATATATCCCAACTGAATTTAGAGATCATCCAAAGAACAGATTTGATACATTAAACACTAAAAACCAGAAGAGTTGTGGGATGACATCAAGAACATAATACAGAAAGAAAGCAAAAGGTCACTGAGAAGACAAGAAAGAAGGAAAAGGTCAAAATGGATGTCAGAAGACACACTGAAACTTGCTATCCAGTGTAGAGATGCTAAAGCAAATGGAAGAAATGAGGAGGTAGAGGAGCTGAACAGAAAATTTCAAAGATCAGCTTGAGAAGATAAAGTCAAATATTATAACAAAATGTGCAAAGATCTGAGATCAAAAAACCAAAAAGGAAGAACACACTCAGCACTTCTCAAGCTAGGGAAACTGAAGAAAAAACTCAAGTCTCGACTTAGATTATTTAAAGATTCTCTGGGAAAATTATTGAATGATGCAAGAAGCATCAAGAGAAGATGCAAGGAATATACAGAGTCACTGTAACAAAAGGAAACGGTTGATCAACCATTTCAAGCTGTAGCATATGATCAAGAGCCAATGATACTCAAGGATGCAGTCCAAGGTGTATTGAAGGAATTGGCAAAGAACAAGGCATCAGGAATTGATGGAATAAAAATTGAAATATTTCAAGAAAGTGAGGCTGCACAGGAGCACTCACTCATCTCTGCCAATAATTTTGGAAGACAAATATGCATGCAGTCAACTGATTGGAAGAGATCCATATTTGTGCCCATTCCAAAGAGAGGTGACCCAACTTAATATGAAAATCATAAACAATCTCTTTGATATCCCATGCGAGTAAAGTTTTTCTAAGGGTAATACAGAAACGCCTGCAAGCATACATTGACAGAGAACTTCCAAAGATTCAAGCCAGGTTCAGAAGAGGCCATGGAACGAGGGATACCATTGCTGATGTTTGATAGATCTTGGCTGAAAGAAGAAAAAATCAGAAAGTTTTTTACTTGTGCTTTATTAATGGAAACATCTCAATGTAAAGAAAACAAAAATTCTCACCACTGGACAAATAAACAACATTCTTATCAATGGAGGAAAGATTGAAATTGTCAAGGACTTCATTCTTCTTGGATCAACTATCAACACTCACAGAAGCAGCAGCCAAGAAATCAAACAACATATTGCATTAGGCAAATCTGCTGAACAATACCTTTTTAAAGTGTTGAAGAACAAAGATGTCAGCTTGAGGACAAAGGTGTGCCTGACCCAAGCCATGGTATTTTCAATTACCTCATATGCATGTGAAAGCTGGACAGTGAATAAGAAAGACCGGAGAAGAATTTTTGCTTTTGGGTTATGGTGTTGGAGGAGAATACTGAAAGTGCCATGGGCTGCCAAAGAACCGTTTTGGAAGAAGTGCACCCAGAGTGTCCCTTGGAAGCCAAAATGACCAAACTTCGTCTCTCATACTTTGGACATATTTTCAGGAGGGACCAGTCACTGGAGAAGGATATCATCTTTGGTAAGGTGGAGGGTCAGAGAAAAAAAGGAAGACCCCTAGCGAGATGTATTGGACAAATGGCAGCATCGATGGACTCAAGTGTGGCAACAGTAGTGAGGTTAGCCCAGGATCAGACAGTGTTTCTTTCTGCTGTGCATAAGGTTGCTATGGGTCGGTACCAACTCAATGGCACCTAACAACAATAACAAAAATAATAATAGTGGATGATTTTAATACACAGCTTTTGAAAATGGATAAAACAACCAGAAATAACTTGACAAAGA
>NW_006408673.1:4345311-4345793 GCF_000296735.1 Chrysochloris asiatica
TGGAAGAATGTACCATGCTCCTGGATAGGAAGACTTAACATTGTGACGATGTCAATACTGCCCAAAGCAATTTATACACATAATGCAATTCCAATCTAGATTCCAAAGATATTCTTCTAAGAGATGGACAAAACAATTACAAACTTTATATGGAAAGGAAAGAGACCCAGGATAAGCAAAGCATTGCTTAAGATGAAGAATAAGCTTTGAAACCTCTCACTCCCTGACTTCAAAATTTATTACATGGCTACAGTGGGCAAAACAGCTTGGTACTGGTACAATGAAAGATACATTGATCAATGGAACAGAATTGAGAATCCAGAAATTATACCATCCACATACATCCAACAGATTTTTGACAAAAAACCTAAATATATCTCATGGGGAGCTGATAGTCTCTTCAACAGATGGTGCTGGCAGTACTGCAAAGCAATATGCAAAAGACTGAAACAAGACCTTCACCACATGCCTTATACAAAAAT
>NW_006408673.1:4346464-4357608 GCF_000296735.1 Chrysochloris asiatica
ATTCCTCTAGTTGGTATTTACCCACAAAAAATAAGAGCCATAACACGAGTAGATATATGCACACCAATGCTCATAGCAGTACTGTTTGCAATAGCAAAAAGATGGAGACAGCCTAAGTGTCCATCAACTGAAGAATAGGTAAACAAACTCTGGTACATGCATTCAATGGAATATTATGTTACCTTGAAAAATAACAAGGAAATTGCAAGCCACCGCATAACATGGATGAACCTTGAGGACATTATGTTGAATGAACTTAGTCATTCACAAAAGGAGAAATACTTCATAAAACCACTACTGTAAAAAACTAAGGAAAAGAACATATACTAAAAGGGGGGGGGGGCTCTTTGCAGGTTACTGGCTATTGGGGGTGAGATGAAGAGAGCTAGGGGAAGGTGGAACACAGGGTAGGAAATAGACACAGGATAGTTTGGGTGCTAGTGAGGGAGTCAATATACAAGAAGGGGGAGGGGAATGGAAGAACAAAGCAGACGGGAAAACAATTAGGCAGGTTTCATGGGTTAAGTGAGACAGAGGTAAATAATGATGTATGCACAACCTTGGAACAACATGCCTCTGAGATACAGGAATACAGGGATTGAAACATGGTTGGAATGGGGAAAAAGGAGGAAATAATGTTAAGATACTTTATTGTCTTTTGAATCTTGGTTTCCCTTGCATACCAAGTTTTGAACTGCTGACCTTGTGGTTCACAGCCCAATTTGTAACTGATTAGAATACCTAAAATGGGGCTACAACGTGCCCAGTGAAGGATGCTTCCTACAAAGCCTCTGCATTACATAAGACCATAGGTGGAATACTGAACTGCATCCAGAATCTTCTGAGGTGGGAAATTTCCCCTTGAAAGGATAAGCAGACCAGCCTGGAGTGGCTAGAAGAACAAAAGAAACTTCTTGAAAGAAAGACTGACAGGAAAAATACAAAACAATATAGGCAGTGTGACTGGTTACTATAAAAACAAGCAAGTTGCCCGGCTAGGAGACATCAATGAAAGTGGTCAGGTCCCCTGAGGGCAAACCCCCTTCCAAGACTAAGACTCACTGGGAATACATGCTCTGATTGGTGACCACGTTCAATAAAGCTCCGAGCTAAGCCCCACAACGTTCAATAGACTCCTGTGAACCTGGGTGGAGATCTGGTTGGCCACAAGTGTGGCAAGACCTGGGGACTCGTGGGCCCAGAGTCAGTGACATAGCCACAGAGGACTAGTGTGGAGAGTGAAGTGTCTAGCTGATAAGAAGAGAGGATAAATGACTAAGAACACCCACACTTACAGATAATACTCACTTGACCTGGCTTCAATGACTAGATGATCAGAGCTCAACCAGAAGAAGAAAGAAGAGGAAAAAAAGAGTAATCTAATACAATTGGGTGAACTTGACCCACACCTATGGATGCAGTAGCTCAAAAGAGGGAAAAAGTCTTTATAGTGAGGATCTTTCTCACTGTTTCATACACAGAGTAGACAGGGATGGGCACCTTGGACATTGGCTACCCAAAATGGGGGCTACAAGGCAAGAAATGATTGGCTTACAAACTTTTAAGAGGGAGCCTAGATCCAGAGGGTGTGGAGGAAGTTAGAATCTCCACTGAGTAGTATCCAATCTGTCTAGGTGGGGCTGATGAAAAGAGATGTGGATAGGTCTCTTGTGATACAATAGTGAATAATTGTTATCAGGACTGATTGTATGGGTAAAAGTAGATGTTTTGTAGTAAAGGAGGGGAATGACTGACTTTGCAATCTAGGAGCGGAGGTCCCTGGGACCATCAATGGAGAGGAGTGGAGAGCGGGACCCTACCCAGAGAAGCAGTGATGCCAGAGATGGAGGCAGAGACTATGATGTGGAGCGATGGAGCGTCTGGGGACTTTAGACCCAGAGAGGGAGAAGGGCTGTGTGCTGATGACCAGCGGGCCGGCCTGCAGGGTATACCCTTTGGTTGGTTGATGATGCATGGAGGGGATTGTAACCATGGCAAAGAAATGATATATGATTGGATGAACATAAAGCTAATGTTCTCCCATGTAAACTCTCACATAATTCACAGTAAAATGTTAAAAAAAAAAAAAGCTGATCTGCTCGTGTAAAGGGTTTACAGCCTCAGAAACCCTCAGATTTAATTGGATGGTATCTGGTTTGATTTAGGGGCATTATCAGTGTTCATGATTTAGAAGATAAATAATAAGTTAATTCTTACTGGAAGAAGTCATTTAGACTTTCAATTGTGAAAATGCATTAAGGTTTGAATCTTAACCCCTCTAATCCATTCACAGCAATTCCTCCATCTGTCCTCCTGTATATTTGATATGCAAAGGTAAATGTTATATGATATTTAATTTTAAATTAAGAAAGTCTAAATTTAATCATATATCATTTAGTTTAATACAAAGTAGCCATGGTAAGGCACACAAGACCAGAAGGCATTGAAATCAAACTGATTATATAAGATTAGCCAGATGATTGTTAGAGTCCAAATCTTTATACTTCAGGCTTTTACCTTTATCAAGTGGTCTTGAAAGGCAAGCTTGATCGTGGCAAAGTCTCTGTTCACTGGAGTTCAAAGAACACTGTGGCAGGCAAAGTCTGACTCTGCCTTTTCTTTTTTTCCTTAATGTCAGAAATAAGGCATATGTAGCATCTTTTCTTTAAGGTTAGACATTAAAGGAGCTGTTTCAGACTTAATATCTCAAGGCCACCTTAAAGAGATTTAACTATATGCTACATATTCTTTTCACAGTATATATAGGTGTGTAGAACCAACTGGATGGCACTTAAAAACAACAATAAGATACCCAGATATCTTTGTTGTTGTTGTTAAGTACTGTGGAGTCAGTTCCAGTTCACAGTAACCATGTATAGGGTTTCCCAGGAGCAGCTGGTGGGTTTGAATCACCAACACTGCAGTTAGCAGTCCAGTGCTTACCCTACAGTGCCACACCAGAACTCCTAATGTGATCTTGCTGTTGTTGTTTTTAAGTTCTGTCTAGTTGGTTCCAACCCATAACGATCCTGTATAGGGTTTCCGAGGAGTAGCTGGTGAGCTTGAACTGCCAATCTTGCAGATCAAACCGACTTTATAGTCCAGTGCATTAACCCACAGTGCAACACCATTGTTTTACTACATACTTTATATACTAAATTTCTATTTCTAATTTCAGAAAATTTATATTTCTTAATAGTAACTTTTTTATATATGTGATTTGAGAGCATTACAGAATGCATATGTAACAATAAAATCCATGTAAACTTCTATAATCTGATATAAAATACCTGTTATTACTTACCTGTTTTCCATGCCAGTCAACCTTGAACTCTTTAAACAAGTGCATGATACCAAAGCACCATGTATTATGTTAGAACCATGGTGAGTAGCATTTTGTAACTCTAATATCATATCCAATAATGGATAAACATTCTCAGTCTTTCATTCAGAGCTGTCTACATTCTAGTCCTACCTTGCTAGATGCATTGTCCAAAGAAACATGTTTAAATGTCACACAGCTAGGATCTGTCTCTAAATTGACAGCATGCAACAAGACAGGGCTGGGAAATTTAGATGCTGCAATTCAACTTTCTTTGGAACTTAATGAAAACAGTCTTCTATGCATATTACTTTTATTAAGGGTTTATGGATAAATTTATGTATGAATTGCAAATAAATGTTCTTTTTAGTTGGAGGTAACTGTTTTTACTGTAATTAATGATTATGTTCTGAGTGTTGTTAAGTGCCATCAAGTCAGTTCTGAGTCATTGACACTCTATAGGGTTTCCAAGAAGCAGCTGGTGGATTTAAACTACTGACTTTGCAGTTAGCAGTCAACGCTTATTCTACAGTGCCACACCAGTACTCCAATAATTACATTTTGAGGGTAGTGAGTTACAAAGATTGTTAACATTTCAGAAAGCAACATAATTTGCCTAAAGCAGAGTTGAATGATTTAGTCTGAGTAAATTTGACTTACACAGAATTTAGCAACATTAATTAAATATAATGTAATTCAAAGTTTTGTTTTATAAGACAAATATAAAAAGTCAACATGAGTTTTATAAACTGACAGATAAAGAACTACTTAATTGATAGAAAATATAATATTTTACTACACTTCAGTTATCTTGTGCAAGTCAAGATAGAAACTAATTCGTGATGTGAAAAATACAGATAAATGGTGAGACAGATACATACATGCACACAGAGAATGGGAGAAATAAGGAATCCATATATATATATATATACACTCTGTGAGGAGCAATATTATAAAATAACACTTTTTGGTCTTTTTAGAAACTCTTGGTAAAGGTATCTGAATCACATGTGTTTCTACAACTATTTACATATAGACATCTTAGAACTTGCCCTGATGAATAGATGAACTTAAGGAGAAGAAGCCCCAGTTCTACTTTCAGCCCACAAGTTCTCACACCCTGATTTAGAGTGCCCTCATTTGAAAAATCATCAATGAGTGGTTGTGAAATTCCCTATTGTTATGCTCTTAACAGATGATTGGCTTCAATCTCCATTAGTCTCAATGTTATTTTCTTGATGCTATAAATACCATTTCAAAGTTAGTTGCTGTTTTATAACATTTAAGTCAAACCATACGATGATCACTGCGACTATAAACATTTTTACAATGAAAAATAAAAATCAGCAATATTTACTTTTAAGTGAAACAGAGGACAAATTAACAAGGCACAACAACAGAAGTAAACATTGCTTTAAAGAAATATGACTTAATTTAGAAAAGAAATTTTGTTGTTAAGTGTCCTTCAGTTGGCTCCAATTCATAGTGACCCATATAGGGTTTCCAAAGAGCAGCTGGCGGTTAGCAGTCGAGTACTTACACGATAGTGCCACATTCACAGTAAAATCTCACATGTTATATTTAAGTTAATCCAATAATTTTTTGGAAAAATGGTAACTCAACTCTACATCCAGTTTTACAAATACTTACACTACCATATTCCCGCAAAATTGATGATCCGGAGAAACTACGCTGACTGGGTTCATGAGCAAGACGCAAAGCCCTTGTTGGTGTAATTCCTCTCCATTCATAAAATTCTTTGTCTGTTAGAAATATCAATACAGGCTGAAGTAATATTTATGCAGGAAAAGTACTCACTGATCATATTGCCTATGATTATAAAGAGAAAAATCAAATCTTAATGGGTCCACTATTCTCTGTTAAAATCACATCTTGTCATCCAATCAGAGAGAAATGAAGTAATAGTAATGATGGTTTCTCCATGTCATACCCCTGTCATGTTTTTATTGAATATAGTGTGTGACCTATCAGAAAACTAACAGCATCATTGTCTTCTTCAAGAACACTGAGTTATTAAAGGAGGCTTGAAGCAAAACCATATTTGTGAATTGTGTTTATTAAAAATAAAAGAAAAGCTTCTCTGTTATATAAGTACTTTAAAGGGAAATTCAGAATTACTATAAAGGAACAGCCTTGAAATGGAATAGTAACTGAAATAATTAAAAGTATATAAGGTAAATAGGTATACAAATACACATACAAAAATATACACACACACACATGTATGTGTGTGTATTTATTCTGTCTCATGGCAATTGCTACATAGGATTCTGTAGAAACTTTTTCTATGATGGGGAGGAGAGTTCAGATTTATTTCTCCATATTTATTCGAGATTATTAATCATTTAAAAAGGGAAAATTCAGTTCAATCTTGCCATCTACATGAATCAAACTATTTTCATATTTCCAACTTCCTTTCTGATACTTGCTCATATGAATACATTTAGTCTTAAAACTTTCAATTTAATAGAGTCTTCCATGGACTGGTTAATTACATATAGATTTTGAGAAAACTCAAAAGTAATAAGTTCCCTCATTCCATTGCTTCTGTTTATTTATAGGATCATAATTTAAATATCTCATGGGGAGACAATGATACGATCTCAGAAACACTCTTATCAATACATGCATACCACACACACGTACACATACACTCACAAGCACATATATACACACACTAATCTCAAACAAACATTTAAATGTTATATTTGTTAAATCAATATTTATATATTTATATCTATCTTCCCTTTAACTTAAAAAAAAAATAAAGGTATATTATCTTATTTGAGCACTAATAGCAAAGTTCAAAAAACAAAAACATCAAATGCTGATGAGGATATGGAGAGACTGGGATTCTCCTACACTGCTGGTGGAACTGTAAAATGATACAGCCATTGTGGAAAACTTACTCAAAATGTTGGAAATAGAAATACCATATGATCCAGCAATCCCTCTACTTAGAGATGTTGTTGTTGTTAAGTGCCGTCAAGTCGGTTCCGACCCATAGCGACCCTGCAGAGGGTTTCCGAGGGTGTAAATCTTTACGGGAGTAGAAAGCCTCATCTTTCTCCCGCGGAGCGGCTGGTAGTTTCGAACCACTGACCTTAAGGTTCGCAGCCCGATTTGTAACCACTACGCTACCAGACTACTTAGAGATAGTCTCAAGAAATAAGAGCCATAACATGAATACACACTCATGTTCATTTCAGCACTATTCACATTAATAAAAAGATGAAGACAGCCTAAATGTCTATCAACAGAAGAATGGTTAAACGAACTTTGATACATACACACAATAGAATATTACACAATGTTGAAGAATGATTATTAATCTGTGGACACCTCATAACATGGATGAACCTGGAAGATATTACACTGAATGAAGTTAGTCAATCACAAAAGAACAAATATTATATTAGAACACTATCATGAAAAATCAAGAAAAATGTTTTCATGCTAAAAGAAGTATTTTACTATGAGTACAAAGGATTGGAGGGAAGGAAGGCTAGAGGATTAACATGAATTAACTTGGGTGAAGGGGAAGGCAATATGCAACAAAAGGGAGGTTGGCAGGAAATAGATGAAAGCTGGTGAAGACAGAGAGAAATGAAAGAGTTAAAGGGAATAGCAGTAAATACTCTTAATTGTTGGTACATAGAGGGGATTTCAGCCATTGAAATGAAGCAGTTGAATGCAAAACTGATGATCTGATTTGTAAACCATCACTCAATTCATAATAAAAAGTTTTCATTTTCCTAAAAAGACATCATTTCCCTTATCAAAAAGATAAAATCTATAGAAAGGCCACACAATAAACTGTATTATTGAATCACAACTCAATGTGAATAAATAAGATTCTTTATTGGAAGCTTATGCAAGCAATGGGGAGATTGCAGGAAACCTGAGGATATTTGCATCTGAGCAGAGGATTGTTGTTGTCTTTGTTAAGTGCCATGGAGTCAGTTCCAACTCATAATGACTCTATATAGGGTTTCCAAAAAGCAGCTGGTGGGTGTGAAACACTGACCTCATGATTAGTAGTCCAGTGCTTATCTTACAATGCCACACCAGGACTCCATGAACAGAGGATAACATGAGAAAAGTAATATACTTTATGTTTTTACTTGGGGACTTTTATTTACCCAGAGGATATGAAAAGATTACACAATAAGAGTTATTAGAGAAGTGTTGTTGTTTTTGTTAAATGCTGTTGAGTTTGTTCCAACGCATAGTGACTATATATAGGGTTTCCAAGGAGAGGCTGGTGAGTTTGAACCACTGACCTTGTGGTTGGCAGACAAGTGCTTATGCTACAGTGCACCAGGACTCTAGAGACATGTAAGCCCCTACATTACTTATAAAAATGTTTAATGAATTCTAAGCATTCTCCAACTCATCAGCACTATCTCTGACCCATCCACTTCTTTCCAATTGCTTATACAATGATATTCTTATTTTTTTTTTTTTAATTATGCTTATCTACACAAACTCCCTTTTAGATTCATAAATCCTTCTAGGGAAAGGACAACATTGCCACTTATTTCTGATTCAGTAACAATGTGATAAATGTGGCCATATAAATACTGGTGGACCAGAATTAGCTTCAAGAAGGTAAATCTCATAAACACAAAGAAAATCTTTTCTCATTTTTGAGGAATTCAACTCACCAAGAAAACTAAAAGCTAAACAACTTACTTTTGAAAACCAGTCTAGAGCATTTTCAAATATTTACCCACAAATCAGATTCAGCTAGTCAAGGGGGCCACGCATTATTTTTTTATATATTTATTTTTCCCAGTATATAGGCATCAGGCTTGAAAATACAGCTATAACTTTTCCACTTCAGGAAGCAATAAGGTAGCCACTAAAATTCTGAAAGTAATCATTCACACACTGATATATGCTAATGGATCCTCGTCAGAAGCCAAGCACAGAAGGTGACATGTAACAAATTTCTGTTTATCTCACAAAGTCAATCCAAAGTAAGAAGCAGATAGTTTGAAGAAGACCAAAGTCAGACAGCAGGCTAAATTGTTACCAGTCCTTTATGGAGTTAACATTCAGTACAGATAATGCCACAAAGAAAGGAAGATTCTGATTTCTAGATTCTCTTGGCCCTCATGTATGTGTGTGTGTGTATACACATGTGCATGCAAAAGCAGACTATATATGTGTTGTTGTTATCGTTAAGCGCCATGGAGTCAGTTCCAAATCTTAGCTAACCTGTATAGGGTTTCCAAGGAGCTACTGGTGAGTTTGAAACACCACCCTTGAGGTCGAACAAACCTTGCAGCCTAGTGCATTATCCTGCAGAGCCATACCAGGGCTCCAGGCTACATATTGTTGTTGTTGTTAAGTGCCTCCGACTCAGTTCCAACTCAGAGCAACCCTGTATAGCATTTCTGAGGACCCACTGATGAGCTTGAACCACTGACTTTGTAGTTCAAACCAACCTTGCAGTCCAGCTAATTAATGCGCAGTGCCACACCGGGACTCCATGTAGATAAATGAGGCAACATATAGATAAATAAAAATAAGAATCTAATTAGTAATCTCACTTCATCAGCCATCAGGACAAAACAAAACTCTGAGATTAAACACACCTAGGGAAAGTATAACATAAAATTTTGGAAAGAAATGAAAATAGTCCCATCAGGTTAATAAGGAATTATTAGGGAGATGGAATCAGGGTGGCGGAGTAGTTAAAATACTCAGCTGCTAAGCACGTCAGTGGTTCAAACCAACCAGTAGCTCTGTAGGAGAAAGATACGACAGTTTATTTCTTTAAAGAGTGACAGCCTTTAGAAATCCTATGGGGTAGTTCTACTTTGTCCTGTAGGATTACTATGGGTCAGAATCAACCCAACTGCAAAATATCTCTTAACATTGAACATAAACAAACTTGTTAAATAAACCACCCAGTCTTGTTTCTCTGACTTTGGATTTCATCAATACTTATTCTAGATTCTCTTTTTACATTATCATGCTACTACCAAAGTCTTGGTGTAGCACTGTACCAAAAGGTCATTTGAACCACAAGTTCAGTGGTTCAAACCACCAGTCTTGGAAACCTTACACAGGATGGCTATGAATCTGAACCACCTCCAAGACCCTCAACATCAACAACAACCAAAACCATTGCCATCATGCCACTAGTTCATATTATTTTATTTTCTTCTGTGTGAATGTCTTATGTTTCTATTTAAACAGAAAAATATTTCACTTACTTTGTACTTTTCTTAAAACTGAATGGTATTCTGTGACCCCAAAAGGTGTTCAGTTATGGTTCTGAATTCAGGGGCTGATTTGGCATTTATTGAAAGGCCATCTGGGAAATTGTAAGAGACTCATAAAAGTAACTGCTACAAATACCTGGAGAAATGGAAACACCTTAGAAATTAATTTTTTTAAATCTACTTTCTTTCAGACCAAGTATTTTTCACCAGGCCATCTTGTTGATTATAAAGGTAATAGTTTTTAAATATCTATCAGTTGGGGGTATTTTTTTTTATTCTCATTTTTATTTAAATTTATATATCTAACAATGGATTAGTTATTTATACAGTGAGGGATTATTTCTAAACCTAAAAACATAGTTATTTTAGAAACTTAAATACTCAAATAACTCACAGAAAATTGAAAAGATTTCATATCGCATGGAATAATGCTGAAAGAAAGAGGGAAAAAGAACATAAGAAGGAAAATGCCTTAACTAACTACCTTGCACCATTTTTTGTAATCTTGGTCATGACAGATATCTATATTGCAAATAGATACACATGCCCAATTTATGTATGAATAACAGAAGACCCAAAGACAATGGCTATTGAATTTTAAAAAAGCTGTTTATTGTGACTTAGGTGAAGGTTTACAGAGCAGATCATCAGTTTATATTCAAAAGTTTACATACATTTTGTTTCAGCTCACTCATTACAATCCTCTCAATGTAACATCACCTACTCCACTTCCTCTCTGTACTTTCTCTTTCAATTCCTCCTTCTTTCCCAACCCTTTTGAACTTTATCCTTGGGTAAATGTTACCCTTTTGATCCCAAACAGCTGATTATTCTAAACTGTGCATACTTCTGGTGGACCTAGTTCCTTTCCCGAGCTAGTCCCTTTCCAGACCTGAAGAGTGATTAAAGATTGTAGTCTCCAGAGATCTATTAGTCTCAGTCTGACTACTTTGTTGTTGTTAAGTGTCTTTGAGTCATTTTCAACTCATGGAGACACTGCATGACAATAAATCTACTCATTATTATGGTTTTGAGCTTTTTTCCACATTTTTCTTCCACACGGTCTAGGATCTTCTAATGTGATCTCTTTCAGTGCAGTTGGGGGTGGTATCCAGTACCATCTAATTCTTCTGATCTCACGGTCATAGAGTCTGATGTTTAAGTGGTCAGTTGGTACATTGGACTAATTGTTGCCATGTGTCTTCAATTGTCATCATTCATTCATCCCTCTGCAGAGGGAAGAACCAATAGTTGCACCTCAGTAACTCATGAGTTTTTAAGACATCAGGTGCTACTCACCAAATTATGATGTACAACACTGTCTTTGTAGGCTTGTTGTTGTTGTTGTTGTTATTAAGTGCCATCAAGTCAGTTCCAACTCATAGCAAATTTGTATAGGATTTTCAAGTGGCTGCTTGGTTTCAACTGCTGATCTTTTGATTAGCAGCCCAATAAGTATTCTATAATTCCATAAAAGGACTTAGTCTTTATGGACTATATTATGCCAATTGACCCTGTTGTCCACTGAGATTTGGTCCTAAGCACCCAGATGTAGCAATTCATTC
>NW_006408673.1:4358358-4359229 GCF_000296735.1 Chrysochloris asiatica
GAGGGTCCCAGTCATTCCACATCATCATCAACATTTATTGTCCTCTACTTTTTTGATCTTTGCTGTTATTGCTGAGGAGAGATGATATCTCATTGCTGTTTTGATTTAAGATGCAATGATCATTACTGGTAATTGGAATGCAAAGATTGGGAGCAAAGGGGAAGGATCAGTAGTTGGAAAATATAGCATTGGTGATAGAAATGATGCTGGAGAATTCATAATAGAATTCAGCAAAATCAATAATTTGTTCATTTCAAATAACTTCTTTAGAGACAACTATACACATGGACCTCACCAGATGAATACATAGAAATCAAATTGACTAAATCTGTGGAAAAACACGATGGAAAAGGGCCATGTCATCAGTCAAAACAAGGCCAGGGGCAGACTGTAGATCAGGCAATCAATTACCCATATGCAAATTCAAACTGCAGCTGAAGAAAATGAAAACAGGTCAACGAGAGCCAAAATATGACCTTGAATATATCCCACTTGAATTTAGAGATCATCTGAAGACCAGATTTGATACATTAAACACTAAAGACCAAAGCCCAGAAGAGTTGTGGGATGACATTGAGAACATCATACATGAAGAAAGCAAAAAGTGATTAAAAAGACAACAAAGAAGGAAAAGTTCAAAATGGATGTCAAAAGAGACACTGAAACTTGCTCTCCAGTGTAGAAATGCTAAAGAAAATGGAAGAAAAGAGGAAGTACAAGAGTTGAACAGAAAATTTCAAAGATCAGCTCGAGAAGATAAAGCCAACTATTACAACAATATGTGCAAAGATCTGGAATCAGAAAACCAAAAAGAAAGAACACGCTTAGCATTTCTAAAGCTAAGGGAACTGAAGAAAGAATTCAAGCCTTG
>NW_006408673.1:4367460-4369498 GCF_000296735.1 Chrysochloris asiatica
ATCCAAACTGTTTACCTTTCCATTTGCAGCTGGGCGTTTAACTACTGTGGCACCATTGTTCTTTAACAGAGCCAAAGGAAGGCCAAAAGAAAATATTGCTGTTGTTGTTGTTGTAAAGTGCTTTCGAGTTGGTGCTGACTCATATCAACCCTGTATAGGGTTTCAGAGGAGCTGCTGGTGAGTTTGAGTAGCCACCTTTGCAATTCAAACTGACCTGGTGATTGAAGTACTTATCCTACAACACCACACCAGGACTCCTTATGTTGTTGTTGTTGTTGTTAAGTATCCTTGAATCAAAGTGGACACAGGACCCTGTATAGGGTTTCCAAGGAGTGACTGGTGAGTTTGAACATCTAGTCTTGTGATTCAAACAAATCTTGAAGTCGAGTGCTTATCCTGTGGAACCCCACCTTTTTTAGGACACAACAGAGCTCCAGGACACCACTGAATTCAGTAGGCCTGTTCCTCTGGAGCCTGTTTTATGTCAAACTCATTCTGTTTCCTTTTCATCAATTCCTTAGTATCAATTAATTCTCTGAGTTAATTGCACATGCAGTTTTAATCTGTAGGTAATTACAAACAATTAATAGTTAGAAGACAATTAGCAGTTCTTCGTTGGATTATCTATATAATTAAAAGGGTGGTAAA
Source organism: Chrysochloris asiatica (assembly GCF_000296735.1). Taxonomy (NCBI): domain Eukaryota; kingdom Metazoa; phylum Chordata; class Mammalia; order Afrosoricida; family Chrysochloridae; genus Chrysochloris; species Chrysochloris asiatica. Next base: position 4,368,109 of record NW_006408673.1, read on the forward strand.
CTGGAGTTGACAAATAGCATCCTAATCATTTGAATTATCAAACCCCAGAAGTTTCCTTGGGCAGCTGAATTCCATTTGTTATATTAGTTTAAATTATGGGGAAATGACTAAAATGTTCGTTTAAATAGATTCATACATTTTAATCAATATTTCTAAAATGAACAACGTAAATATTCTAAAATTTTTTAGACTATTTCTCTAGTTTTTATTTTGCTTATATTGAGCTATCTCCAAAAGGATTAAGTAAAATAAATATTCAATATACTATGTATTATACATCTAATACCAGCCCATAATCCTGGTTCTCATTTTAGGTTGGAAAAGAAATATGTATGACTGTTTTTTTGTTTACATTTATACAATACTTTATTGTGTTTGGAGTTCTGGTGTGGCACTGTGGGTTAATGCACTGGGTTGCAAGGTCCATTTGAATTGTAAAGCAATGGATCAAACTCACCAGTTGCTCCCTGGAAACTTTATATACTGTATCTATGGGTCAGAAGTGACTCAATGGCACTTAACAACAGCAACAACAACAATGTTCTGTTTAGCTATTCCATTTAAGTGTCTTTTTAATGCTCAATAATTAATACTATTGAAAGAAGTTTAAGCTACACTGAAAGCATTGGCAAAGAACAAGGATACTGGAATCAAGGAAATACAATTTAGATCCTTAAAAAAATGGATGCAATGCTGAAAGCAGTCACTTATCTATGTCAAAAAATTTGGAAACAGCTACCTGACTAGCTGACTGGAAGGAATCCACATATCATGTGACCATCCCATTGAAAGGAAATTAAACAGAATACAAAAATTATCAAACAATTCATAACACATACAAATAAAGTTTTCTTTTGATGCAGAATTACATCAGTAGGGAACTGCCAGAAATTCAAGCCAAATCAGAACCAGGGATATTAGTGCTGATATCAGATGGATGCTGGAGGAAAGCAAAGAATACCAGAAAGATGTTTATTTGTGTTTTATTGTCTATGCAAAGGCATTTGACTCTGTAGACCATAACAAATTATGGGAAATTCAAAATGCTTCTTTTAACTGAGGGGGAACCAGACTAAGTGGCACATAGGCTACAGGCAGTAATTCAAGCAGAACAGGGAATATCAAGTGATTTAAAATCAGGAAAGGTGTGTGTCAGGTTTATATACTTTCATTTCACCTATTCAGTCTTTATGCTGAGCAAATAACTTGAAAGTTGGACTGTATAAAGAAGAATGTAGCATCAAAATTGGAGGAAGACTCATTAACATCTTGTGATATGCAGATAATATAACCCTGTTTGGTAAAAGCAAAGACAACTTGAAGCACTAACTAGTTAAGATTAAAAATAGCCATCAATATGGATTATACCTCAACATAAAGAAAAAAAAAA
>NW_006408673.1:4370143-4372061 GCF_000296735.1 Chrysochloris asiatica
CACCTAACAACAACAGTAGAAGTCTAGATTACATTGAAAAGTTAGTAGAATTATGCATGTCCAAGGCAATTCTAATGAGTGCTCTGAAGGAAATAAGGAGCACTGTAAACTGAAGAAGTCTCAGATGGTAAGACGCAGCAACAGAAAGCAGAGGCAGCAAGACCAAGAGACTAGCACGAGAGAGCAGTGGATCAGAGAGATGAGAACTAGGTGGAGTGCGTTGCCTCCAGGTAATAATCAGTAATGCTAAAGAACTTCATAAGGAGCTCTGGTAGCATAGTGGTTACAAATTGGGCTAATAACTTCAAGGTCAGCAGTTTGAAACTACCAACTGTTCCACAGAGAAAGATGAAGTGTTTTGCTCCCTTAAAGATTTACAACTTCAGAAACCCTGTACAGAGTAGCTATGAGTCGGAATCGACTCCACAGCACATCACCACCACAACCAAAGAGCTTTATAACACTTGCCCAAACAGGACAGAGACTGGTACAAACCAAGAGCTCAAGGGCCTGAGGGCCTAGAGCTTAAAGAAACAGAAAGCAGAATCTAAAGAGACAAGGAGAGGTGCTTTGGCTCAAAGAATAGAGCCAAGACTTCTGAGGTCTCAGAAGGTAGAATCATGGTACTCTGGGTCTCAAAGAACAAAGGCAATGCCTCCTAGAATTCAAAGAGCCTGATATTCACCTATTCATTTCTAGAGCTTCTGGCTGCCACTCACAAGTGTAAGGGGAATTGTTACATACAATCTAATGAAAATGGGGAAATACTAGAATTCTCATAAAACTGAAGGAATTACACTTGCTTTTCCCCTGCATAAAGGAAACACGTCTTCTTCTTTCACTCCTTTAATATGTTTCTTTTTAGTGATGGAAATCCCATGGACCCAAACTTCCACAAATGTTAGCTGGGTACTTTCACAGGTCCCATTATAATTAAAGTAGATACCTCAAAACTTTTACCTAAACCCCCAGGACTCTTGAAAGTGAGATGCAAAAGATGGATTTACTTCACTAATAAAAGAGTTTCTTGCTAGAACTTTAATTATTTCCTGAACCAGCCCCTTTAAACCTCTTTTTCCCCACTGTTTAGAAGTCTCCAAAATACTTTAAGTATATATTTATATAAATCAGTGCCCTTGTTGAAGTCAACTCAACAGGTTGAACAGATTGTATTCAGGAAGACTTGTAAACTGACTTCTGCAAACTTAGTAAATATTTGCACTGACTTAAGGTATTCTTTCATAGTGTCTGAAGATGAGCTCATCAGGTTGGAAGGCACTCTAAATTCAACTAGGAAAAACTACCTCCGCAATGTAGAGTTAACCAAGATGACAAGAATGGAATAAAGTCTTCGGGACCTTTATTAACTGATGTGGAACAACTCAAAAAATTAGGATAAAGAGCTATAAAATGACAACATAACATGTACAAAGTATGTATCTAGGGAAATTAGAAGTTTTCAAAAATGCAATGCAATACACAAATATTGATATCCTGGACACTAGTGAACTGAAACGGACTATTATTGGTCATTTTAAATCTGATAATCACATGATTTACTATGCTAGAAATGACAAATTGATGAGGCTAGGTATCACATTCATCACCAAAAAGAAAATTTCAATATCTATCTAGAAATGCAATGCTACTTGAGCTAGAATAATATCCATATGCCTACAAGTAGGACCAGTTAATGCAACTCATTCAAATTAACCCACCAATCAATAAAGTTGTTATTGCTGTTGTTGTTAAGTGCCATTGAGTTGGTTCCAAATCATAGTAAGCCTGTATAGGTTTTTCAAGGAGTGACTGATGAGTTTGAACCACCAACCTTGCAGTTCAAACTGTCCTTATGGTTGAGTGCTTATCCTATAGCACCACAACAAAAATTAGTGAAGATAAAATTGAAATATTCTAC
>NW_006408673.1:4374120-4375277 GCF_000296735.1 Chrysochloris asiatica
ATTTCTAAAATATATAAGTAACTACAACACTTCTACAAGAAAAAGACAAATAATCCAATTAAAAAGTGGACACAGGACATGAACACATACTTCACAAGGAAGAGATGCTGGCAGCCAACAAACATATGAAGAAATGCTCATGATCACTAGCCATTGTTGTTTTTGTGAAGTGCTGTCGAGTCAGTTCTGACACATCATGACCCTGTATAGGGTTTTCTAGGAGCAGCTGGTGAGCTTCAGCTGCTAACCTTGCAGTTCAAATGGCTTTGCAGTCTGGCACATTAATCCACAGCACCATACCAGGACACTAGCCATTTGAGAGATGCAAATCAAAACAACAATGAAATATCATCTCACACCAGCAATAACAGCAAAGATCAAAAAAGTAGAGAACAATAAATGCTGGAAAGGATGCAGAGAGACTGGGACCCTCCTACATTGTTGGTGGGATTGCAAATAAATAAATAAATAAATAAATAATTGGACTAGAAAACAAAAAAAAGAAAGAAAGAAAACAATATATTGCATTAGGCAAATCTGCTGCATAAGACCTTTTTTTAAAGTGTTGAAGAGCAAAAATGTCAGTTTGTGGACTAAGGTACGACAGACTCAAGATATAGTATTTTAAATAACTTCATAAGTCAGGGGAAGTTAGACAATGAATAAGGAAGACCATAGAGGAATCGATGCATTTGAGTTATGGTGTTGGAAGAGAATATTGGAAGTATCATGGACAGCCAAAAGAACAAATAGATTTGTGTTGGATTAAATACAACAAATAGATTTGTGTTGGAGGTCAGGATGGCTAGACTTCATCTCGATTCCTTCAGATACATTGTCAGGAGGGACTAGACATTAGAGAAGGATATCATGTTTGGTAAGGTGGAGGTGGACCCCAGTGAGATGACTTGGCAAATGGGCAACATTAATGGGTTTTAATGTAGCAACAATTGTGATGTTGGCTCAGAACTGGGCAGTGTTTCATTCCATTATGTATAGGGTCGCTATGAGTCAATATTGACTCAAAGGCACCTAACAACACCATTGGTATTCTGAATTTGGATTTCTATCCTCCTAAACTATGAGATCAAGAAGCCTTGGAGGTTCTGTGGGTTACAAGCTGGGCTGCTAACTGCAAAGTTCATACTCATTGGCCA
>NW_006408673.1:4376957-4378199 GCF_000296735.1 Chrysochloris asiatica
TTCTACTATGCATGCACACAGATCTGCTCAGATTTTAAAGCAAAAGTTCCCACTTAAAATCAAACAGCAGAGTAAAATGGCCACAGCCAGCCCTGAAATGTTTATCACTAGGGAAAAGGTCTGAATGGGAGTTGTAGAGCAGAAGAAACAGGCCAAAAATTAAATCCTGTTACTTCATAACAACCAACAGTGGCATCTTGAAGTTTCCCAGGTGGTCTTGAAGGCAAGAAGCTGAAAGAGGGACATTAAAGTCATGCTCATATTTGGCTATAGAATTTTTTCTCTTCCTTCTCCTCTTTTTTCTGTGATTATAGACTACTGTAGTCAGTCTATCGTTTTTTTCTATTGCTGTTTTGTTTTTAGTCCACTCTTTACCTTTAGGAGACTCTTTCTTTCACTACATTACCAAGAAAGAGACAGCAATTGCAATCATATAGTCACACCCTAAAAAAAATCCCTCCATCCAGGAAAGAACCAATATTAGCTTCCATACACCAGATAGGCTTCCAACACCTGTGACAGTTACTCTGAGCTGAGTAATAAGATGAGAGAAAAGGGAAGCTCATCTTCTGATTACATTTACCTGGAGGCAATCAGAAAGTATAACAAAATATCATCCATTCATCAAAGTATTACGTTCACAGCTAACTACTGAAAATGCCAAAGAAAGAGATGGGCATGTCAGCACATGTCCAGAAACAAGATAAGGTGATTGAGACAAATGCGCTGGGAGATAAACCTAGACTTCATATTGGAAGGAGGGCAGGCTTTGGAAATGCCTGAGAAGAAATTCAGAAATATGATAATGAAATGTATCAAAACACTTTACAGAGGTATTGAAAAAAATAAGGAAGAAGTCAGGAAAGCACTACAAGAACAATCAAACAAGATAGATACAACATTGGAAACAATTCAAAACCTACAGAAAGATGTCCAAATGATTAGTAATATAATATCAGAAATGGACAATACACTGAAAGGACGAAGGGGTAGAACTGAAGAGGTGGAAGCCATAACTACTGAGCTGGAAAACAAATCTCTATATACTACTAAGATAGAAAAGCAAGCAGAAAAAATCTGAAGAAGGTCTAAGATTCATGTTGGACAACATGAAGGGGAATAATAAGAATTATCAGCATTCCAGAATAGGAAGAATCACACAAGTCCACAGAGGAGATAGTGGAAGAGCTGCTAAAAGAAAATTTCCATAGCATGCTGATAAGTGAAAATATAAGCATTCAA
>NW_006408673.1:4388664-4389920 GCF_000296735.1 Chrysochloris asiatica
AAAAACATTTTAAAGAAGCACCAATGGTATTGAAGGAAGAAGTCCAAGATGCACTTAAATCATTCATTAAAAAAACAAGATTTCAGAACAGTTTCAACAAACTGAAGCAGCACTGAGAAATTAGACTCCTGGCTCCTGTGCTGTGAAATACTTAATATGTTCTTCTCCCCATAGGCCTTGTGGTGGTATGCCATCAAATCGGCTCTGACTCATAACAACCTCACAAAGGATTTCCAATTAAGTAAATCTTTATGGGAACAGAAAACCTCATTTTTCTCCCATGTAGCAACTGGTAGATTTGAATTGATGACCATGTGGTTAACAGGCCAACATGTAACCAGCATGCTCCTAGGGCTCCCTACAGCCCTTGTAACTCCCACCAGACAACTTTTTACTGATGGGCTTGGGTAATAAAAGATAGGAAAACATACTGACAGGATGAAATGATTCCTTTGTGATTGTTGACAGAGTTAATTTTAATTATAAAAACTTGGAACTCTGTGTGGATTTAAAATGAGCCATCTCATAAGTAGGAGAGGGGATTTCACTACCATTAAAGAAGAGCCAGAACTGGAACATATCCTTTGGACCTCAAGATCTCTGTGCATTGAAATCCCTTGACCCATGACAGATAGCTATGAAACAGGAGGAGTGGAAGAGAAGCAGAAGACACAAGAGCCAGAGCATGAGATAGAGGCCACTGAGCAAGAAAAGATGAGTGACTTTGGTCCAGAAGCTTGCTTGCAGAGTGCGGTGCCTCCACACACTTAATCGGGGAAGCTAGATTTTCTAACCAATGGAGTCAGAGCTGAGTACCTTCAGCCTGAGATTTACAGTGGAGTGGCATTTAAGTGACACTCTAAAAAAGCTTTATAATTTTGCTTATACAGGGAGAGGCCTTCTTGTGGGCATGGCTGAGAAAAGGCTGTCCTGACTGAAAGCACCGTGGCTTGAGTATTTTCTAATCCTGTATTATAAACTGGTCACTTCCCTAATAAACCTCATAATTATTAGTATGATGTCTGAATTCTGTACAACATTGCAGTAAATTATTGAACCCAGATAATTAGAGTGCTGTGGGAGGAATGATAGGTTGCCATATTTTTGCACCGGCCATCCGATTGAAAGAGACCCATATTTGTGCCCAATAGAAAGAAAAGTGACCCAACAGAATGCAGAAATCATTTAACAATGTCATGAATATCACATGCAAGTAAATTTATGCTGAATATAATTTTAAAACAGTTGCAACAGTA
>NW_006408673.1:4390715-4391493 GCF_000296735.1 Chrysochloris asiatica
ACTGTGTCAGTCCATTTCATTGAAAGTGGTCCTCTTTTTCACTGGCCTTCTACTTTACCAAGTATGATGTACTTCTCCAGGAATTAGTCCCTCCTGATAACACATTTAAAGTACATAAGACAAGTCTCACCAACTTAGTTTTTTAGGAGCACTCAGACTGTACTTCTTCTAAGACAGATTTACTTATTCTGCTGTAAATCCACAGTATATTCAATATTCTTTTCTAACACCATAATTCAAGTAGACAAATATTAACTTTTCTTTGGTCTTCCTTATCCATTGTCCAGCTTTCATATGAACATAGACTTTTGGAAAATAGCATGGATTGGTTCAGGTGTACTTTAATCCTTAAACTGACATTTTTATCTATTTCAGATTGATTTTAATGTATAATTTAAAGAAGTACCATTTATTGGAGACATTATTTTTTCTCCATTGAACTGTTTTGTATCTTGGTCAAAATTTTTCAATCATATTTGCACAAGCTTATTGTAGGACTCTGTTTTGCATCATTATTTGATTTACATAGTCTGTTACCTCACAACCACCACCACATCACATCACCTCACATCACTATCAGTTTGTTGCACTGTGGAGGCTTGCATGTTGTTGTGACATTGGAAGCTATACCACCTGTATTTCAAATACCAAGTCAAATCTAGAGTGGACAGATTTCAGTTGAGCTACTGGACTATGACAGAGCAGGTAGAAAGAGGGTCAGACTAATTCTAAATGTTAAGCCATTGAAAACCTTTTGAATAGCAGTGGAGCACTATCA
>NW_006408673.1:4392244-4393951 GCF_000296735.1 Chrysochloris asiatica
TTTTTAAACAACAGAAAAAATGACCATATACATGGACCACACCAAATGGCATACATAGAAATCAAATTTACTATATATGAGAGGAGATGATAGAAGAGTGTCATATGCTCAGCCAAAGCAAGGCCAGACAGATTTTAAAGTGTTCAAGAGTAAATATATAAATTTGAGAACTAAAGTGAACCTAAACAAAGCCATGGTATATTCAATAGCTTCATATATATGCATTTGAAAATTAGACAAACCATAGAGATGAATTAGTACATTAGAGTTATGGTGTTGGAGAAGAATATTAAAAGTACAATGAACTGCTACAAGAACAAATGGACTTTGCTGGGAAAAGTACAACCAGAATGCTTCTTAAAAGTCAGGATGGTGAGACTTTGTCTCTCATACTTCAAACATTTTATCAGGAGGGACGAGTACCTAGAGAAGGACATCATACTAGTTAAAGTTAAGGGTCAACAAAAAAGAAGAATACCCAGAATGAGGTGCAGTGGCACAGTGAAAACATCAGTGGGCTTAAGCTTATCAATGATAGTGAGGATGGCACAGGACTAGGAAGTGTTTCATTCTCTTGTGCATATGGTCACTATGAGCCAGTACCAACTCAATGGCACCTAACAACAACATTGCCATAGGAAAGTCTACAAAAATAACTCCTTAGAGTATAAAAGATAAAACAACACTTAAACACTTTAAAAATAAAGTGAACTGATCCCTTGAACTGATTCCTCCTCATGAATAGAGATGTGCACAAAACAACAGCAAACCTACGATGGGGTAGGGGGAAGTAGAAGTACCTCATAAGCTTGGAACAGGTAAAGATTTCAGAGCAGGCACAGAAAGCACAACTGCATGGAAAAAAAAAAAAAATACAATGAACTTGATTTTCTGAGGTGATAGAAATATTCCATGTCCTGATGTTCATTTGTCAAAAACCTACTGGGCTTTATCAAAAGTAAAACTTCTTGCTCATGAGAAAAGTCAAGTAATAAATAATCAAGTTGCAGGCTGGAAGTGATTATTCATGGAACATGTAACTGACAAACGGCTAATATCAAGAATATACATGACTCTTTCAACTAAACCACACATAAAAAAAAAAAAAAAAAAAAACTTCGTATCACCCAGTTTTTAAAAATAGGCAAAAGAATCAGACACTATGAAAAAAACAACATACACAAACAGAGGATTCATGTGAAAAATATGCAACATCACTGTTGTTGTTCTTAAGTGCCGTCAAGTCAATTCTGACCCATAGCAACACTGTATAGGGTTTCCAAGGAGCAGCTGGTGAACTTGAACCACCAACTTTGCAGTTCAAACGACTTTGCAATCTGGCACATTAATCCACAACACCACACCAGAACTCCAACATCATTAGACAGAGGGAAATGAAAATTGAAAGCATAATATAATATCCCCTCTTGAATCGTTAAAATGAAAGAGAATAACAACAAATGTTAAAGAGAATGTGGAGCAACTGGAGCACTCATATAAAATTGACGTGATTATAAAATGGTAATATTGCTTTTTAAAACTTTTTTTTTTTTTGTATTTTCAAGTAATAAACATACATCTTTTCCATGATTCAGCAATTCCTCAACCAGACATTAGCCCAATAAAAATAAAAATACTCATATATGCACACAGTATGTGGAAGGAATACACAGAATCACTATATAAAAAAAAGATATGTTCAATGTG
>NW_006408673.1:4394241-4396538 GCF_000296735.1 Chrysochloris asiatica
CAAGAAGCTGCTAGAAACTCAAGCCAGATTCGGAAGGGGACATGGATTGGGATATCATTGCTGATGTCAAATAGATCTTGGCTGAAAGCAGAAAATACCAGAAAGCTGTTTACTTGTGATTTATGGACTATGTAAAAACTTTTGACTGTATGGATCATTATGAACTGTGAATAACAATGTGAAGAATGGTGTTCCAGAACACTTAATTGTGCTCATGATGAACCTGTACAATGTTATCAAGAAGTAGTAGTCAGAACAGAACAAAGGGTTTCTGAATCATTTAAAATCAGAAAAGGGTTGTATCCTTTCACCATACTTACTCAATCTGTATGCTGAGCAAATAGCATGAGAAGCTGGATTATATGAAGAAAAACATAGCATCAGGATTGGCAGAAGACTCATCAACATCCTTGATACCCAGTTTATATAATTATAGGTAATGTTAAGGGATCCTAAAGTTTATTAAAGATTGATTTGTTTATTTAAAAAAAAAAACCCAGATATTATAAAAATAGCAATCGATTTACTAATTCTAGTGAATATTGTTTTTAAAAGATCTGTGGTTTTAGAATCACACACAAAGCCCTTTTAATTGTTTTATTTTTAAAATATAAATATTTAAAAATAATTTTAAATATCACTCTGAAACCCACATTTGGCAGATTAATTATTTAACAAATAATTTAATTCACATATAACTATATGAAAATTATTAGATAACAATTAAGAACACAAAAATACAAAAACAACCTAAAGATTATATTTTAATGTCTGTATTTTCTCTTTTTCTAAGTAGAAAACAAATGGCATATTTTATTTTATTCTGTTATTTTTTTAACTCAGTAATAGATAAGGCATCAATGCTATTTAAATATTTTTCAAGACAATTTCTTAACCAAATTCTGACCCACAGAGGAATGAAGAAAAAAAAATAGAAGTCCAGAAAAAATTTATACCATTGAAATTGTTCTTATTTCCTTGCATTTGTATTCTGTTCCATATATCAGATAGGCTTGCAAAATTTCAATATTGCATTATAAATTGCTATCATCATTAATTGTTCCAACATTAAAAAGTTTTTCCAAAAACAATCTTAGCTATATTAAAATGACATAAATCTGGTAGGATAATTACTTTTAATTAAGAAAAGTAAGGAATAAGATTCTGTTTTCTGTATTCTAAAAATCAGCTCAATACTACTGGTAAATAAACTAACCAACATTACATTTTTGGTTAAGAATTCAGAAAGCTAAATTCCCACTGTGCATACTTAAGAGGAAATATTTCAGACAGAAATAAAACCTTCAGAAAATACTCTCACAGAGATTTGTTTTACAAAACTGATGGTACAAGCAATTAGTATGACATTTAATAAATGGCATTTTGAAAGACTGCTAACACCTAGTAAACCTTCAAGTCAAACAACCTTGACTTTTTCTTTTTAAGCAATAGAATTGTAGTTATATTTTGCTGACACAATCACACTACCTCGTGTATAAAAAAATCACATGTATGAAATGCTTGAAAGAAACATCCAAACGGCCATAGCTTAATAATGATAAAAATGAGATGTCATAAAATAGGAAATCCATTTTTATACCCATTGGTGTATAATTGAATAGATTCCTTGAACAGTTGCTATAAATTAATTGCAATTTAAGAGCAATGAAATATTTTACTTCTTGCAAAGCAATCAAGAATGACAAAAAGAATTCTTTTTCCCCTTCAGCAAAGAGGGGTTATTTTGTGATCTCAAAAATTATTGCCTTCATCTATCTAAACTATAAACTAATCTCATGGACTGCACAGGAAAATGTGGAACTCCTTCAAAGCTCAGCCATCCAAAGATGACATAGATTCTTATTGGTTTAAAGTACATTTTAGGGCACTAGAATATTGTTCCTGGATATTAAATTAGAAGAATGACTGACTTTGGCTCTCTACATGTTAAAATACTTCACCTCATGTTAAGGGAAGATCCAAAACTGTATTTAGGGATGCAATCATTTCTACTGGTCCCTAAATTTTGTATCATAGTTTGTCATATATTTTAAAGAGAGTGAAAAAAATCAGTTACTTATTATTCTTGTTTTCAAGTGCCATTGAGACAGCTCTGACTCATAGCAACCCCATGTAAACAGAAAAAAACACACTGTCTCATCCTGTCTCATCTTCACAATTGTTGCCATGTTTAAGTCCATTATTGCAGCCACTGTGTCAATCCATTTCACCAAGAGTAAGTTGTCAAGGACTTCATTCTTCTTGGATCATCTATCAACACTCATGGAAGGAGCAGT
>NW_006408673.1:4396888-4398775 GCF_000296735.1 Chrysochloris asiatica
GGTATCTGGAGAAGGATATCATGTTTGGTAAGGTGGAGGGTCAGAGAAAAAGAGGAACACCCCCAGTGAGATGGATTGCCAAAGTGGCAGCATCATTGGGCTCAAGTGTGGCAACAGTTGTCAGGTTGGCCCAGGCTGTGTTTTGTTCTGTTGTGCATAGGGTCGCTATGAGTTGGTACCGACTTGATGGCACCTAAAAACAACAATCCCTCTTTTTTACTGATCCTCCATTTTACCAATCATACTATCCTTCTCCAGCAACTAAACCCTCTGATAACATGTCCAATGTACATAAGAAAAAGTCTCAACATTCTCCCTTCACAGGAGCATTGTGATTATATTTCTTCCAAGACAGAAGTGTTCATTCTTCTGGGAGTCCATGATATATTCATTATTCATTATCCAGCTTTCACATGCATATGAGCAACTGAAAACACTTACTCTTCAAAGTGACATCTTTGGTTTTGAACATTTTAAGGAGGTCTTTTGAAGAAGTCAGAAGTTTTTTGTTTTGTTTTTTTTATTCCCATGCTATTACTGTGATACTAAAAGCTATGCCATATGGTATACTAAATGCAAACAGGTTTACCCATGGTGAAATGCTTTCAGCAAAATTTGCATACTTATACTGACTAGTAAGAAAGAGCTGGTGAGATATTTCTCAAAGAATTGGTCAATGAAAACCTTATAAATAGCAGCTGAACATTTTATATTACTAAGAATAATGAAGCATGTGAGTCTTACTAATTGGAACTCACACAAATATAGCACATGACCTAAAGGAGTTTATGTTATAAGGCATTTACGTTCATTAAGATTCAGTAGCCTCTAAATAAGTGAGGATCTTTTTTGTTTGTTTGTTTTTTAATCAAAACTGTTCTTTTACCACAGCTCCACTCATTCACATCAGCAGTAAAAATTAGGTATATATGAAGAGTAACACAATATGGTTTTCTTCAGGACCAACTAATTGATACACCTAGAAGTCAGTTCAATACATGGTTTTGCTATTTAAAACATCAGGAAGTATTTATTTCATATGTTCTAGGTACAATTAAACAATGAAAGCCTACTATATCCCAGGCATTGTGATAAATATTGAGAATTAAGGTGAACAATACACAGGCATGGCCTTTAGGAAGTACACAGTCTATTGGGAAAAACTTAAATAAAGGCAAATCATTATCATTTTCAGACAAGTGTTGTAACATTTTGATGGCTCTGTGAGAGGAGGAAGCAATTTGCCCAGGGATAGTTTACCAGGTGATATCACATTTTAGTTAGCTGGTGTGGTGCTTCAGGGTCAGTACTGTACTTTTGTTCAAGAGCAAAGATGTCAGTTTGGAGAACAGGATGCTCCTGACCCAAGCCATGATGTTTTCAATAGCTTCATCTGCATGTAAATGATGGGCTATGAATAAGGAAGACCATAGAATAATTGATGCATTTAAATTGTGGTGTTGGAGAAGAATATAAAAGTTCCAAGAACCACTAGAAGAACAAAAAAATCTATGTTGGAAGAAGTACAGCCAGAATGTTCCTTAGAAGCCACAATGGTGAAACTTTATCCCTGATATTTCAGACATGTTATCCATGGCACCAGTCCCTGGAAAAGGCATCATGCTAGGTAAAGTGGAATGTCAGTGAAAAAGAGGAAGAATCCAATGAGATACATTGGCATAGTGGCAGCAGAAATGGGCTCAAGCTTAATGATTTTGAGGATATCACAGGGCCTAGCAATGTGACAAGCTATGGACAACATTGAGAAGTATGAGTATTCCAGAACACTTCATTGTACTTCTGAGAAATCTGTACCTGGACCAAGAAGCAGTTGTTCGAACAGAGCATGGGAACACTGAATGTTTTAAAATTGGGAAAGGTGTGCAA
>NW_006408673.1:4399665-4408954 GCF_000296735.1 Chrysochloris asiatica
TTGTGCATAAGGTCACTATGAGTGGCAACTGACTCAATAGCACCTAACAACAACAACAATAATTCATATCAAAAACTGATAAAAATAATAATTTCCAGATTCATGAATTTTCATAAGAATCTTTGTGTACAGTGCTCATATTAAGAGCAAGAACATGTACAACACTCTAGAAAATTTGTAGACTCCTAGTGTGGCACGATAGGATAAGCACTGGACTGTTAACCACAAGATTGATGGCTCCTCAGAAACCCTATACAGGATATCCTTTACAAAGATTCTGAACCAATGCAACTGCACTTAACTACTACTACAGAAACTCCCCCAATACTTCCCTTTAGTCACTATCAAGAGTGAGACTATATGAGATGGTTGTCAAATTTTGCTGTTACTTAGGGATAACTAAATTTTTGCCACCATGTTTTGAAAAACCACTCCTTTCTCACATGAAGTACAATTTTGTAGTCTATGAAACATGCATAGATTGCCCCAGTTTTTCCCAGTTATAGCATTACTACAGCCCTCAAATATGAGCATCATGCTCAAGACCTCCTGCCAGTACAATCTGACTAGTTCTGCTCACCCACCTCCTTCTCACCCTAAGGATTGTCTCCCATAACTCTCTGGATATATTGAGTACTCAGGCCTCCTGTTCACAGTGGCATTCCCACTTCCCATGCATACTTCCGTACCATGCACCAACCTATGGCTGAGGTTTTCCTGCACCTCAGAGAGTTTCTTTCTGCTTTCCTAGTTATGGACCAGCTCTGGATCAAAAAGTATATGAACTTCTTTGCCACCCATTGAGTGGTTTAACTACATCATCTCCAATGAGATCTGAAATCTCCTTCGAAACATTTTCATCCATGTAGAGTGCTCTTACATCTTATACTCTTTTGTCATGGATTAATAATTCTTTATATTAATTTCACCCTATTTAAGGTTGAGGGTTGGAAGAAAACAGGAAGACCCCCAGTGAGATGGATTGGCACAGTGGCAGTACCCATGGGCTCAAATGCAGCAACAATTATGAGGTTGGCCCAAGACCAGGCGGTGTTTCATTCTGTTGTTCATAGGGTTGCTATGAGTTGGTACCAACTCAATGGCACCTAACAACAAGAGCAACAATAACATTTAAATCACTATGTAGTTTTTGTTTCCTGACTTACCTAGATCAATATAAATCTTTTCTACTTCTCTAAAATGCAAAATGTTTATACATTCTGAAGGGAAAAAAAAAGAGACAGAGAGAGCTATTCCTTAATTGTTTGATAGAATTTGCCATTAGAGGCATCTTCCCTGTTTTTGTGTGTGTGTGTGTATTTGAGTGTGTGGAAATATTTTTCACAGAGTTAATTTCTTTAATGGTTATAAAATTTTAATTTTTCTATTCTTTGTTCAGTCAGTCTGAGTAGGTTACATTTTTCAAGAAATGGCTCATTGTATCTAAATTTTCTATTAGTCTGTAGTACCCATAGTAATAACACCTTTCATATTCTTAACATTGATAAAAGGATAGAAAAATATATACCCTGCAAATAGAAGTCAAAAGAAATCTTACAAGCTTTTACTCATATGTTTCCTACAAGCTTTTAACTGGACTATTTTGTTCATAGAAATAGTAATTTTTTTTAATGCTTTATTGTGAATTATGTGATAGTTTACATGGGAGAACATTAGTTTTACATTCATTCTATCATATATTGTTTCATTGCCATGGTTACAATCCCCTCCATGCAACATCAACCAAACAAAGGGTATACCCTGCAAGCCTGCCCCCCCACCCCCCGGTCATAAAAACATAGAATGCTTCATGAATTTGCATGTCATCCTTGCACAGGAGCCGTGCTAATCTTCTCTGCATCTTTCCAATTTTAGTATATGTACTGTTGAAGTGAACCCAGAAATAGTAATTTTTAAGTGATGTCTACCTTATCATTTTGTTTTCTATTTTCTCACTTGTCCCTTTCTTCCCAGTTCTTTCTCTCATTTGTATTATTTTTTATTATGCTATTTTCAGCATAAACAATTGACACACAACCTTAACTGTTACAACACTGGGGAAATAATAAGAGCAGAGATACTGAGAATGGTGACATAATGTAAAGAATGTAGTTTCTGTCCATGAACTGTGCATATAAAAATTGTTGAATGAAAGAGTGAGTGTTTTGCTGTATATATTTTTACACACACACCAAAACTGGAAGCACACGTTGTTGGTAAGTGCCACTGAGTCAGTTCCCACTCAAGGGGATGTTGTATAGGGTTTCCTAGTAGCAGTTGGTGGGTTTAAACTGCCAAACTTGATGTTAGCACTCTAGTGTTTATCCTAAAATGCCACAAGTTAGAGGGGAAAAAAAGACTTAAATCACTGGACTTCTAATCACAAGTATCAATGGTTCAAGCCCACCAGCCAATCATTGCTATGTGTGAGCTAATTGTTGCAGCTACTGTGTCAGTCCGTCTTACTGAAGGTCTTCTTTTATGCTGATCCTCTACTTTACCAAGCAAGATGCCCTTCTCCAAGTACTGAACCCTCCTTATAACATGTCTAAGATAGATACATGAGACGAAGTCTCATCATCTTCATTTCCATGGAATATTCTGGCTGTACTTATTCCAAGATAAATATGTTCATTCTTCTTGCAGTCTATGATATATTCAATATTCATCACTAACAGCATACTTAAAATGTATCAATTCTTCTTTGGCCTTCTTTATTCATTGTTCAGATTTTACACTTATATAAGAAAATTTAAAATATCATCACTTCGGTCAGGTGCTCCTTAGTTCTGAAACTGACATCTTTGCTCCTTTACACTTTTTTTTAGGATGGGGAGATGTAATAACCTCTATGGAGAGAATCAAGAAATAAATACAAGAGGTGAAGAAAGAAATGGTGTGACTATGTAACAGCGTTCCAGGAAAAAGAAAGCAAATCGTTTAAAAAAATTAAGATTAAACATTGAAAATAAAAATAATAGATATGGACAAATAAAAAGCAAAATAAAAAATTAGTTGAAAGGGATTGAAAGAAAAATTATAGATGTAGAAAATAGGCAAAAGAAGTAAATTAATATAACAAAATATATTAAATGCATATTTAAGAAACAGTGAGCAAAATAAAATAAGATTTACATATTTAAAGTACAGAACATATCTCAGGAAACAATTCCACTATGTGATGCCCATCAAAACATACTAAAAATCTGAAACAAAAATTCATTGAGAGTCCAGGCAAGAAGAACAATCTGCCTATAAAAACCAAAACCCTAGCTAATAGGCAGTGAACAAGTATCCACAAATCTTTAGTAGAATGAATGCAACACAAGAAACCTATCTTAACCTAGGTGGTATGGTGCTACAGGATAATGCCCTAAACTGTA
Organism: Chrysochloris asiatica; assembly: GCF_000296735.1. Lineage (NCBI taxonomy): Eukaryota > Metazoa > Chordata > Mammalia > Afrosoricida > Chrysochloridae > Chrysochloris > Chrysochloris asiatica. Next base: position 4,403,049 of record NW_006408673.1, read on the forward strand.
AGGTTAGATTGAACTGCAAGGTAGGCAACTGAAACCCACCAGCTGCTCCTCAGAAACTTTATATATTGGTAGAAACGGACTCAAGGGCACTTAATGACAACAAAACAAGGTGACATAGCCAATGAATTTTTTTTGTTGTTAGGTGACATCGATTCAATACTGACTCTTAGTGACCTTATGCACAGCAGAACAAAACACTGCCCAATCCTAGGCCAACCTCACTCCTGTTGCCACACTTGAGTCCATCGATGCTGCCACTTGGCTAATCCATTTCATTGGGGGTCTTCCCTTTTTCTCTGACCCTCCACCTTACCAAACATAATATCCTTCTCTAGCTACTGCTCCCTCCTGATAATATGTCCAAAGTATGAGACATAAAGTTTGGCCATCTTGGCCTCTAAGGAGCACTCTGGTAGCACTTCTTCCAAAACGAGGATCTCCGTCACCAACAACACAGAATACCGGACCAAACAGGCTCAGGGGATGGTGCCTAGAATTCTGAACCACATATAAAGGCATATTTAGAAGATTGGAAGGCTTACAGCTAGGAGAATTTGTAGCAGAATCAAGAAATCCATTGCTTTCTAATTCAAGACTCTCAGCTACTCCCAGAGCTGCCATCATGGAAGACACCAAGTGGGGAAAGGATCAGAACAGCCACAAATGCCTGACAGAACTGCTGACATACAGGTGTGGATATTCTGTTTTTGGTATCTGTTCATTGGTCTCTCGCTGTCTGTGCACCTCCATTCTGGTGACTAGAGGGGATGCCTGAGTGAATGAACACCCACCCCTATCCATGGAGCATTCTGCTAAGTATGCACACAGATCTCCTTAAAATTTAAAATGATGGTTTCCACTTAAAACCAAATGGCCAGCCACCACTTGTCTGTCAGTTTGTCATATTGTGGTGACTTGTGAGTTGCTGTGATTCTGAAAGCTATGCCACCGGTATTTCAAATACCAGCAAGATCACCCATGGTGTACAGGTTTCAGATGAGCTTCCAGACAAAGACAGACTAGGAAGAAAGAGTGACGAACTACTTCCAAATCTTTAGTCACTGAAAACATTATGAATAGCAAAGAAGCCAATGAATAGCAAACCCAAATTTTGAGGTGTAGAAATGTAAATGGTGCAACTTACACCATATTTTACAGCTTAGGTGGCAAAGGTATCATTTGCCCTTGATTAATCACATGATCAAAAATAAATGCATTTAAAGTATAAATGTTCATACTAGAAATAATATATCTAATAAAACTGAATAGTGGATGAAGGAGAGCACAGGGAAGAATAAATAGAAACATAAAAATTACATTACTGTTCATGAGAGGGAGTATTGGTTCTGTATAATAATAGACTTCATCTTCTACCCATGAAGTAACAATTTTGCTCCTGTCACAAGCAACTAGAAAACTAAAGAAAAAAATTATTACAACTAATAGTAACTGGGAGAGTGTGGTATGCTGCTAGGCTAGATAAATGCATAAGCAGAATAGACCAGAAACAGATGTATGTATATACAGACATTTGACATGTGACAGAGGTGACCTTGAAGGCCATTAGGTAAAGGAAGGACTTTTCAACATATATTTCTCATCTAATTGAGTGTCTCTGTGGGTTAAATTAATCTAAACTGAACCCTGACCTCTAGCTCACACCTTGTACAATAATCATCTCTACTTAGCTAAATATCCCCCAAAATTATAATGATTTAGATGATAATAATATTCATAAGTTTAATGTCCTTGAGGTAGACAAGAATTTCCTATTTAAAAAAAAAAACATGTGCAAACAAAATAGCAATAGTAGTTGACTAATTCAATTTCTATTTATGAAGCGATAATACAAAACACTATAAAGAAAAGTTATGATGGTTAAGGTTTTACATCAACTTAATTGAGCCAGGATTCTGAGAATTTGGCAGTAGTTTAGATGTAGTTATCCCCATGATGCGATAAAATACAATATAATCAACCCAATGATATGATTTGATGTGATAAATTCTGATATGATGTAATTATCCTATGCTCTAAATCCTCCCTTCTGCAGTGTTAAAGAGATCAGATGCAATCTACTGGATTAGGTTGTATTTTGAGTCAATCTCTTCTGAGATATAAAAACAGAAATGACCTGAGCTCAGCAAGACCTACTACCACTAAGATAAAAGAGCTGGGAGTGAATAGCTTCCTTTGACCTGAAGTTCCCACACTGTGAAATTCCTATATCAAAGGGAAGACTGATGCCAAGATGTATGGAGATTTCCAAAGGAATACTGGGCCTAGAGATGCTGAAAGGAGACAAGGTTCTTTTCCTAGAACCAAAAAATAGAAAGCCTTTCACAAGAGCTAGCACACTGAATTTTAATTCGAACCTCCTAAACAGTGAAAGAATAAATTTCTGGTTGTTAAAGCTATCCACTTGTGATATTTCTGTTATAGCAGCAATAGATAATGAAGACAGAATTCACATAGCTGAAAATACTTTTCAATATATGTATCTGACCAAAATATAGGAAGGTGAGTCAAAAATTATCTGAACTTCAGTTATATTAAAATGTCCATCTACAACCATGACTGATGACAACATTGAAGGTGCACATGAAATGATTCTGTTGAATAAATGAGTGACAGTGGATTATGTAGCAAATTGTTTGAAAATCAGTCATGGTTCTGCCTACGAAATAATCAACAAACTTGGGTTTCAAAAGTTTGTGCAAATCCATCTTCTCCCCTGTGTCTCAGATGAAGTCACTCAGCTCAGTTCTCAGAGTTTACCATATCCAGAATCCTCCCACCCACCCCTCCGTCGCGAAGTGAAGATGCCTTGAGGAAGTCTGAGCCTCACTTCCCGGGTGGTCCCTCCTGCCAGCAGGGCACCTCAGATGAGAGCTGCCCTTAGGCCAGCCCCAGGCGCTCACCCGCCAGCAGCGACCCCACCATCAGCCATGGGCTCAGCCGCTGCTGCCCCCAGAAAGCCAGGTCTGATGGCCCAGATGGCGACCACAGCTGCTGTTGTGGCCATGGGCTCTGCTGTTGGGAACACGCTGGGCCATACCATCACTGGAGGCTTCAGTGGAGGAAGTCAACCTGAGCCCTCAGCAAGGCCTGACATCACTTACCAGGAGCCTCAGGGCACCCAGCAAGCATACCACCAGCAGCAGCAGCAGTTCGGCCCTTGCCACTATGGGACGAAACAATTTTTGGAGTGTGCCCAGAACCAGGATGACCTCAAGCTCTGTGAGGGGTTCAGTGAGGTGCTGAAGCAATGCCCATTTGCAAAAGGATTAGCATAATCAAGAAGTTCAAGTTAAAGAAACAGAAAATCATCTTTCCTGACCAAGTTAATTTAGCATACAACTACAATTGTTAGTGTAATGTGTGCAGCACCTGTTAACCCTCTCCTCCCTCATCAACAGCCCCCTTGTTTCACAATCACCATGGAGGAGAGCTTGGAGGTGAAGTTAAGTTTGGGGCCGGGCAGAAGTTTGTGAGGCTTCCTTAAACTAGCTGTTGTGATGTAATTGTTTGAATTAATTAGAATAAAGTTATTTTCTTCCAAAAAAAAAAAGTTTGTGCAAAATGGGTATCAAAACAACTTAGAGAAGAGCATAAATAGGAGCATTTGAACATCTGCAAACAAAATTTGGACTGATATGCAAAGGAAGGTAAAAGTTTCTTTTAAAAAATTGTTACTGGTGACAAGACATGGATTCATCACTATGAACCTGAGAGTATATGGCAGAGTGTGGAATGGAAATATCCTCAATTGCCAACCAAAAAAATGTTCAAAAGTCAAACATCAACTTGAAAACTGATGTTTACAAATTTCTGGGATTCTCAGGAGCCAGTATTAGAACTCTATCGAAGAAGTTTCAACTATCAACAGTGTTCATTATAGTAATATGCTCACTGAAGAGCTGAAGCCTAAACTTCAGATTAAATGCAGAGAACTGATTTCAAAAGGCACTGTGATCTGCATGATAATGCACATCCACACACTTCTGCTCATACTTTTGACAATGCAAACACTTTGTTTTGAGGTGTTAAAGCCATTGATAGGATTCCAAATCATAGCAAACCTATATAGAATGTTAGAGGCTGTATGCACTCCTTTATGGGTGCACAGTCTCATGTTCTCTTAAGGAGTTTTTGGTTTGAAGCACCAACCTTGTGTTTAGCAGACCAATACCTAACGGATAGTGCCACTGTTGTTGTTGTCAGGTGCCATCAAGTCTGTACCTACTCATAGAGACAATATACACAACAGAACAAAACACTGCCCAGTCCTGGGCCAAGCTCACAATTGTTGCCACATTTGAGCCCATTGATGCTGCCACTTTGCCAATCCGTCTCATTGGAGGTCTTCCTCTTTTTCTCTGACCCTCCACCTTACCAAACATGATATCCTTCTCCAGCAACTGGTCCATCCTGACAATATGTCTGAAGTATGAGAGACTAAGTTTGGCCATCCTGACCTCCAAGGAGCACTCTGGCTGCACTTTTTCTAACATAGATCTGTTGGTTCTTTGGCAACCCATGGCACTTTCAATAATCTTCTCCAACACCATAACTCAAAAGCATCAATTCTTCTATGGTCTTCCTTATTCACTGTCCAACTTTCGCATGCATATAAGGTTATTGAAAATACCATGGCTTGAGTCAGAAGCAACTTAATCCTCAAGTTGACATCTTTGCTCCTCAACACTTTCAAAAGGTCTTGTGCAGCAAGACTAAGGCTCACAATAAATATATAAGGCTCACAAATAAAATATATGTTGAACATATAATTATACTTACTTTTAAATGTAATTACTAGAAAAATTTAAGTTATAAGCATATCTCACATTTTCTTTCTATTTAAAATCACTGTCTGAGGACAGTCTTTCAATTTTGCTTTATAATGTTTTAATGAATTAACTATATATTTTTTTAAATGTTAAATTTCAAGATTATTCCACATAAAAAAATTCTGTAATCCACTGTGGGATTTAATTTTCTTGCCAACATCAATATTTATTAATTGTATATTTAGTATTTCTTGATGTTTCAAATATATAAAATTAGGTAAACTAAGTTTCTCTGCTTTTCTTGTCAAGTACACAATGAACAGATACTTGGTTTAAAAGACAGGTATTTCTGTAATGGATTGAAAATCAGATTTCTTACAATACACTGAACACACCATGTATTTCTCCCAGCATGAAAACCTTAGATTGTTTAGAATTTGGTATATTGAAAATGTTTTTCACATTTTCCTGAAGAAAATGAGGCAAGATATGCTTTCAGATGATAAAACATTTGTGTTTTTATGAAGTATCTATTAACATGAGTAGTGGGTAATCATACAATAAAGGCATTTTTCCTATTATACAGTTAGGTTTCCTATTATGTTGTTACACAGCAATAGAGGAATACAGAGTAGTTTATGATTCAAAATAAAGGCTAACACTTCAAAATTGTGCAAGAGGCAGTAATAATATTGATAAAGTTATAAGACTGAGAAAAAATGCAATTCCAAAACATATATACAGTAATAAAAAACAACAGATTTAGAACACCTGGTTTTACCTGGACTAAAACTGACAAAATAGCGTGCAAATTTAACTACCTAAAACACAGAAACTCAAAACACTAACTTTTAACACCCATCCTACATTAAATAACTTTGCTTTGCTTTGAAATATTCCTTTCCACACTGGACTTGGAACCACAAGGCCAGCAATTCAAACCCACCATATATTCCTTGGAAACCCTATGCAGGGTTGCTATGAGTCAGAACTGACTCAATGGCATTAAACAACAACAACAATTTTGTAATAAAACACTCATAATTGATACATATAAGACACTGTGAACATATATAAAGTGACATGATAAAATAGAACAATTAATAATAGAAAATC
>NW_006408673.1:4436898-4449266 GCF_000296735.1 Chrysochloris asiatica
TAACATAGATAACATGGATGAACCTTGAGGACATTATTCTAAGTGAAATTGTTGTTGTTGTTAAGCGCCGTTGAGTCGATTCTGACCCATAGCAACCCTGTATAGGTTTTCCAAGGAGCAGCTGGTGAGCTTCAACCATGGACCTTACAGTTCAAGTGACTTTGCAGTCTGAAGCATTAGCCCACAGCGCCACACCAAGACTACAAACAAAAGGACAAATAATGTGTAAGACCATTATTGTAAAGTTTCAGAAATGATTTCTATACTAGTATGGGGGGAAAATTATTTGTTGGTTACCAGTGGGGGTAGGGGTTGGGGTTGTGGTGGTGGAGGGAGACAAAGGTAGAGTATAGGGTAGGGGGCAGACACATAATAGTACAGGTATTGGGGATGGCAATACACAAGAAGGGGGAGGGATGGAAGAACAAGGTAGATAGGGGAACACTGAGACAGACTTGCATTGACTAAATTGGACACAAGTAAATAGTGATTGCATGCTCAACCTTGGAACAACATGATTTTGTGATACAAGGATTGAGGCATAGTCTGAAGAGGGGAAATAATGTTAAGATGTTTGAATGTCTTATGAATATTTGTTTCCCTTGTCTACTATTGTAAAATAGACACTTAAGTGGAGTAGAAAGGAATGTCAGGAAACATGATTACAGACAGCTTGTAAGCCCATCTTCAGCCTATAACTGATTGTAATAACTAAAAGCATTTCTAAAAGTTGCCCAGTGAAATAGGCCTCCTACAGAGCCTTTGCAGTGTATACGACCTTAGGTGGAATCCTGAGTCCTATCCAGAACCGTCTGAGGTGGGACATTCCCACTAGAAAGGACTAGCAGACCAGCCTGGAACAGCTAGAGCGACAGAAGATACCTCTTCAAAGAAAGATCGGCAGGGAAAACCACCCCCCACAAAAAATGGCAGTCTGATTGACTACTACAAAAATAAGCAAGTTATTCAACAGGAAGCCCTCAAGGCAAGCAATCAAATCCCTTCAGGAAAACCCCCCCTTTAAGACTGAAACTCAAAGGGAACACAAGAGCAGGCATGTAGGCTTGCTGGTGAGTGGAAGAGGGGAAAAGGCAGCAATGAAGAACTGGGCTGCATTCAACCACACTCCATAGACTTCTGTTGACCTGGAGATGAGAGAGAAAAGAGTAAGCGCTGGTTGGTACGAAGTGTGGTGAGACCAGGGGACACCTGAACCAATGGACAAGGACATAGCCACAGAGGTCTAGAACTGAGAGTGAAGCACCCAGCTTATATAAAATGAGGGGAGACGCTCAAGTACACCTGAACTTGCAGATAGTACCCATTTGACCTAGCCTCAATGGCTTGATAATCAGGACTCGACTAGCAGAAGATAAAAAAACAAACAAACATTTTTCTGATAAAGGAAACAAGGGTAAATGGCTACAATTTGAAGTACTTGACCTATACTCATGGAGGTGGTGGTGGTTGTGTGCTGTGGAGTCAGTTGCGACTCACAGCAACCCTGTACAGGGTTTCCAAGGCTGTAAATCTTCACAGGAGCAGAAAGCCTCATCTTTCTCTTGCAGAACAGCTGGTAGTTTCGAACTGCTGACCTTGCGGTCCGCAGCCCGATTTATAACCACTACACTACTAGAGCTCCTACTCATGGAGGTAGTAGCTCAAAATTCTAAATGAGAGGGAGGGAATCTACAGATAAAGTATCAGGGTAGGTAGGGACAGGCCACTTAGAAATTGACTACCCAAAAAGACGGGGCAATAAAATCTCGAAATGACTGACTTACAAGGTTTCAAGAGGGAGTTTAATTTGATAGTGTGTGGGGGAAGATAGAGTCCCCACTGAACAGTTTTCATCTTGCTAAATGGGTCTGGAAAAAAGAGATGGTGATAAGATCCTTATGATTCAATAGTGAGTAATTGTCATGACTAATTGCGACTGTCACAATCGTAAAGGTAGAACTTTTGATACAAAAACAGGGGAGTAGTTAACTTTATAGTCCAGAAACAGAGGACTCTAGGACCAACAAGGGAAAAGAGCATAAGCAGAATTCGGGGACCCTCTCTAGAGAAACATGACACCAGAGATGGAGGTAGAGATGGGGACATGAAAGAGGGAGCAGCTGAGGACTCTAGATTCATGGAAAGAGTGGGACTGAGAAGTGGCATCCAGCCAAAAGGCAGGTGTGTGGAATGTGCTCTTTGGTAGTTTAAATTCTTATATATGCCTGAGTGCTTAAAGAAAAAAGAAAGATCTAAAATGAATTGAGAGAAATATTGTTAACTGATGGTATATGGAAGGGATTATAATCATTGTAATGAAACACAAGTTTTGTTGCGTGTAAAACTGATGATCTGTCCTGTAAACTTATACTCAATTCACAATAAAAAGTTAAACAAAAAAAGGATTTCTGGAAAGATTAACTCTCTGAGTTGACTGATTTTTATGCAGTGCTTTTGGCACCCATTAAGTGAAAAGCTTGCTAAGAGCAAGATGTTTGCTTAAAATGAAAACTTAACTTCAATAGCTATCACATCAGTGAGAGTTCTGTCATCACCATCCACCAGTTTCTGTGCTTTAGTAACAGTTTCTCCATTCATCAATATTGAACGGTCTTCCCTCTCTCAACTCATCTTTGAGGTCTTCTCAACCTTCCTTAACATGATCTTTCTCCCACAGAGCTACCAAACTTTAGTTTTTCTGGTAAGTGCTTGACCCATATAAAAACTCTTATTACAGCTTTCCATTAAACTTGTTGCAAAGCTTCAAAGACTTGGGAAGATATTCACTTGAGATTTGCTATAATGTTCCTCAAAATCATTTTTTCTATGGCACAAAAGTTACTCTTTTTTGAAGGGTACCTACCAAGGCTAAGAGAAGTACATGACTTAATTTGTCTTCAGTCAACCACAGATCATAGAGACACTCTCAAACATGTTTTGTTTTTAGAGTAAACTCATGCATGTGTGAACTAGAACCCTAGTATCAATATTTTTCACTTATTCTCATATAAAGGAAATAACTTTGTTCAATACTGGTTCATGGTTTTTGCATTTTGTTGTTGTTAGATGCCTCAAGTGGGTTCAAACTCATAGTGGCCGTATGCACAACAGAAGGAAACACTGCCCTTTCCTGTGCTATTTTAGAGGAATTCACACAATGAAAATCACAGGTTTATTACCAATATTTATGCTGTGAGACTCACCGTTTTCCTTCCATAGTCCCACTATGGAAGAAGAGGCCATGGGTCGCATGGGCATGCCAAGACAGACGGGGAAGGCATATGAATCCAAAAGTCTATTTCCAAAACATAAAGTTAGATTTTTGAGTGATTTCATACTCCCTATTTAGAAATACAAAATTTTAAAACATAAGATTACATGTTAACTCCCAAGAGAAAACCTGTCTTCTGTTAATTGTGGCTCTACCTATTGCACCCTCAATAAGAGTGACACACAGCTGTTATTAATTGCCATCAAGTCAGTTCTGACACATAGTGACCCTGTATGGAATTTCTAAGGAACAGTTGGTGAACTTGAACCACCAACCTTGTAGCTCAAATTGACTTTGTGGTCCAGTGCATTATCTCCCAGCACCACAGGCCCTCTATAAGTATTACTGCTCAATTAAAAACAAAATGCCAAATTTGGTGTCCTTTGAGAATGGATAACATATGGGAGAACTGTACATGTCCCATCTAACAAAAATCAGGAAATCAAGCAAAAGTTGTATTTATTTCTTCACTGTCTTGCAAGAGATTTTTAAGTAACATGTTTTCCTATCATGACTTAGAGATTTTCAACCAAAGGAGCTGAATTAAAAATTAGGTACCACCTAGAAACTTTACATAAAGTAGATAAGAAAAAGGAAAAAAATAAAATCACTCCTAATCCCAAAACCCTGATATTATGGTAATACTTGTAATTGTTTACAAATAATATAAGACACTATTCTAAACTCTTTACATGTATTACTTCACTTAGTATCCTCCAGAAGTCTCTGAGATATTTACTATTGTTATACCCATTTTACAAATGAAGAAAGTAAGATATTTAGGGGTTACATAGTTTATTATGCTTGCTATCACAACTAGGAAGTGGTGCAGACACTATTTGAGTCAGGCTTATAAAATAAATTTCCTTTTACCACTTTATATTAACTCTATTTGTCACAGTTAGCGTATGTAGTTCTATGCTTTTGTAAGCTATGTGCACATGAATACCTCTAAACTTTAAAACTTTTTCACTTAATAATATATTGCAAATACCTTTCTTTGTAAATAAACAGAGATGTACATTGCTATTTTAGCCTATTATATAATATTCCATTATACTGAGGTAACATACAGATGGAATTTTTACCAAATCTCATTTTGCAAGATATTTTAGTTGCTTCTAGTTGTTTGTTATTTATCAAGGATGAAAATGTTTGAACATTCATATTCATGCACCTATGTAATGATCTTTTCTTAGCATAAATGCTTAAAAGTAGAATTTCTGAGTCCAGTGTTACATAAAGTCTTAGGATTTTAAAATATTTTGCCAATTACATACCAAAAAGCTAGGCCTAGGAGAAGAGGAATTAGGACTGCCCCATCAGAGTTTTACCAAATAGCACATAGTAAACATTCAATAAATTGTAAAAGAATGACTGGTTTATAGGATCTACTAGCATAATTATATTCATGCCATCATATCCATGGAGTTGCCAAAGGATGGAGGTTACCCCAAACATTTTGTCAAGGGAAAACATGAGAAACTTGAGTATTAAGACAGTTTGCAAAATTCCCTTTGAAATTCTAGAATTTATTTATGTGCCACACAAAAATGAACCAAGATAAACTGATTTTTGCATTGCTTTCTAATGGGTAGTCTATGATTAAATATTATTTAATCTCCAAATCAAAACCGTTCATTGCATTTTGTTAAATTATTCCTTACTCTGGTAGCGTAGTGGTTATGAATCAGGCTGCTAACCTCACGGTCGGCAGTTTGAAACTACCAGCTGTTCCACGGGAGAAAGATGAGGCATTCTGCTCCCGTAAAGATTTGCAGCCTTGGAAACCCTGTGCAGGGTCACAATTGAGTTGGAACTGACTCCATAGTACTCAACAACAACAACAACAACAATAAAAGATTATGATAGAACCACCTCTCAAATCACCTATTGGTGTGAAATATTTTAGAAACATTGCAGTAAATGGCAAGGTTGCTTCAACACAATGTGAAATTCCATGAGGAATTAACTCTTTATTTTATAAAATTATCATTCTCTTACTAAACAGTTCAGAATAAACTAAACATAATTGCCATGTAACATGTAGGAAATGTTAGCTAGCCAAAAACTAGGGGAAGAAGTACAGGGTCACTTGCTTTCATTTACAGAAATACAATTGTAATGCCTTCCCCAAACCAAACTCAGTTCTTTTGAGTTGATTCTGATTCATAGAAACCCTACAAGACAAAGTAGAATTGCCTATAGGATTTCCAAGGCTATATTTTTATGGGAGCAAACTATCACATCATTTTTCCACAGTGCTACCAAACTTTGGATTTTCTGGTAAGTGCTTTAATCACTGAGCCACCATAGCTTCTAACCTAAACATAAGTTGCCATGTAACACATAGAAAACATATACCTTGAAATACAATAAATATTAGCAATTAAGAAATTGTTGTTATGTGCCGTGAAGTCGATTCCGACTCATAGCGATCCTATACAGGTTTCCAAGGCTGTAAATCTTTCTGGGAGCAGAACGCCTCATCTTTCTCCCATGGAACAGCTGGTAGTTTCGAACTGCTGACCTGAGGTTCACAGCCCGATTCATAACCACCACACTACCAGTGCTCCTTAAATAAGAAATTAGTACTAATAAAAAAAATGAATAATGAAGGGGATTTGTTGATGGAAAATTTACAGGCTACTCCTAAATTTAACCATTATTATAATACAAAGAGTATTTTAATGCATAACAATCTTTGAATTAGGATTCAAAAGTACACTGAAAAACCTCACTTATTTAACTTTAAATTTGAAAATGCAGAAGTAGTTGATTTTGTTTTCCTTTGCAGTAATAAAAATAATTTTGGGAAAAAGGAAGAAATCTTCAATTTATAATAATCTATGCTATTTTGGAGGGAAAAGCATCATGATAAATGGAGAAAAGATTGAAGTTGCCTAGGATGTCATTTTACTTCGATCTACAATCTATGCCTCTGGAAGCAGTAGTTAAGATATCAAATGACATATTGCATTGAGCAAATCTTCTGCAAAAGAACTCTTTAAAATGCTAAAAAGCAAAGATGCCACTGTGAGGACTAAAGTATGCCAAACCCAAGCCATGATATTTTCAATCATCTCATATGTGTGAAAAAGCAGCATAATGATTAAGGAAGATTGCAGAAGAATCAGTGTCTTTGATTTATGGTGTTGAGGAAGAATATTGAATATATCATGAATTTCCAAAAGAATAAACAAATCTGTCTTTAAAAAAGTAAAGCCAGAAGGCTCCTTAGAAGAGAAAATGGTTAGACTTTATTTTATGTACTTTAGAAATATTATCAGGAGGGACATCAAGCTTGATATAGTATTTGTTGTTGTTGTTAAGTGCTGCCAAGTCAATTCCAACTCACAGTAACTCTTTTTAGGGTTTCTGAGGCTTTAAATCTTCAAGGGAGCTGAAAGCCTCATCTTTCTCTTATACATCAGTTGGCGGGCTCAAACTACCGAACTCGTGGTTCATAGTCCCGTGCTTATCATATGGAGTCACCATGCTTTGATAAAATATTTTGTTGTTAAGTTCTGTAAAATTAGTTCTGACTCATAGTAATCCTGTATAGCGTTTCCGAGGAGCAGCTAGTAGACTTGAACTACTGATCGTGTGGTTCGCAGTCCAGTGCTGATCCTACAGTGCCACTCCAGTACTACTGATAAAGTGTTTGTTGTTAAGCACCTTTGAATCAATTCTGATTCAAAGCAACCCTATATAGGATTTCCAAGGAGCTGCTGGTGGGTTTGAACCATTGATCTTTGGGTTCAAACTGACCTTGCTGTCCAATATATTATTCTGCAGCACCACACCAGGACTCCCTGATAAAGTATGGTGGTTATGGTGGTGTTAGTGGCTATGTGCTGTGAAGTTGGTTTGGACTCATAGCATTTCTGAGCCTGTAAATCTTTATGGGAGCAGAAAGCCTCATCTTTCTCCCACAGAACAGCTAGTAGTTCCGAAATGATGACCTTGAGGTTAGCAACCTGAGTCATAAACAGAGCTCCTTTGACAAAGTATAAGGTCAGTGAAAAAGAGGAAGAACCTCAAGGAGATGAATTAGCACAGAGCCTGAACCTAGGGATGATTATAAGGATGGTGCAAAGCCAGGTAGTATTTTGTTCTGTTATACATAGGGTCACTGTGAGTCAGAACCTACTCAAGAACACCTAACAACAACATACTTTTTTGTTTTGTTGTGTCCAAAGAAATTTCTTTTTGTTGGACCAATATTTTTATGGTCTAGCTAAAAATAGTATATGTTCCTTTAAAAATTAGTATTTTTCAAAACATCGCCAAAGAAGTTTAAAATGGTATTTGTATCTTGTCTCATAGGAGTTGATTTGCCTTAAATAGATGCCTATTGGAAGTCTTCCAAAGAGTTGAATAATTCAAGCTAATTATTCCTAGAGCCTATGCTTGCATTGCCATCCATCCTTCCTCTGATTTCCTGACTGATCCTATTTTCCTTTCTGTTGCTTCTACCTTCATTGCTAAATTGCCTTGTCTTCATTTATCTGGTGATCTAGATTTTAATAAAAATTTGGGTCATGACATTTTGAAGCGTTAAGCACAAGTTTTCTAAAACCCTGAGTCACCATGTTCCAAGCATTTATCTGCCTTTCTCTCTGCATTTCCATCACATTTCTAACATTAATGAAGCTAACTGCTAAAATAGGAAATGAGCTATGGCCATAAACTAGCCATACATAAAGACAAGGCAGTCCAGGTGGACTGATGTTCAGGCTTACATTGGAAGTCCATGCACTCGCTGCTAATTTAGAGTGTTGATTTTCCTCATTAACTTTTTCATTTCATGTTTTCATTTAAAATGGTATTTTGGTATTATGAGACCATTATTTTCAACAATTGCAGAAGAGACAACTCTTTGGGAAAAATGCAAGCCTTTTGAGACAGAAATTATCCTGTAAGATGTCTGACCTGAACAGATGTATTATTATTGGATAATCCACTTGTCCCTAAATCTTTAATATTCTTTCTTGGATTACTAGTATCTTCTAAACATGTTTAAAACAGAATGTTCTCACATGAGTACATGCTATTAAAAGCTTACTTGAAATTCTAAACTATTTGGTTAAATTTCTATCAACTAATCTTTAAACAGCTATCAATCTGTTAGAACTAATCTTGGTCTTATTTAAATTGAGTAAAGGCACAAAGGAAATGTTTTAAAACCAATAAATTCCAAACACTGTAATTTTGTTTCTCTTTGTAATGAATATCTTCCTCTATCATGCATTTAATGTGCTCTGCTGCTAACCAAATGACTGACAGATCAGATCCACTGGGAGGTGTCTCAGAAGAAAGACTAGGTGGTCTACTTCTGAAAACTCAGCCAAGGAAAGTACAGTTCTACTCTGACACACATGGAACTGCCGTGAGTCAAAATCACATCACCAGCTGCTGGTTTAGTGGTTTACCTTGGATAAAACCAAATCCCAGTGTTAAAAGTACATTCCACTCTTTCAAATTCAAATTCAAATTATATGCTATACTTAAGTCCAAAAAAAAAGTGGTTACTTTTACAACATAAATATTTTAAGATTCATGACATGTTTTAAAGTCATGGCAAAGTTTTCAGATATCTCTAATTTGCAACTGCTAATTACCCAAGATTTTGGATCATTTTATACTGCATTAATGTACCATTGTATTGGAGCCTTGTGTGGTGCTGTGGGTTAATGCACTGCACTGCAAGGTCAGTTTTAACCTCAAGGTCAGTGGTTCAAACCCTCCATAAGTCACTCATTGGAAACCCTATACAGGGTCACTATGGCTCAGAACTATGAGAAAATCTTAAGATGGTCCATCTTCAGGAAAAAAGGGCACATGAGATTGCTAGACCAGACATAGGTTGTTGATTCACACCCAGGGATATGTAAGCAAGATGAATTGGGGGAGGGAGGAAAGAAATCTGTTCTAGGACTCGGAACTTTAAATAAGTATACAGTCATTAAGACCATGGAGGCCTTTGAGACTAGATTGTGAAACTGGGGGGAAGGAAATGGTAATAAAACTCTTTGTGAGCCTCTGCCCAGTCTACTACGTTGGGCACTCAATTTTGCAAAATTGAATAAAGAAAACCTCACTCTCCCTAAAATGAGTACAGATTGGATTTCTTGAGTGTTTGTCAGTATTCACAACGTTTCTCACAGAACCAACTCAACAGCATTTAACAACAACACTGTACTAATGTAAAATAGTCAGAAAAAATATTTTGTAAGAGATCAATATTTACATTCTACAACTATAAATGTTCCTACAAAATGTATGCTTAAGAGCTCTGAAGAGCAAATCCTTTACACAAGGATTTCTCTGTTCCTTTATAATGGTTTTCTTCATTGTTCTTCCTGTTGGCATCTTAAGGCCTTAGAATAAACCACCATGCCCAGTAAGTTCTGACATTTTCTAAAAAGATACAATTCTGGGCTCGTGGCCTTACCTACTCAGGAAGTCATGAAGGAAATGATACAGTAGAATATTTGCTAGCAAGGGTAAAAAGATGCAGCTGGTCCCTTAGACTGGTGTCCTGGCACCAAAGGATAAGCACTGGACCACAAAGTCGGTTTGAATCACATGATCTGCAGTTCAAACTCATCAACTGCTCCTTGGACACCCTATACAGGGTCGCTATGGGTCAGAACCACTGTTGTTGTTGTTAAGTGCCGTCGAGTCGGTTCCGACCCATAGCGACCCTGTATAGGGTTTCCGAGGGTGTAAATCTTTACGGGAGTAGAAAGCCTCATCTTTCTCCCGCGGAGCGGCTGGTAGTTTCGAACCGCTGACCTTAAGGTTCGCAGCCCGATTCGTAACCACTACACTACCAGAGCACTTAAAAACAACAACAGTCACTTAGGCTGGGGTATAAAATAGCTGGAAGAGGAAATTTTCTGAGTCTACTTAGCTATAGTGCAGGTGGGGAACACATAGCATAAACTTATAGTCCACCTAAGTGGACCTACCTGACCAGGGAAGACTAGGCAGGATCCCACTTATGCCCCTCACCTGTGGCACAAACAACAGTGAAAAAGAAAATAGAAGGAAGAGTCATCACCCACGCCCAGACAGCTTTTGAGGGGGTGCTGCTCCTGAAGGAAATTTTCTGGGTGCATGCTGTCTCATTCTTGTAATAAAAGCTACTTTCCATGTCCTAACATTTATTCTCATATGGGAAGAATGTGATATTCATGGTATAATCTATTTAGTATTTTCAATAACCTCATATGGATGCGAAAGCTGGACAGTGAATAAGGAAGATCAAAAAAGAATTGATGCCTTTGAGTTGTGGTGTTGGAGGAGAATACTAAAAGTGTCATGGACTGCCAAAAGAGCCAATAGATCTGTTTTGGAAGAAGTGCAGCCAGAGTGCTCCTTGAAAGCCAGGATGGCTAAGCTCCATCTCCCATACTTTGGACATATTGTCAGGAGGGAACAGTCGCTGGAAAAGGATGTCATGCTGGGTAAGATGGAGGGTCAGAGAAAAAGAGGAAGACCCCCAACGAGATGGATTGGCCAGATGGCATCATTGATGGTGTCAAGTGTGGTAACGGTAGTGAGGTTGGCGCAGGATTGGACATTGTTTCGTTCTGCTGTGCATGGGGTCACTATGAGTCGGTTCCGACTCGATGGCACCTGACAACAATTGTTGTTGTTGCTCAGTGCCATTAAGTCAGTTCTGACTCATATAGTCCCTATGTGCAACAGAAGGAAACAATGCCTGGTCCTGTGCCATCTTCAGTCCATTGCTTCCACTATTAGTTATTAGTGCCCTTTTTCTAAGGTCTCCTGGCTACCTAGAAATCAGGTACAATCTGTAAGCACCACACTGTTTTGTTGTGTTGTCTTAAAAATTATGACATGGTCAACAGAATGAGTTATCCTTAAAAGGCTATGACAGAGTCTTCCTATAGCTTTAGGGCCAACAATTATGTAAACAATTGTAAAGTTAATCTATTTTTAATATCTTGATGCCATTTAGTGGGATAATTCTGAAAAGGAGATGACCCATCTCCAAATACCTTTGAAACAAAAAAGCAATGCTGAAAATCCTGCATTCCAGCATGCTCTATATAACATGACCACTTTCTGTTAGAAAAAGACTAACTTGAAATTACTAATTTTAAAAGAAAAAATATAACTTCTTGTGTTCCATAACTTTAGATGAGTTATTAAATTTCAAAACATATGCAATATTATCATAAAATATGGCATTGTTCTCAGGAAAGGTGCTCTGGTGGCAGATTAAGTGCTCAACTGTTAACCAAAAGTTTGGTTGTTCAAACTCACCAGCTAGTCTGCAGGAGAAAGATGAGTCAATCTACTTCCTTAAAGATTGTGCTCCTGTTGTAAACAGAGATGTGGCCAATTACCACCTCTTTATCTACCCCAATCACAGCCCCTGCTCTCTAGGAGTTTGGAGACACAAATTTGTGAATGTGGAGGCAGTTGCTTTTTTAGACATTCAGAACTCACAGAGCTAGTTCTGGCTAGTTCTATGCTAGCAGGAACTATTATAACAAGTTGTCCTTCCACTGGCTGCCCTCTGGGCAGGCAAGACCCTGATTAAGCTACTTTAGGGTCCCACATGGACTACTTCCTGATTGGGTGCTCTAACCACAGATATCACCTATAGGAACTCCATCTAGGACCAGGAACACCACTATATCATTACTGCCCCATCCACCTTGTGAGATCCTTCACTGGCAGGACCCTCCTAGAGTTTTCTCCTCTCCAGCACATGCCCTGTTTTTCCCTTTCATTGTTTCCATTTGTTTATTCTTTCTTCTTCTCTTTCCTTTCCTTTGTCTTTATCCTTTATATTTCTGCTTTCATTACTTTGTTTTGTATCTCTTTTGCTTCCTCTTCTTATTCATCTTTCCTTTTTTCTTGTTTCTTTTATCTTGTTTTTGTTTTGTTGTGTTTTTGTTTATACTACTCTGGTGTTTTTACCTCTCTTTAGTTTTGTTTAGTTGTTTAGTGTTTATTATTTCTTTTTGTTTTCTCTTCCATGGCTTTATTTTCTCCATCTTTTTTTTTTTTTTCATTTTTTTCTCCTGTCTTATTTTCTTTTTCACTATTTTTG
>NW_006408673.1:4449366-4452534 GCF_000296735.1 Chrysochloris asiatica
GTGTGTGTGTGTGTGTGTGTGTGTGTGTTTTCTCTGCCTGCCACATATAACGGGAGGCAGCAACTATGTCGATACAGCCCAGCTTCAATTGTACAATCTGCAACTCCACCCACTAGACAAGAGCCAATACCTACTCCTATACAACTTGATCAATGATAGATGGCAGTCAACATCATCTAAACCCAACCTAAACTGAGTCCCACAAATGGCAGACAGAGAACTGGGTACATGCTTTCATTCTCTGATCAGACCTACAGTTGGTAAGTGCCTCAAGAACACACCAACACACAATCATCAATTAAATACAAAGACACCACAATGAGAGACAACAGATAATTTCAACTCACTAAAAGAAACAAGAGAGAGTAACCCAAACATATGACCAAGATGCAGAGGAAGAAAATGTTTTTGAAGAAAGATAATAGGATTACCTAATAAAGAATTCAAAAGATTGATATTTAGGTACCTTCATCTTTACCTTGAAAGAGAGAGGAAGGAAAGTAAGGAGAACACAGAAAGAACATTTGAATAATCCAAGAAAACAATACAAGAACAAAGAGACAAAATAAATTAAAAATTAGAGACAATACAAAATCTGTAAATAGAAATCCAGAAAATTAATACTAAGATTTCAGTAGTGGGTAATACAGTGAAAAGGCAAAGAAGTAGATTTGAATTAACACAAAACTGAATTAGTGAACTTGAAGATAAATCTCTCAATACTAGTATGCTAGAACAATTAGCAAAAAGAAGGAAAAAATCTGAAAAAAGATTTATACATGACACCATGAACAGGAATAATTAATATATGAATTATCACAATTCCAGAATAGGAAAAGACCCAAAAAAGCAGAGAAAATTGTCAGAGTTATTGGAAAAATATTTCCCCAACATCATGAAAGATGGGAAGATAAGCATTCAAGAAGCTGAACTAACCCTAAGCAGCACTGACCCCCAAAGAAATCAGCAACACATATGATTATCAAGATCCCTGAAAATGAATGCAAAAAGAAATAATACTGATAGCAGCTCAGGAAAAAATTAAAAGTTACCTACAAAATATAACAAACAAGATCTTGCAGTCTAGGGGTGGAGGACCCTGGGATCATCAAGGGAGAAGAGAGGAGTACAGGACCCTAGCCAGAGAAGTAGTGATGCCAGAGATAGAGGTAGAGATGATGATGTGGAGAGATAGAGTGGCTAAGGACTCTGGACTCAAGAAGGGAGAAGGGCTGTGTGCTGGCAGCCAGGGGGCAGGCTTGCAGGATATACTCTTTGGTTATTTGAATGATTATATATTCCTGAGTGCTTCAGTGTACATCCAAAATAATAATAATAATAATAAACAGAGGGAATGGGGGGGAAAAAAGTCAATTGAATAAATGGTAAAGATAAACTTTGGAGATATAAGCAAGGTAGGGAATTCAGAACTGATCTTGTCAGTCTGTTACATTTCATTTGATAATCACTTGGGGCTGCTTTGTGGAAAATTTCACTTTTCTGTGTAAATGGAGACATGCTATGCAAACAATAAATCATTGCAAAAACTAAAAAAAAAAGACAACCAATAAGACTAAACTCTGATTTCTTAGCTGAAACTATGAAAGCAAGAAGGCAATGCAATACATAGGAAAAAAAAAAAAAATTGCCAACCAATAATCATACCCAACAAAACTATCCATCAAATACAATAGAGAAATTAAGATATTTCCAGATAAACAGAAATTAAATGCACTTGTAATAACCAGACAAACTTTACAAGAAAACACACACACACACACACACACACACACAAAAGGGAGTTCTTTGGACTGTGAAACAATAAGAGTAGACACAAATCTGATATTAACATACATGACAACAACACCCAGAACTCAATCCAGATATAGTATAGAAGTATCCAAATTAAAACAAACCTACAAGATTGAATATAGGAAACCAGAGAAATCAATTTATAATGAAGACAACAAAGTTAAAAGACAGTACAGTTTAGTTAAAGAACTTCCAAATGGCGAGGGAATCAAGTACATCTCAAAATAAAACACATTGTTATAAATCAGGGAATAAGTTAATAAATTACAGGGTAGCATCAAAAATTAATACAGCTTCATATCAAAACAAAAAACATTTAATTAACATTTCAACAACAGCAACAAAGAAAATAACAAGAAAATCCAAAATCAAGGTGAAGTTAGTACAGAAAAATATGTGGAAAAGAAAACAGCAGCACCACAAAAAAAGCATGCAGCAAAATGACAGCAATCAATTTAAACCAAGACATATAATAATCACACTCTCCAAAATCAAAGACAAGGAAAGAATCCTAAAAGCAGCTAGAAAAAGAGAAGTGCTACTTACAAAGGCAATAAATAAGATCAAGCTGTGATCTCTCAGCAGAAACCATGCAGGCAAGAAGGCAATGGGGAGGGGACATACATAAAATCCTCAAGGTAGAAAAACCGCCAACCAAGAATCATCTACCCAGCAAAGCTGTCCATCAAATATGATGGCACAATCCAAATAGTCCAGGATAAATAAATGCTAAGAGATGTTGTCAAAGCCAACCCAGCACATCAAAACATCCTAAAGGGAGTTCTTTGGACTGAAAACCAACAAGAATAGACAACAACCAGAGATTGACAGACGTGGCAACACCACCCATAACTGAGTTGACAGATAGAATAGAAGAGTCCAAAAAAGAAAAAAAATAATAATAATACAACAAATTCAGAGGGTGATCAGTCAAAGACCAAATAAATGCAATGTCAAAGAAGGGGAAAATACAGGAACAGAGATCCCAGTGGTGAGGAAATCAGGTAGAGTGCAAGTTAAAATAGACTGTCATAAATGGAGGAAAAAGTTAGTAGATTATAGGGCAACCTCAAAGAAAATGAATACTTCACAGAATACCAAGAAAATGAAGATGCAAGAAAAACATGGAAACATAAAAACTAAGAAGAAACTCACAAGAGACATAAACTCAGCACACGAAGACAGGCAGAACAAAGGAACCACCAGCACCACAAAAAAACTAACATAATGACAGCAATTAATTCATTGTTGTTGTTCTTGTTATGTGCCGTGGAGTCGGAACCGACTCATAGCGACCCTGTACAGGGTTTCCGAGGGTGTAAATCTTTACGGGAGTAGAAAGCCTCATCTTTCTCC
>NW_006408673.1:4452952-4455130 GCF_000296735.1 Chrysochloris asiatica
ATCAGCCAACTGGACCTCATAGATGTGTACAGAGCATTCAACCCAACAATAACATAATATACATTATTTTCCAGTGAACATTGAATATTCTCCAGAATGGACCATGTCTTAGGCCACAAGACAAGCCTCCATAAATTTAAAAACATCCAAATACTACAAAGCATCTTCTCAAACCACAATGCAATAAAATTAGAAATCAACAATAGGTAGACCAGGGAAATAAAATCAAATACATGGAAACTGAATAACTGTACTTAAAAGCTACTGGGTAGTAGAAGACATAAAATGTGATTCACAAAATTCCTAGAAAAAATTAAAATGAAAACACAATATACCAAAATCTTTGAGACACAGTGGTATCCCACTTTGGGAAAGTGGTGCTGAGGGGAGAATTTATTACAATAATTGCACACATCCAAAAAGAAGAAAGAACCACAATTAACAAATTAACTCAGCATCTCTAATAGTCAGAACCAGAGCAACAAAGCGAGCCTACAGTCACCAGAAGAAAAGAAATAACAAAGATTAGAGCAGAAATAAATGAGATAGAAAATAGAAAAACTACAGAAAGAATCAACAGGACAAGTAGCTGGTTCTTAGAAAGGATTAATAAAATTGACAAACTATTTGCATACCTACCAAAAGAAAAGAGGGAAAAGATATAAATAACACACATAAGAAACCACATGAGTGATGTCACAACAGAATCAATGGAAATAAAAAGGATAATGACACAATAATATGAAGAGATGTACTCCAACAAATTTGAAAACAGAAGATATGGATACATTTTTAGAAAAACACTATCTACTCAAACTTATACAGAGTGAAGTAGAAAAGTTGAACAGACCTATAACAGAAGAAGAAATTGATCAAGTCATAAAAAAACTTCCAACCAAAAAGAATTCTAGGTCCAGATGACTTCACTCATGAGTTTTACCAAATATTCTGGGAAGAACTGTCACTAATCTTGCTCAAATTACTCCAAAATATAGAAAAAGATGAAAAAGTCCTAATACATTTTAGGAAGCAAGCATAAACTTCATTCCAAAAACAGGGAAAGACATCACCAAGAAAGAAAATTATAGACCAATATCCCACATGAACATTGATGCAAAAGTTCTGAACAAAATCCTAGCCAATAGAACTCAGTAACACATCAAAAAAATAATTCATCATGACTAAGTGGGATTCATATTAGAGATGCAAGCATGGTTCAATATCGGAAAAACAATCAATGTAATCCTCCATAAAAATTTTAAAAAAGGAAAAGAATCTGCTGTCATATTGACTAATACAGGAAAGACACTCAACTCAACAAAATACAAAACCCATTCCTGATAAAAACACTCAACAAAGAAGGAATTGAAGGAAAATTCCTCAACATAATTAAGAGCATTTAAACAAAACCAACAGCCAACATCACTTAGGGCTTTCCCTTTGCAAACAGGAACCAGACAAGGATGCACTTTATTATCACTCCTATTCAATATTGTGTTGGAAGTTTTATCCAGAGCTATAAGGCAGGATAGGGAAATTAAAGGTATCAAGGTTGGCAAAGAATAAATAAAAACTCTCTCTATTTGCAGATGAAATGGTGCTATATATAGAAAACCCTGAAAACTCGGCAAAAGAGCTACTAGAACCCATCAGAAGATTCAACAAGGTGGCAGGATAGAAGATCAACATACAAAAATCAGTCAGATTCCTCTATACTAGCTATAATAGCACAGAAAAGGAAATTAGGAAAGCAATACCATTTATAATCGCTGAGTAAAGGATGAAATATTTAGGGATAAATCTAACCAGAGAAACAAAAGTCCTATACAAAGAAAACTACAAAACACTACTACAAGAAAGCAAAAAGATTTACAAAAATGGAAGAATATACAATGCTCCTGGTCAGGAAGACTTAACATTGTGAAAATGTCAATACTATCCAAAGCAATCTACACAAATAATGCAATCTCAATCCAGATTCCAATGACATTCTATAAAGAGATGGGGGGAAAAAAAACTATTACAAACTTTATATGTAGAGAAAAGGGACCCAGGACAAGCAAAGCACTGCTTAAAAAGAAGGACTAAATTGGAAGCATCTCACTCCCTGATTTCAAAATTTACTACATGGACACAGTGGTCAAAACAACCTGGTATTTGTACAATGTAAGATATATA
>NW_006408673.1:4456545-4458252 GCF_000296735.1 Chrysochloris asiatica
TCAGTGCAGTGAGAACTTTTTCCTCTTGAAGCGTTGAACTTAAACCATTTCTTTTTGGTACAGTGATTCTGTGTATTCCTTCCATCTTCTTTTGGTGTTTTCTGTTTCATTCAAAATTCTGCCCATAGATTCTTTCAATATTTCAATTATAGGCTTGAATTTTTACTTCAGTTCTTCCTGCTTGAGAAATGCTGACTGTTTTTTCCTTTTGGTTTTCTAATTCCATGTGTTTGCACAGTTCATTATAATACTTTGTATTCTCGAGCTGCCTTTTGAAATTTCTTTCAGCTCTTTTACCTACTTTTTCCTTATATTCATTTAAACATCTCCATGTACAAGAAAAAGTTTCAGGGCCTCTTTTGATATCCATTTTTGTCATTTATTTCTTTCCTGTCCTTTTAATGACCTTTGCTTTCTTCTGAATGATGTTCTTGATGTCATCCTTAATTCTTTTGGTCTTCAGTCATTAGTGTCTAATGCATCAAATCTGTTCTTGAGATGGTCTGTAAATTCATAAGGTTTTCAATGGCTAAACATTCAGAAGTAGTCCACCACTTTTTCTTCCTAGTCTGTTTTAGTCTACAAACTCCTCTGATCTGTCCATCATGAGTAACCCTGGTGGCATTTAAAATACTGGTGGGATAGATTCCAGCATCATACCAACATTCAAGTCACCACAGTATGGCAAACTGACAGAAAAGTGGTGGAAAATATTAGTGGGATATTATAATACACCATTTTAATGAAGGGCAGAACTAGAAAGAAATGCCACAAAGACATTGAAGGACTAAATGATCAACTGATATGAACTCATAGACTTACATAGAACACTTAGCAAACAATACATTATTTTCAGTGCTCACATAACATTCTCCAAAATAGACCATACGTTAGGCCATAAAGTAAGCCTCAGTAAATTTTAAAATATTGAATTACTATAAGGTATCTTCTCAGATCACAACACTATAAAATTAGAAACCAAAAATTATAAAATCAAGGGAAAAAAACTCAAATACATGGAAATTAAATAACACCCTGTTTAAAAACTACTAGGAAATAGGATAAATAAAAAATGTTTGAATCAAATGAGTAAGAAAACCAAACATAACAAAACCTTTGGGACACACCAAAAGCAGTACTAAGAAGACAATTTAAGCAATAAATACACACATCCAAAAAGAATCGAATCCCACATCTTAACCCAAAACCTCCAATAATTAGAAAAAGAGCAACAAATTAAGCCTACTACCTTCAGAAGAAATAAAAAACATTAGAGCAAAAACAAATGATACAGAAAACAGAAAAGCAATAGAATGAATTAACAAGACAAGTTGATTCTTTGAAAAGATTAATAAAATCAACAAACCACTGGCAAATCTGATAAGAAAAATGAAAAGGATATAAATAATTTGAATAGGAAATGGTATGGATTATGTTACAACAGGAAAAAAAAATGGAAATCAAAAGGATAAGAACAGAATGCTATGAAGAACTGCATTTCATAACTAATTTGAAAATACAGAAGAAATGGTCAAATTTACAAAAACTCACTACCTACTTAAACCAACATGGACTGAAATATAAAATTTGAACAGACCTATAATAAATGAGTGGAAGAAAGCTGAGGTTTTCTGCTTGCACAAAGATGCACAGCCTCAGAAACAGTACACAGGGTCACTATGAGTCAGAACCAACTCAAAAGCATTA
>NW_006408673.1:4458407-4464763 GCF_000296735.1 Chrysochloris asiatica
TCAAACTATTCCAAGACATAGAGAAGGATAGAAAATACTTGAAATCATTTTTGAAGCAAGCATAATATTTATACTAAAATCAGGCAAAACATAACTACAAAATAAAATTATAGATCAATATCTCTCATGAACATAGATGCAAACATTCCCAACAAATTTCTAGCCAACAGAAACCAACAATATCAAAAAAAGAATATATCATGCCCAAGTGGGATTTATATCAGGTATGCAAGGATGGTTCAATATTAGAAAAATAATAAACTTAACCCACCACATAAATAAAGCAAAGTAATAGAGCTATATGGTCATATCAGTTTTTACAATAAAGGTATTTGACAAAATCTCATTTGTAATTTAAAAATAAAAAAGTCAACAAAATAGGAATAGAAGAGAAATTTCTTAACATAATTAAAATACATATATACAAAACTAGGAGTCCGGTGTGGCACTGTAGAATAAACAGTCGAGCACAAGGTCTGTTTGAACTGCAAGGTCAGTGGTACAAACTCAACAGCTGCTCCTCAGAAACCCTATACAGGATTGCTGTGGGTCAGAACCAACTTGATGGCACTTAACAACAAAATACAAAACTAACAGCCAACATTTATCTCAATACAGTCAGAAACTGAAAGCATTCCCATTGCATACACGAACCAGATAGTGATGTTCTTTATCATCACTTTTACTTAATATTGTGGTGGAATCTAACTAAGTCCTGAAGAACTAGATGGTGCCTGGCTACCACTACCAATTGTTCTGAAAGGCATCACATTAGAAAGTCCTGCATAGGGTGGGATAAAATGTAAAACAAAACTCAAAATTATAAAAAACAAAACAAAAACTTGCTGTTTGGAAAAAGATTGGAGAAACCCAAGACTATGGTCCTTGGCTAACCATGAAGTCTGGAACTGAACTGACCCTTGTAACTCAAATTTTCAGCCAAGCATTAGAGACAAAAACAACACTAATGAGGCATGAACACCACAGATTGGTCAATAATTCAAGATCAAAAGGTCAGCATTTACCTAATGACAAAATTCAGAAGGGTTGGGAAAGAAGGTAGAATGAAAGCAAGAATCACAGTGAGGAATTAGGACAGCTGATGTTGCATGGAGGGGACTGCAATCATTGAAATGAAATAAAGTATATGATTTGTAGACTGTAAAACTAATGATCTTCTCTGTAAACCTTTCCTCAATTTACAACAAAAAGAAAAAAATGATTTGCATCTATAGGACACTTCTACTCTGTCTTATAGGGTCACTATGAGTGACAATCAAATCAGACAGTGGGTTTATTTCTCAAGAAAACAGTCAATTTGATTTGAGTTTATGCATTATAAAACCTAGATGGTTTGCTTAACTACTCAGACATCTTACAGTTCAAAAGTTAATTGAACTGCAAAGTAAAATTTTGATAATTGATATTCTTTGAAGAACTCAAACAGAAGGTTAAATCAGCCTTCTGCATGGTGTGTTAATAGAGAGATGAGATGAGAAACCATGACAATTGGTCAGGGAAAATTAAAAATGTATATACATTTTTTTGAACTTCTGATATGGTGCTATAGAATCAGCACTGGAATGCAAACCACAAGGTCGGCAGTTCAAACCCATCACCTGTTCCTAGGAAACCCTATACAGGATTGATATGAGTTAGTACAGACTAGAGGACACTTAACAAGAACAAACACATTTTCTATAGGTTAGCTAATAATACATGACCTGGACTTCTCATGGTGCCGTTGCTTTTCTTTCTCCATTCTTTTACTCACTGATTCAATATCAGTAATGATTTTACTCAGTTTAACATGCTCTGGAATTTAAAAAAGAAATGTTCTAATTGTATATTATTAGTTTTCAAGTTCTAAGTGCATTTTTTAAATTAAATTGCAAATAACAGATTTTTTAATAACAAAAAGTATAATATTCTTCAAAAAAATTACTACCACGGAGGTACTCTAAAAGCACATTTAAATGTAGTTTTTTTCTCACCCCATGATACTCAGCTGTTTTGCAATTACTAAAATTGAGGATTGAAAAGTTAAGAGTAAATGAACTGTATATATCAGAAAAGAGAAAATCCCCTGAGAAATGACCGCAACAGCATAGTACATACCCTTAGATGCAAACAGTCTCATTTACACATATCAGCATTATTATCACCATTATCATCGTAAATCTGTTTTTATAGGAGATCTGCTATTTTAAAATAATTCAGTAATAATTAGCTAATGCAAATAGGAACATTGGGTGCTGAAGAATTCTCATTCATTTGATACAGAGTAATTTTGAAGCCTAAGGAGGCCTGGTGGCACCATAATTACATTCTCAGCTGTTTACTGAAAAGTTGGCGGTTCAAACCCACTGGCTACTCTGCAGGAGAAAGGTGTAGCAGTCTGCTTCCATAAAGATTTACAACTTGGAAACACAATGGGACAGTTTTAACCTAACCAATAGCCTGCCTGAGTCAGAATGGCATAGATAGTAATAGGTTTGGGAGTGTTTGGTTTGTTACCTTGCTGTGGCGCTATAGGATCAAAATAGAGTCGACAACACTTAACAACAACAATATAAAGAACTATACAAAATAAACTTTTAAAAATGGAAAACCAGAACTATAATTGGCAAATTTTAAACCAAAGTCTTCAAGTTTAATGTGAAGACCAAAAAAACAAAGCCTCAGTCATCGAGTCAATTTTGCCTCATACCTACTCTCTATAAGGTTTCTGAGGCTATAACTCTTTGTAGGCACAGAAAGCCTCATATTTTTATCTCGGAGTGGCTGGTGGCTTGAACTACTAACCTTGGGGTTACTAGTCCAATATTTATCCTACAGCACCACCAAATCTCCTTTAATATAAAGACACTATCCATTAGACACACTTATATTTACAGGGTTTTCACTAACACATTTTGGAATGCAGTCCACAAAATTACACAATGTATGCTATTGTTGTTCTTTCTGTTAAGTGACTTTGAGTCTGTTCTGTCACAGTGACGCTGTGTAGGGTTTCTGAGGAGCGGCTGGTGAACTCGAACCACCGACTTTGTGGTTCAAACCGACCTTGCAGTCCAATCCATTAACTCTCAGCACCACACCAGAATTCCAACTTATGCTATATTTAAATCAAATCAAGAAATCATCATTTTTAATCTCAATTTGAATTTAGTAAATGAATTGCAACTTAGCAACAGACCTGAAATTTTATCAAATGATTATAAACATGATATAAAGCTCAAGCAAGGGAGGAAAGCCAGAGATATAAAAAGTGTTTTGGAGTGACAAAAAAAAAAAAATAGTGACATCAAAGCAACAGGGGAAGCAAAGCATTGTTCTTAGGTGTGGCACTGTGGGTTAATGCGTCAGACAGCAAAGTCACTTGAACTGCAAGTTCTGTGGTTCAAGCTCACCAGCTGCTCCTTGAAAACCTATACAGGGTCGCTATGGGTCAGAATCAACTCAACAGTACTTAACAACAATATAGAAAGGAGCCACGGCTGCTGACAGCCAGCTAGATCACTGGTTTAAATCCTGCAGCAAGTCCACAGAAGACAGAAGATAAGAGTGTCTGCTCCCTTAAAGGATGGCTATGAGTTAGAATCCACTTAGTGGCAGTGAGCTTTATTACTCTGATAAAGAGTGTAGCTTAGTGGTTAAGCATTCAGCTGCTAACCTAAAGATAGGTGGTTTGAACCCACCAGCTAATCTACTGTAGAAAAGACTCTGGCAAAGATAATAGCCTTGAAAGCCCTATGGGGCAATGCTACAATGACTTATAAGCTCCGAAGTGACTCAAGGCAGTGGAGAAGACTGAGGTTCAGAAAAGGCAAATGTCTTTTTAAAAAATGTCTAGTTCTTGGCTTCTATAGAGGAATTTGCATATGTTTTTTTAAATACCTATTATTTTAATTTATTTTATACATATAAACACTATATATAGTTTGAAAGATTATTCCTACAAGTTTGAATCAGGTATCTAGTTAGTACTTTCTAGCTATTAAATCAGGTATGGAGTCCTGTTGTGGTGCTGTAGGATAAGCACTGGTTGGAAACCCTTTCCAGGTCTCCATGAGTCAGAACCGATTCAATGGCATACAACAGCAGAAGCAGCAGCAGCAGCAGATCAGCTTTATCAAATGAAAGAGAGCATGAGACAAAACCCTGCTATAGAAAAAGACTTACAAACTAGTTAGGATCTCATTGTTAACAAATAGAGCACAGTAGACTACATTGCATAATTTATATTTAAAATGTACAACACAGAATATAAAGATTTTATAGAAATTGAAAATAGAATGCCAACATTTATTGAATGAATGTAATGTATGAGGAGTGTTCATTAGCATTCCCTATGAATAAACCTCACTTTAGCCTCAGAACAGTCTTCTTGGTAATGTATTATTATTTGGTGAAGTAGTAATAATAATAAACATTACCATTTCCTTTCACAGATGAGGAAAAGCAACTTTCCCAAGATCTTATAAACTTGTGCGGTGCAGTTCAGGACTCAAATCCGCATCACCCTGACCTACATGCATCTTCTTTATACTCTACTGCCCCCAGTAGGCACAAAATGATGTTTTATGTTATTCTATCTGTGGCACTGTAAGATAATCACTAAACTAGTTAATGTTAATCACTGCAAAGTTGGTTAACCAGATGCTCCTTGGAAATGCACACAGATAAACAGCGTCACTATGATTCAAATTGACTTGAGGGCACTAACAACAACGCATTATCATCATTCCTTCTACTTTTATAGATTAGCATTCTCTTGTAAAGGAAAGACTTCTTGTTTTTCTTTCCACCCTTTTTTGATTACCATTACAGACTGATTATTTTTTTTACTCAATGCACTATGTAATCGTCTTCTTATTACAGCTCTTCTTATTACATTTAATAAGCTATTCTTATTAAAGCTCACAGTGCCAAAATTAGCCAATCAAAGCCTATTCAAGTCAGCTCTTATGCCATCTTGATATTTCTGTTTTTTGATCATCCCTTGCTTTCTGCTGCAATAGGTGTTCCAAGCTCACGTTGGCCTCTCTATCCAGCCCTGAAATCAGGTCCCCAAGAATCAGCCATTATTTTCTCTTCTCAAATTACCTTTTTCCCAGTTTCCTAGGATTTCCAGATTAGGAAATTGTGTGTGTGTGTGTGTGAAAACTTTTCAATATATTTTCCGTGGATCTTCAGCTGTTACATTTCCATTTTCTTTGTCTCTTTGTGCTCCATTTTAGAAATTGCTTAAGACACACATTCTAGTTTACTAAGTATATCTTAATTTCAATTAAACTCAATTTCAAAAAAGAATTGAACTCAAGAATTAAAATTAATTATTTGGTTAAATTAAGTTTGCTATTTAAACATGTACTAAATTTCTTATTTTAACTGGTATATATTTATTTCTTGGTTAAATATATTAGTTACTAAGCCTTCCTGAACATTTTTATGGTCTCTAATTCACATTTCATTCCATCATGTTTTAATCATGTTATTGTTGTTAAGTACTGTCAAGTCAGTTCTGACTCATAGAGACATGGTATAGGGTTTCCAAGGAGTGATTAATGGGTTTGAACCAGTGACTTTGTGGTTAGTAATCTAGTGCTTATTGTACAGTACCACACCAGAACTTCTCAAGCATATAAAGTATACATATTTTATATTCTCTATCAGAATATTCTAAAATCTATGGTCATTGTGAATCTAATTCCATCTAGAAAACATGGAAGGAGTATTAGGTGGGTCTCATACATAGCAGTTAATTTCCTCATGCATTTTTAATTTTTTTTTAAATTGTAGACTCATATTCTATATGAATGGAAGTGATTTGAAACCTGTGGCTAAGATCCTTTCCTCAAGAAACACTTAGTATTTGCACCCTCCAGGCACTTGAAGTCACTTTTCAACATATGATCCCTTTAAACTAATTTCTCACATTAGGGATATTTGAGACACTAGTAATATGAATCTAATTCAATCCTGCTGTTGTTACTGTTCAATTCTAGGTGATCTCATATACAGTTAAGAATTATCATAGAAAACTTTTTCTTTTTTCTCTTCTCTGAAGCCAAGACAAAGACTATCAATTTTCTTTGCTATTTCCTTCTTTGAGCAAAGTGTTTTGTTGTTGTTGTTCAATGCCATTAAGTCAATATTGACTCATAGTGACCTTATGCACAATGAAACAAAACAGTGCCCAGTCCTGGGCCAATCTCATAATCGTTGCTACACCTGAGCCCATCGCTGCTGCCAATATGCCAATACATCTAGGGGGGTCTTACTCTTTTTCTCTGACCCTCTACTTTATAAAGCATGATATCTTTCTCCAATGACTGGTCCTTCTTGACAAT
>NW_006408673.1:4466248-4469796 GCF_000296735.1 Chrysochloris asiatica
ACACACACACACACACATGTATATATAGTTAAGTGCCTTCAGGTTGGGACCTTGAAGTTCACAGTCCAGTGCTAATCTTATAGCACCACACCAGGAGTATATTTATATTCAACTGACTGCCATTTCTACTCTACCATCATAAAAAAAAAAATCCTATTTTCTCATTCTACAAAAAAAGAAAAAGAAAGAAAGAAAGAAAAATGGGAGTTTCAACTCAGGTTGCTAAAACAATCAATCTTAGTTATTTGAGGGAAGAAAACTGAACCAATATAAATTACTAGGAACTAGTTTTCTAGAAATTAGATTCATAATAATTTAGAAATTAAATCCTAGAAAAATGAATATCCTTCCATATCATAGGTGTCTCCCATATGAGATTGGATAGGAATTTTCTTGATAACATTATTCTTGTGTTAATTGCTACAGGTAAGTTCCAACTCATAGCGAATCAGTATAATATTTCAGAGGTTGTAGATCTTTACAAAGGAACTCTAGTAGCGTAGTTGTTACGAATTGGGCTGTGAACCACAAGGTCAGCAGTTCGAAACTACCAGCGGTTCCGCAGGAGAAACACGAGGCTTTCTGCTCCCGTAAAGATGTACAGCGTTGGAAACCCTGTATAGGTTCGCTATGAGTCGGAACCGACTCCATGGCACATAACCAGATCTTTACAGGAATAGAAAGTCTCATCTTTCTTCCTCAGAGTGGCTAGTGGGCTAAAACCACTGACCTTGTGATTAGAAGTCCAGTACTTATAGGAAGCCTATCTGAGAGAATTACAGGGGTGTTTGCATCATGGAAAAAAAAAATAGATATTTTAAAGTATCTATTACAAAGATACTTAAAGATACTACAAAAGTGCTTCACATAGGTTAAATCCAAATCCTTGTCTTTCAAAAACTGTGATTTAAATTTTTGTATACGGGTAGATTGTTAAATAACTCTCCTACCTTTCTATCCTTTTATGACATATCCTTTCAATTGTATTCAATTTTATATGATGTAGTTTATAATAAAGTTTTAAAATTAAAATAAAAATGTTTCAATTTTATAGACAGATTCATTAGTCGAGAATGACAGATTGCAATTTACTGACATTTCACATTCTAGTGTGTGGGCTGGGTGGATGTCATATGATTTTCAACTGTTGGAATTTAAGCACATGTGTGTTATATAAAATGCCAATTCTTCAGTATATTGTGAACTCTCTCACGGTCTGTCTTTTGAAGACAGAGACGGTTTTTACGTATCCATCTATTCAGTCATTCATTCAACAAATACCAGTATTAGTCAAAAAGTATTGCTGCAAAAATCAGAAATTTTTATTAAAATAGCAAAATGTGAAGTTACTGTTTTTCTATATACTTTCCCTCTATGTCTATAAACTTCTGAAGGTGGTGTTTCCATCCCTCCCTTCCCTGAAAATTTCTGTGCTCTTAGATTTACACCATGTCAAAATGACAGATTTGGCATTCTTGAGGGACTCAAACATTGTCTTTATAAATGTTCTTTGAGTTTGCAGAACAAAAAGAATTTTGAAGGGGAATATGTGGGACTGTCCGGTAGTTAGTATAAGGGTTTCCAACAAAAGTATTGTAGGACACCATTTGCTACCTTCGAAGAATGAGCAAGTACATTGTTGTGATGATAAAAATTATTTAGCACACTGTTCTTACTAATGCAGTTTTCAATTTTCTTAAAACTTAATCGTAAAAAGCCCTTATAATCATCCTGTGTCATTCAACAAAAGAAGCCTAAAATCATAGATAAGGTTTTAGGTGGGTATTGATAATTTCCCAGTGACTTCACCCTGAAGATATTTATTTTCTTCATAAAGTAGGAAATGAGGACAGGAGATAGAGATCTGATAACAGTCTTCAAGAAAATGGCAAATATTTGAGGTGGGTAAGAGATCAGACCAAGGTCAAATAAAAAGTTTTAACTTTGATTATCACTTAATGTTTTATGTTGTTATTGTTAGGTGTTGTCAGTTTACTTCTGACTAATAGAAACCTTATGCACAAGAGAATGAAACACTGCCCAAACCTTGGCCATTCTCACAATTTTTGTTACATTTGAGACCATTGTTGCTGCCACTGTGTCAATACAACTCATTGAGGGTCTTCCTTTTTTTAGCTGACCCTCCATTTTACCAATCATGATTTCCTTCTCCAGGTACTGGTCCCTCGTGGTAATATATTCATAGTATGAGAGAAAAAAATCTCCACATCTTTACTTCTAAGGAGCATTTTTTTCTGCACCTCTTCTCAAACAGATCTGATTGTTCTTCTGGGAGTCCAATGTTATGTCAATATTCTTCACCGACATCATCATTACGATGCACTGACTCTTCTACCTTCTTCCTTGTTTATTGTCCAACTTTCAAATGCATATGAGACAATTGAAAATTCCATGGCTTGGGTCAGATTTTTGTGTTTGTTCATCATGGAAGTACTTGCATTATAGATAAGATTTTAAAAGTGTTTGTCTTATTGCAGTGGCTTATGAGTTGCTGTGATACTGGAAGCTATGCCACTGGTATTTTAAATACCATTAGGGTCACCCATGGTGGACAAGTTTCAGAGGAGGTTCCAAACCAAAACAGGATAGAAAGAAGAAGAGGCAGACCACTTTTGAAAAGTTAGTCACTTTAAACTATATTTTCAGATATGGAATAATAAGAAGAGACCCTCAGGTTGGAAGGCAATCAAACATGACTGGGGAAGAGTTGTCTCTTCAAAGTAGAGTTGATCATAATAAGTTGAATAGAGCAAAGGTTTTGGGATCTTCATTTGTTAATGGAGCACAACTCAAAGTATCATTGTTTGGATCAGGCTCACCTTAGTTATCAAACTGGTATCTTTGCTCTTTAACAAATTAAAGAAGTCTTTTGTACAGATTTGCCTAATGAAATATATCTTTTGATTACATGACTACTGCTTCCTTCAATATTGATTGTGATTTCAAGCAAATTGAAGTCTTTGACAACTTCAAACATTGCTCTGTTTATGATAATGTTATTTATTGTTTCTGTTCTAAGGGTTTTCATTTTATTTACATTGAGGTACAAACCATACTGATGACTGCAATCTTTGATCCTCATCAGTATTTCAAGTCCTCTTCAATTTCAGCAAGCAAGGTTGTATCATCTGCATATCCCACTTTATTATTAAGTCTTCCTTTACTCCTGATACCATATTCTTTTTCATGTAATACAGCTTCTCAGATCATTTGTTCAACATACAAATTTAATAAATAGAGGGCAAAGATACAACCCTGGCACACACCTTCCTAATTTTAAACAATTAATTATCCCCTTGTTCTGTTGTAATGACTACCTATTGTCCTATGTACAGGTTCTAACGAATACAATTAAGTGTTCTGGAATATCTATTATTCACAGTGTTATCCATAGTTTGACATGACCTACACAATCGAAAGCCTTTATATATAATCAGTAAACCACAAGTAAACATCTTTCTGGTATTCTCTGTATTCACCCAAGATCCATTGGTACCAACAATGTTATCCCTCATTCCACATCCTCT
>NW_006408673.1:4476093-4476979 GCF_000296735.1 Chrysochloris asiatica
AAAATTCTATTGATATCCAGCATCATTTCTATCACCAAGTCCATACTTTCCAACTACTTATCCTGCATTTTTGTTTCCAACATTTGCATTGAAATCATCAGTAATTATCAATGCATCTCGATTGCTTGTTTGATCAATTTGAGACTTCAGAAGTTGGGAGACTTCTTCAATTTCATTATTACTGGCTTTAGTGGTTGCTAGGTAAATTTGAATGAAACTCATATTAGCTAGTCTTCATTGAAGGCATATGTATATTATCCTACCACAGACAGTATGTGTTCCATTATAGATCTTGAAATGTTCGTTTTGATGGTAAGTGGAACACCAATCCTCTTCAATTTGTCACTCCTGGCATAGTAAACCATGCAGTTGTCAGATTCAAAATGACCAATACCAGTCCATTGCAGATCATTAATACTTAGGATACTGATGTTTATGCATTCCATTTCATTTTTAATTTCACATTTTCCTAGAGTTTTACTTTGTACATTTCATGTTCTGATTATTAGTGATTATTAGCGTTTCTCCTCATTTTGAGTTATGATCCATCAACAACGAAGGTCCTGAAAGCTTTACTCCATACATATCATATCATCACAGTCAACTCTATTTTGAGGAGGCAGTTCTTCCCCAGTCACATTTTGGGTGCATTCCAACCTGAGAGGCTCATTTTCTAGCACTATTTCTGATGATATTCTGGTTCTTTTCATCATGTTTCAATATTTAATATTCTGGTACTATCTGACAGTGTTTCACAGCTATTCATAAGGTTTTCAGTAATAAAATTTTTTGGAAGTAGTCCATCTCTCCTTTTTCCTAGTCTGCCTTTGTGTGGAAGCTTATCTGAAACCTGTCCACAGAGCCAAAATATGATCTTGAATATGAT
>NW_006408673.1:4478999-4480391 GCF_000296735.1 Chrysochloris asiatica
CGTCTTTCATACTTGGGACATGTTATCAGGAGGGACCAGTCCTTGAAGAAGGATATCATGCTTGGTAAACTGGATGGCCAGTGAAAAAGAGGAAGACCCCCAATGAGATGGATTGGCATGGTAGCAACAGCAATGAGATCAACTGTAGTGATTTTGAGATTGGCACAAGATGGGACAGTGTTTCATTCTCTTGTG
Organism: Chrysochloris asiatica; assembly: GCF_000296735.1. NCBI lineage: Eukaryota > Metazoa > Chordata > Mammalia > Afrosoricida > Chrysochloridae > Chrysochloris > Chrysochloris asiatica. The sequence continues at coordinate 4,479,195 of NW_006408673.1, forward strand.
CATAGGGTCGATATCAGCTGGGACCAACTGGATGGCAACTAACAGCAAAAACAATGCCACATTTCTGGTGAATCTGTGTGTGTATTTGTGTGTATGTGTATTCAGTAAGAGAGCCTTCAGTATGAGTATATGGGAAGACTATAGGAAATAAAAATTGACAAAATATCTATCAGTATTTTGTAACTGTAGGTCAATAGACGGTTTAATGTCTGTGCAATATTAAGGTATTTATACTTTTGTAAATAAAAGTCACTTCTGTTTGTTTAGATAGACTACTTTATCACATTAAAATTAAGCATACATTGAGATACCTACATAGAAATTTAAGCAGTATTTATAATGGATTAGGTCAAGTTACTGGATTCAAATTTCTGTCTTTGTTTTGTTAGAGTATACTATGCGTACACTGTGAGACTAAAAAGGATGTATGATGTTTTCAGTTTCCTTATTAATATAGATCAGTTTAGATATATAGATAAATTTAGATATAAGTGACATAGCTAGTTATAGATTCTTTTCTACAACAATAACCATCTATATTTAAAGATATTAGAACTATATATAGTCAGAAAACTAATTCTGTGCACTCATGTTATGTAAAATATAAGTTAGATTTTGATAAAAGTAAATTCTTGATAAAATTCTGAATATTAATGGAACTAAAATTCCCACCAGAATCTAATTACTTTCAATTTGTACCATATATTTTTCAGTGATATAGACTGACTTTATTTATTTGTTTGTTTGTTTTTTGGCACCTACATATAGCAAATAACCGTGAAACATTTCAAACCTCAAAGTGGCACTAAAACTGTGAAGTATGAAATGGAAGCGCCAGAGTGTGTGAGACACATTGCATAGCACTGCTCAATAATTCAGTGTGTGAATGCAAGAGAAATGACAACACCATTGCAAGATGCAACATGATTAATGCTACAAAAATGAATAAATAAAAACAGTCTTCATTTGCAAATGAACAAAAAATTCAACCTTCGACATTTGTTATTGAAAGATTCTCTGTGCAAATTATTGAATGATGCAGAAAGCATCAAAAGAAGATGGAAGGAATACACAGAGTCACTTTACCAAAAGGAAATGGTTAATGTTCAACCATTTCAACAGGTAGCATATGATCAAGAGCCAATGAAAATGAAGGAGGAAATCCAACATGCATTGAAAGAATTGGCAATTATATTG
>NW_006408673.1:4481736-4482625 GCF_000296735.1 Chrysochloris asiatica
TCAGAGACAAAGAGGAAGATCCCCAATGAGATGGATTGGCCAAGTGGCAACATTGATGGACTAAAGCATGGCAACAGTAGTAAGGTTGGCCCAGGATTGGGCAGTGTTTCATTCTGCTGTGCCTAAGGTTGTTATGAGTTGGTACCAGCTGGATGGCACCTAACAACAACACCTTAAAGTTACCACTTTCTATGTTTAGCAGCCCTGCCCTGGTAATTACACCTTTCTCATCCCATAAAAATCTGCTCTGATGAATAAAAGCATAAATCAATATCTTTCTTGCTCTGTCAAAATTGCTAAATGATTATGATGAGGGATTGTGGTATTTTAGGTTTCACCATAGATGCCAAATATATTTTTTCCTAACACATAGACATAACAAATTTTGGTCATTACATTGATTTGAATTTCTATCTGTCATCTACCTTTGATGATTACTCCTTTCTCAGGTTTGTTCAGAGTATAATAGGCCATCTTGAGCCCAATGAGATCTTTGAGTCCTCAAAATCAAATTCACTGTCTCTTTTTTGTGTATTTACCTATTGTTATTTGTAACTCCTTATTGTGTATTTGTATGTGTTCCCAAGTCCCCTCTGCACAGTTTCTCCTATTATAATCATCTTGCATTATTAGTTTTGTACATATTTAAAATTAATGAACCAATATTGATACATCATTTAACTGAAGTCCATTGTTGGGAGCAGATGAGTCGGGTGTCTATGTCTGCCTCTGGATACCAGCAACAGTTGGCCCAAAGAAAGGACAGCCAACAGACTTGGCCTTTATAGATATGACCTTCAGCTCAGTTTGCTTAGCTAAGCATCCAGTATTTCTGTTAGCACTGCTATTCTTATCTGTGTTCCAGCTAGCTATCATAAGTTACAGTTTT
>NW_006408673.1:4483235-4485732 GCF_000296735.1 Chrysochloris asiatica
CATTTTCTCTTTGGATGCTTGTGCATGAAAAATTAGATCCCCAGTCTGACTCTGAGAGTGTATCTTCTTCCTCCCACCCTGAGCTCGCTGTGCATTTGTAGCAGACAGTACAAGCATATGAGGGGCTAAGTCTCCCAAATCATTGGCACTGCAGAAGAAGGATTGAGGGGACTGGGGAACCACCACTGGTCCCCCAGTTTGTTCCTTAAAAGAAAAAAGGGACCCAGAAGCAGAGGGCTCTGACTCAGATTGGGAGAAAGAATCAGAGATATGTGCCCCTCAATTGACTGCGCTTTCTTTGGCTGAGGCTACTACTGCCAGCATGAAACTGAAAGTGCTGACAGGCTTAATGCCAAAAGCAAGGGAGTGGATATCTTGTGCTCAGCCTGCTTTGTCTCCAGTTCAAAAGGCCTTGAGAAAAGCAAGGATAGCAGAAGGGGAAGGTTATCAGCCTCTGTGATTGTAACTTCCAACAGGCATCAGCAGAGAGATTATGGAGAGTGGCTGACACCTTCGGAGAAATCAATCAAACCAGTAAAAGCCTAAAAGATATTGGGGTGGGGAGACAAACCAACCATTACATTTGTGCCTGTATTCAGGCTCCCTATATACTGGTAATAGGATCAGTTAATATCTCTTTGCTTTCTAAAATATATAGGAAACTACAACACCTCTACAAGAAAAAGACAAATAACTCAATTAAAAAATGGGTATAGGACATGAACAGACACTTCATCAAGGAAGACATTTCGGCAGCCAACAAACATATAAAGAACTGTTCATGATCACTAGCCATTAGAGAGTTACAAATCAAAACAAAACTGTGATATCATCACACACCAGCAATAACAGCAAAGATAAAAAAAATTAGTTGACAATAAATGCTGGTGAGGATGTGGAGAGGCTGGGATCCTCCTACATTGCTACTGAGAATGCAAAATGATCTAACCACTCTGGAAAACATATGGCACTTCCTCTGAAGGTTAGAAATCGAGATACCTTATGATCCAGCATTTCCTCTACTTGCTATTTACCCACAAGAAATATGAGCCATAACACAAGTAGATGCATGCACACTAATGTTCATAGCAGCACTATTTACAATAGGAAGAAAATGGAGACAGCCTAAGTGCCCATCAATAGAAGAATGGATAAATAAACTTTAGTGCATACACACAATGGAATAAGATGCTAACTTGGAAGCTGCCAGTCACCACATAGCATGGATTAACCCTGAGGACATTATATTGAGTGAAATTAGTCAGTCACAAAAGGAGAAATACTGCATAGAACCATTATTGTAAAAGCTTAAGAAAAAATACCCACACTAAAAGGAAAAAAAAATTATTTGTTGGTTACCGGGATATATGGGGTGAGCTGAGGGAAGAGAAAGGAAGGTGGTCTCAGGGTAGTAATAGACATAGGATAGTTTGAGTGCTGGGTGGAGGGGCAATACATTAGAAGGGGAAGGAGAATGGAAGAACAAGGCAGATGGGAGAACAGTTAGGCAGGTTTCCATGGGCTAAGTGTGACAGAGATAAATGATGTATGTATGTATGTATATATGTATGTATGTATGTATGTATATATGTATGTATGCATGTATGCTCAACCTTGAAACAACTTGGTTCTGGGATATAGGGATTGAGGAATGGTTTGAATGGGCTAAAGAGGGGAAATAATATTAAGATGCTTGGCTGTCTTTTGAATCTTGGTTTCCCTTACCTACTATTGTAAAATAGACTCCTGAGTGGGAGTGAAAGGAATAGCCAGAATCATGACCATAGAGACCTCATAAGTCCATCTTCAGCCTATAACTGTTTGGCATACCTAAAATGGGGTTAGAACTTGCCCAGAGAAGGAGGCTTCCTGCAGAGCCTTTGCATTGCATAAGACCATAGATAGAATCCTGATCCTCATCTAGAACCTTTTGACGTGGGAAATTTCCACTAAAAGTACAAGCAGACTAGCCTGGAGCAACTAGAAGAACAGAAGATATTTCTTGAAAGAAAGACCAGCAGGAAAAGTCAAAAACAATAAGTGCAGTCTGATTGACTACTACAATAACAAGCAGTCATTTGCCCAAGAGTCATCAAAGCTAGTGGTCAAGTGACCTCGGGGCAAACCCCCTTCCAAGACTGAGACTCATGGGGAATACATGAGCAGGCATATGGTCTTGTTGGTGTCCAAGTTTGCCACCGTTAAGGGGAAGTGGGGGAAAAACAGCTATGAATTTGTAAGCTAAGTCTGACCACATTCAATAGACTCCTGTCAACCAGGGTTGAGACATGGTTTGGCAGCAGTATGGCGATACCTAGGGACTCCTGGGCCCAGGGACAGGGCCAGGGCCACAGAGGACTAGAGCAGAGAGTGAAGCATTCAGCTGATATGAAATGAGGGTATATGCACAAGAACACCCATACTTGCAGGTAGTACCCACTTGACCTGGCTTCAATGGCTGGATGACCAGAAATTGGGTAGAGAATGAAAGAAGAGG
>NW_006408673.1:4487066-4487882 GCF_000296735.1 Chrysochloris asiatica
CCCACCAGCTTCTCCTCGGAAACCCTATACAGGGTTGCTATGGGATGAAATTAACTTGACAGCACTTAACAACAACATTGTATCCTACAATTTACTTGACCACCTCACCACCTGTATCTCTGTTCCTATATTTTTCTCTTCTTTGACATTTTTAATATTTTGATCTTTGATTGGCCTTACAGTTCCTCTGAGTTCATTGTTGTAATTTTGTTCTTTTCTGAACGCTGCTATCTGTAGACTGAGTTCCAGGTAGTGTTTCCACACCTGTCTATTTCTGGTTGTTGTCTCTTCTTGCTTTTTCTCATTCCAAAGAACAACCTTTAGGATGTTTTAAAGCACTGGATTGGCTTTGACAAATCTCTTAGCTTCTGTTTATCTTGGAATGTTTTGATTGTGCAATCGTATCTGATTGACTGTTTTGCTGGACAGATAAATCTTGGTTGTCAGTTGTTTTGTTTTGTTTTGTTTTACTTTTAGGGTTTTATATATGTCTCCCCCATTGCCTTCTTGCCTGCTTGGTTTCTGCTGAGAAGTCAGAGCTTAATCTGATTTGCTTGCCTTTGTAGGTAACTCTTCTCTTCTCCCTGGCTGCTTTTAGGATTCTCTCCTTGTCTTTGATTTTGGAGAGCTTGATTTTGATATGTCTTGGTGATTTTATTTTGGGGTCTGTCCTTCCTGGGATTCGTTCAGCTTCTTGAATGTTTATCTTCTAATCCTTCAAGAAGTTAGGGAAGTTTTCTTCCAGTAGTTCCTCAACCATCTCTTCTGTGGACTTCTGTGATTCTTCCTTATCTGGAATGACAATAATTCTTAAGT
>NW_006408673.1:4487982-4491379 GCF_000296735.1 Chrysochloris asiatica
CCCACTACTTGTTTTTGTAAATCAAGTTGCATTGAAACATATACATTGAGTTGTTTACCTATTGCTTATGACTTCTTTTGAGCTATAAGTGTAGAGATGAGTAATTGTGACAAAGACCACAAAATCAAAAGTACTTACTACCTGATCCTTTACAGAAAAAGTTTGCTGACTTCCAGGCTAGAAATCACTTTCAGATATCTCCAGAGAAAGAGCTCTGCAGACACAGCAGTAAGATTGAGCATACAAGATGGTTGTTACTATAGTGAAGTGCAGTTGAGACGGTTCCCGACCTATAGTGACCCTGTACAGGGTTTCTGAGGAGTGGCTGGTGAGCTTGAACTGTTGATGTTGAAGTTCAAACAACCTTGCAGTCTAGCACATTAACCCACAGCGCCACACCAGGACTCCATAAGAGATGGAGAGAAAGAAAAAAGCAGAAATAACAAATCTGGTAAGGAAGCCAATGCTACAAAACAAGCATAAAAGAGGAATTTCTTACTATTATAAACCACTAAAGTTAGCCTCACTATAATGTTATAGTGTAAGAAAACAGAAATATAATAGTGGTGAAAACAAAACATAAATCAAATGACATAGAGGATCATGTTTGTTTTTTTTAAAGATATTTCTTAGAACACAGTAATCATAAAGGAGATATTGCTTTCCACCAAGCATAACCCATAGATTCTATACCTTTATATTTATTTCGACACTTGCTATAAACTTCAAAATAGGGGACAAATAGACACTTAAGATATCAGTGGATAAAATTATGACAGAACATAAAGTTTTAATTTATCTCTTTATCACACACACAAGTCTAGTATTGGCACCCTTCAGCAAATATTATGAAATTCATTTGGCCATAACACATGGTTTTCCTAAATATGATACTAAAGAGAATTGTTTGGATATAGAAAGTTATGACCTTGTTGTTGTTGTTAAATGATGTTGAGTCAGTTCTAACTCAGCATAGGGTTTTTTGAGGAGTGGCTGGTGAACTTGAACCACCGACCTTATGGTTCAAACAGATCTCACAGTCTAGTATATTAATTCATAGCACCACACTAGAACTCCAAATGATCTCCTTTTTCTGAACTTTCAATATACTTAAAGTGAATTCCAATGAATCTAGCATTTAGTTATTTTCTAATGGTAGTGGTGGTTGGGTGCTGTGAAGTTGGTTCTGACTCATAGCGACTCTGCATAGGATTCCCAAGGCTGTGAATCTTTATGGAAATCTTCATCTTTCTCCAATGAAACAGCTGGTAGTTTCAAACTGCTGACCTTGCAGTAAGCATACTGAGTGGTAACCATTAATCTACCAGAGCTCCTTTTTTTCCCCCAATAATCATTTTGAATCATCCAACTAGAGAGGAAAGAAACAAAAAAACCCATAATTCTTTGTGTGTCCCATGTCACTTAGCATGGGCGTATGGTAATATATTCAATAATTATTAATTAGTGTCTAAGAAGATTTCTAGACTCCTGGTGTGACACTATATATCAGCACTGGACTGTGAACCATAAGATTAGCAGTTCAAACCCACCAGCTGTTCCTCAGAAACCCTATGTAGGGTCACTCTGAGTTGGAGTCAACTTGGTGCATTTAAAAACAAGATTTTGGGAAAATATATTATTGCATGTAAAATTTTATTTCCCCCTTACCATCTTTTTTTTTTTTTTTTTAGGTTTTTATTGCAAATTGAGTGATAGTTTACATGGGAGAACATCAGTTTTACACTCATTATTTCATTTCAATGATTACAATCCCCTCTATGCATCATCATTCAACAGTATTTGCTTCTATTCTTTCTGGGGTTTCTTGTTTTGTTTTATGTACACAAAAACATTCAGGAATATATAATCAATTAAAGAACAAAAGGGCACATTCTGCAAGCCTGCATCCTGGCAACAAGTACAGACTTTGTCTTTCCATGAATCTGGAGTCTTCAGCTGCTGTATCTCTCCATGTCATCATCTTGGCTTCCATCTCTGGTGTTGCTGCTTCTCTGGATGGTGGTGGTGATTATGTGCCATGGAGTTGGTTCTAACTCATAGCGACCCTATATAGGGTTTCCAAGGCTATAAATCTTTACAGGAGCAGAAAGCCTCATCTTTCTCCTGTGGAACAGCTTCTCTGGATAGGTTCCCACATTCTGCTCAGGCTATTCTCCTTTGATGAACCTAGGATTCTCTGTTCCTGGAATGTAAGATTAACTTTGTTGTTGTTGTTAAGTGCTGTTGAGTCGATTCTGACCCATAGGGACACTGTATAGGATTTCCAAGGAGTAGCTGGTGAGCTTGAACCACCGACCTTGCAGTTCAAACAACTTTGTAATCTGACACATTAGACCACAATGTGACACCAGGAATCTATAAGATTAACTACTCCCCCCTTTTTGTTACAAAACTTCTACCTTTACAATTGTGACAATCACAACTAGTCATGATAATTACTCACTGTTGAATCATAAGAATCTTATCCCCATCTCATTTCACCAGACCAGTCTAGACAAGATGAAAACTATATCCCACCTATGGAGGTTCTGCATGGGGTTCAGGATTCCACCTAAGGTTGTATACATTGCCAAAGCTCCACAAGAAGCCTATTTGGTAGTAGATAGTCTACCATGCCCCATACACTCTGAAACTATACTCCCTCTTGAAAACTTGTAAAACTGTGACTTCATGCTTTTATAGCCCCCCATTTTCGGTAGCCAATGTCTAAGTTGCCCGTCCCTATCAACCCTGTGTAAAGAAGAGTATAGGATTGATCCTTGATGTGAAGAATCCTTTCCTCCCAGTTGGTATTTTGAGATACTACACCCAAACTGTTTCTCTGCTATTCATAAGGTTTTCAGTGACTAAATAAATATTCGGAAGTAGTTCATCACTCCTTTCTAGTCTGTCTTCGTGTGGAAGGTCATCTGAAACCTGTCCACCATGGGTGATCCTGCTGGTATTTAAAATACCAGTGGCATAGCTTTCAGAATCACAGCAACTCAGAAGCCACCACTGTACGACAAACTGACAGACAAGTGGTGGTATTTTCAATAACCTCATGTGCATGTGAAAGCTGCACAGTAAATAAAGAAGACAGTAGAAGAGTTGATGCTTTTGAGTTATGGTGTTGGAGGAGAATATTGAAAGTGTCATGGTCTGCCAGAAGAACAAACAGATCTGTTTTGGAAGATGTGCAGCCAGAGTGCTCCTTGGAGGCCAAGATGGCCAAACTTCGTCTTTCATATTTCGGACATATTGTCAGGAGGGAGCAGTAGCTGGAGAAAGATATCATGTTTGGTAAGGTGGAGGATCAGAGAAAAAGAGGAAGACCCCCAATAAGATGGATTGACCAAGTGGCAGCATCGATGGCCTCAAGTGTGGCAATAGTAGT
>NW_006408673.1:4491479-4492389 GCF_000296735.1 Chrysochloris asiatica
TTTCTAAAAATGTATCCATCTCCTCCAGGTTTTTTGGAGTACAACTCTACATAATATTCTGTTATCCTGTTTATTTCTATTGGTTCTGTTGTGACCTCACCCATATGATATTTTATGCATGTTATTTGTGTCTTTTCCCTCTTTAATCTTGTTAGGTTTGCCAATGGTTTGTCAGTTTTATTAATCCATTCAAATAATCAACTTCTTGTCCTGTTGATTGTTATTATAGTTTATCCGTTTTCTATCTCATTTATTTCTGCTCTAATCTTTATTATTTTTCTTCTGATGACTATTGGTTTATTTTGATGGTCTGTTTCTAGTTGTTGGAGATGTTGTGTTAGTGTGTAGATTTGGTTCTTTCTTCATTTTGGATATGTCTACTTATTGAAATAAATTGCATTCTCAGCACTGCTTTTTCTGTGTCCCAAATATTTTGGTATGTTGTGTTTTCATTCTCATTCACTTCTAGGAACTTCATGAACTCACCTTTTATTTTTGTAGCTTATAATTAAGGTGTTATTCAGGTCCCATGTATTTGATTTTATTTACTTGGTCTTCCTCTTATTGATTTCTAATTTTATTGACTTGGTCTTCCTCTTATTGATTTCTAATTCTACTTAGAATTGTGGTCTGACAAGATGTTTTGTAGTATTTTGATGTTTGGTGTGTGTGCTGCTTCTGCTGGTTTCTTTGTTCTGTATGAGTTCCTGTGTTAAGTTCATGTTTTTTTGTGTTCTTTCTTGTCAGTTTCTTCATAGTTTTAATGTTTCCATGTTTTTCTTGGATTTTCATTTTCTTGATATGTTGTGAAATATTAATGAGGTTACCCTATATCCTGTTGACTTTTTCCTCCATTTAAAACAGTCTATTTTATCCTGCAGTCTACCTGATATCCTCACAACCAGGATCT
>NW_006408673.1:4492489-4493640 GCF_000296735.1 Chrysochloris asiatica
TCAGTACCAACTCAATGACACCTAACAACAACAACAACATCCAAAACTATAGGCCAAATTCACCAAATTGTAGCAATTTACACTTGTTTCCTGTATCAAAGTTTTTTTTGTTTTTGTTTTTTTTTTAATTTTTATCTTCCTCTATTAGAGTTCTGATCATCAAGGCATCGAAGCTAAGTCAAACGGGTACTATCTGCATGTTTGGATTTTCTTGTGTGTCTCCCCTCACTTTGCATCAGCTGGAAACTTCACTCTCAGCTCTACCCCTCCATGGCTATGTCCTTGTACATGGGTTCTGGAGTACCTAGGTGTCACCACACTTGGGACCAGCCAGCCCTTCCTCTTCTTTCTTTCATCTCCAGTTCGAAAGGAGTCTATGGAACATGGTTGAACTCAGCCGATATCTTAATTGTTGACTTTCTGTCTCTTCCACTCACCAGTAAACCACTGTGGTTGCCAGCAAGCTTACGTGGCTGCTCATATGTTCCCTTGGAGTTTCAGTCTTGGAGGTAGGTTTGTCCTGAAGGGACTTGATTATTTTCCTTGATAGATCTCCAGTGAAAAACTTGTTTGTTCTTGTAGTAGATAATCAGACTGCTATTTCTGTTTTTTGATTTTTCCTGCTGGTCTTTCTTTCAAGAAGTATCTTCTGTTTCTCTAGCTGTTCCAAGCTGGGCTACTTGTCTTTTCAAGAGGAAATGTCCTACCTGAGAAGGTTCTGGATGGGGCTCAGGATACTACCTAGAGTCCTATAGACTACAAAGGCTCCACAGGAAGCCCATTTCACTGGGCAAATTCTATAACCCCTTTTAGGTATTTATAGGCTGAAGATGGGCTTACAAGCTTTCTGTAATTATATTTCCCAATATTTCTATCTCACTCAAGTCTCTTGTTTTAAAACAGTAGGAAAGGGAAACCGATATTCATAAAACAGTCAAGCATCTAAACATTATTTTCCTTTTTACTACTCAAACTATGCCTTGACCCTTTGACCCATTCAAACTATGCCTTGATCCCTGTTTCACAGAGACCTGTTGTTTCTAGGTTGAGCATACATCACTATTTACCTCTGTCCCATTTAGCCCATGCAAACCTGTCTAAGTATTCTATTTACCAGGATCTTCCATCTCTTCACCAACCCCCCTCCCCCC
>NW_006408673.1:4503836-4507223 GCF_000296735.1 Chrysochloris asiatica
TGTGACTCTGCCTACTTATTTGTCTAAAAAAAAAGCAAAAAAGAAAAAGCAATTGGATATTACAGTCTACAAATGACAAAAAAAAAAAAAAAATCTACAGGGAAATATGAGTATGACTTTAACACCCTTCTTGGCTCCTTGTCTTCAAGGCCACCTGAGAAATTTCAAGATGCCACTGTTGCTCCTTATGATATAACTCGGGATTTAATTTTTGGCCTGTTTCCTTTTTAATCAGCCTTTCTCCTCCTCCACAACCCCATTTTCTCCAAACGGAAACATCTCAGGTCCAGCTCAAACCATTCTGGTCAACCGTTAAGTTTTAAGCAATGCAGTTTCCTCCCATTTCTTAGATTTTGCTGAGCAGATCCACACGCATGTGTAGTAGAACTCTCTGGAAGTGGAGGGTGTCCACTCAGTCAGGAATTCCCTCTATTTACCAGAGTGGAAGTGCATAGACAGCACAGACCAATAAAAAGAAAAAAAATAATGTCCACACCTTTATCTCTGATAATCAGTATGACCTCTGCAGTAGGAGTGCTCCTTTGATCCTTCACCCACTCTGTCACACCAAAGATGGTTGCCCTGGGATCTCCCCTGGCAACCGCATATCAGCAAACACCACCCTTCTTGCTTCTGCTACAAATTCCACTAGTAGTAAGCCTTTGGTCTTTCTAAATACTCCTTTATATGTAGTTCTGAGTTCCAGGACTTTCCCCTGAATCTGCTTCATCTGGTATTCTGTGTTATTGCTTGTGGAGATCTTCACAGCACTTCTTGTTAATCCACTATTAAGTTCTGCCTCCTCCCCTTTACTTTTCAATACAAAATTGAATTTCCTTTTTCTTTTTTTTAATGTTTCAAATTATATAGAAAAAAAAAACAGAGATCTAGGAGTTTGAAAATTCAGTTTTAGTCACTGTTGGTATCATAAACTAGCTTTGTAAACTTGAACAAGTCACAAAATCATATTTGCTATTATTCAGCATAATGATGTGGTTATAGTAGTTGACATCTAGTATCCTATTTAGTGTTAAAGGTGTAGGTGGCAAAATCATATTTACAGACACAGCATATCTTTTAAAATCATGCTATTCAAAGCAGATATTATACAAGCATATGGAGGGCCAAATCTAGAAGCAGACATGGATTTGAGGAGCATATATTGTTTATAAAATGTTGACTTAGAAGTGTCTTCATGAGTATGCTCACTCTAGTTAATCAAAGACTCTATTCTTCTCATGGAATACACCAGATATTTCACATGCCTGTTACTTGCTAAGCTTAGGAGAACATCTGAGTTTGTACTCCATGATTCAAAATTACTTCAAATGTGATCATGTCAATAACTAGAAATGGAGAAACTATTGTTATGAACAGAACTTTAGAATAATGAAAAGGCACTTGTTGTTGTGATGTGCCTTGGAGTTGATTCCAACTAATAGCGCCCCTGTACAGGGTTTCAAAGGCTATAAATATTTACGGGAGCAGAAAGCCTCATCTTTCTCCCCGGAACAGCTGATAGTATCAAACTGCTGACCTTGCTGTGTGCAGCCCGATTCGTAACCACTACGCTACCAGAGCTCCTTGAAAAGGCACTAAGCATCTACTAATATCCTGGAATTATTTCACTTTCAGAATACAGCGTATTATAGTAACAATAACATGGATTTTAGATACAAGTTAAATAGATTTCTGGTTTTGTCTTTACTAATAATAAGGCCTGTGTCCATGGGCTGAAATTCAGAGGTTCTATGTACCTCTGCTTTATTCATCATAAAATGAAGGTGGAATAATTAAATCTAGTCTACTTTTAACTCTAAATTCTAAAGTCCTATGATAACGTGCAATTACATTGATTTGACCTTAATTCCAAGGACTTTAGATATAAACATAATTCTTATGCTAAATCAAGGGAAATATTTAGGAATATAGTAGACCAACAATCAAAATGCAGCTGTGGAGAAGCTAAAGGAGTGCTCATTTCCTGAAATGTAGACAGCAGTACTCATTTTGCCTATAGAATCCTTCAATATTTCAAGTTGAGGCTTTAATTATTTTCTTCAGTTCTTTCAGCTGGAGAAACACTGTGTATGTTCTTCCTTTTGGTTTTCTAACTCCAGGTCTTTGCACATTTCTCAAGCTGACCTTTGAAATTTTCTGTTCAGTTCCTTTACCTCCTTATTTCTACCATTTGCTTAAGCATCTCTATGCTGGAGAGCATGGACACTATACTATGACAGAGAGCACTGTTTCCAAGGAATGGCTGGTGAGTTTGAACCACTGACATTGAGATTCAATTTGACCTTGCAGTCCAGTACTTTATCCCATAGCACCACACCGCTGGGCAAATAAATAACCTCATGATAAAGGGAGAAAAGATTGAAGTTGTCAAATACTTCATTTTTCTTGGATCCACTATCAACACTCATGAAAGCAGCCATCAAGAAATCTAAAGACATATTTCATCAGTCAAGAATCAAAAGACGCAATGCTGCACAAGGCCTCTTTAAAGTGTTAAAGAGCAAAGATTTCAGTTTGAGGACCAAGGTACACCTGACCCAAACCAAGGTATTTTCAATAGCTTCATATGTAAGTGAAAGTTGGACAGTGAATAAGGAAGACCAAAAAAGTATTGATGCTTTTAAGTTATAGTGTTGGAGAAGAATATTATAAGTACCATGGACTTCCAGAAAAACAAACAAATCTGTGTTGGAAGAAGTACAATTGGAATGCTCCTTAGAAGCTGAGATGACGAGACGTCATCTCTCAAACTTCGGATATATTGTCAGAATGGACAAGTCTCTGGAGAAGGACATCATATTTGGTAAAGTGGAAGGTCAGTGAAAAATAGTAAGACCTCCAACAAGATGGATTGGTACAGTGGCAGCAACAATGCTCTCAAGTGCAACAATGATTGTGAAGTTGTCACAGGACCATACAGTGTTTTGTTCTGTTGTGCATATGATTGCCATGAATCAGACATGACTTAATGGCACATAATTACAACAATAACAAACACCAGTAAATACAATCATGGTTAAGTTCTTCACTAAAACACAGAGATAAGATGGTCTGAAAATCCTTTAGCAGTAATAAATGAGTTTAATCGTAATAACATTAGGTTATCAATTAAGAATGCTGTGTAGTAGTGCCCATTGTGCTGATTTTGTCTTCTTATTTAATCACAGAACCTCAAATTCTTTACTTGGAAAAAAAATAAAAACAGGGAATAATAACACTTCAAAGATGCAAACATATGTGTATAGAGTTTATACATATTATAAAACACCTATATAGTTTCTATATAGATCTGGAGAAAACAATCGTTGGAGAAGGATGTCATGCTGGGTAAGGTAGAGGGTCAGAGAAAAAGAGGAAGACCTCTAA
>NW_006408673.1:4507323-4508464 GCF_000296735.1 Chrysochloris asiatica
ATAGTAATTATTCCTTATTGAACCAAAAGAGTCTTGTCCACTTCACCTTTCATCAGCCCCATCCAGATAGGTTGGAAACCATTCAGTGGAGATTCTAACTTTCCCCATACCCTCTGAAATTATGTTCCCTGTTGAAAGCTTGTAATCCAGTCATTCTTGCCTTTGTAGCCTCCCCATTTTGGGTAGCCAATATCTAAGTTGCCCATCCTTGTCAACCCATTGTACCAAGGGGGTGTGATCGATCCTCACAGTAAAAGTTTGTTCCCTCCTTTGCCCTACTGCATCCACAAGCATAGGTCAAGTTCATCAGATTGTAGTGGATTACTCTTTTTTTAAACTCTTCTCTCTTCTTCTAGTCAAGTTCTGATTATCCAGCCATTGAAGCCAGATCAAGTGGGTAGTATCTGCAAGTGTGGGTGTTCTTGTGCATATCCCTTCGCTTCTTATCAGCTGTACACTTTACTCTCTGGTCTAGTCCTCTGTAGCCGTGTCCCTGTCTCTGGACCCAGGAACCCCCAGGTCTTGCCATACTGCTGGCAAACTAGGTCTCAACCCACGTGGTCGGATTTAGCTCACAACCTCAATGCTGTTTTGCCCCCACTTCCCCTTATCCATAGACCAACATGGTCACCAGCAAGACAACACACCTGCTTGTGTATTCCACTTGAGTCTCAGTCTTGGAAGGGGGTTTTCTCTGAGGGGACCCAACTGGTTGCCTTGATGACTCCCAGTTGAACACCTTGCTTGTTATTGTAGTAATCAGACTGCCATTAATTGTTTTTTGTTATTGTTGTTTGTTTGTTTTCCTGTTGGTCTTTCTTTCAAGAAGTATCTTCTGTTCTTCTGTCCACTCCAGCTGGTCTGCTTGCCCTTTCAAGTGGAATTGTCCCCATCTCAGAAGATTCTGAATGGGGTTCAGGATTCTGCCTATGGTCTTATGCAATGCAAAGGCTCTGAAGGAAGCCTCCTTCTGGAGACTGGACAAGTTCTAGCCCCATTTTAGGTATTCCAATCAGTTATAAGCTGAAGATGGACTTACAAGCTTTCTATGGTGATATTTCTTGCTATTCCTTTATCTCCCCGTCAACTGTCTATTTTACAATAGTAGGTAAGGGAAAACAAGATTCAAGACAGCCAAGCA
>NW_006408673.1:4515222-4531880 GCF_000296735.1 Chrysochloris asiatica
GTTCCAACTCGATGGCACCTGACAACAACAACAACAACAACATATAGTTTCTAAGATAATTTTCTTGAGTTCCTCAGTATTGAAAGAGACAATCCTCATGGACCCTGAATAACTCTAACAATCTTACTGAGTATGCCAAGAAAGCAAGTCTCAGCCACTATTTAACTAGGCCATTTTTCATGACTTCATTTATAATAAGTAGCTTCAGGGAGGGAGAGTGGTAGCTCAACAATTAAATTCTCACCTTTCATGTGGGAGACCCAGGTTCAATTCCCAACTGAAACCCCTTATGGTCAGACAGCATTTGTCTCTCCGTGTAGGCTTACATGTTGCCACAATTTTGAACAAGTTCAGTGGAACTTTGAGACTAAGAATATAAAGAAAGACATGAGGATCTAGTCTTAAAAAAACAGCCAATTAAAACCCTATGGATTGAACAGTATAATCCCACTATACATTAGATGGCCATAGTTGGGGACTAACTTAACGGCTGCTAACCCTGTGGGATCTAGTATTATTTCCCTGTGGGATAAACAGCAATTATACCCTTAAAGCAGTAGACCCCTGAAGCTCATGTTCCTCAACTGTAACACAAACCTACTTTGGAAGCATTCATCTAGGCTCCTCCACATTGCCCCAATGGAATTTAAGAGTAAAGAGAACTGACATAAACATGAAGTTCATCCTCACTGCTAGGTGTAAGTAATAATGTCCTTTGTCTCTGATCCAAGAATCTTTTGTCTCATGCCAGCATCCATGAAACTGTGAAAGCCAACCTTGTTAGCTTATAAATAGAAAATCACAGACTTTCACAGATTTTATGAAGTTGGTTAATAAATCTGTGATTGTTAGATGAGTACAACTATTTGAGTATCTCATACGTACTTCATTACCTTTTCTTTTTAAAATAATTTACAATACTAAATTTAAATCTGTAACCAGGAATAGAATGTATGTGATTTGTGATCGTCTTACTTTCTGGTTTTTTTGTGTTTTTTTTTTTTAATTGTTATCTGTTATGACAATTCAATGTAGTACCATCAACAACATACTCTACCAGTCGTTCAACAATATTGATCACAAATGGCAGTACCTCATCCCTCTGTTCTTTACTCTTGTACTGTCAGAATTTTCCCACATTCAAATATTAAGATCTTAAAACCTTCCTACTAAGTTTTCTCTTATCCTAGATTAATCCCATATCTTCCACACTAATTCTAAAGCAAGTTATTGTAATGCTATATGGCACTAAAACCAAAGGAAAATTATCTTTAAGGAAACTTAATGCATTATACTTCTGTGCTTTAATTGCACTGGAAATTGTTACAGAAAACTGATAGATCTGAAAAGACTAGAAAATTGCTTGGGATTGTAGGCAAGAACTTGGAGATTTAAGTGCCACCTCTACTATATTTTGTCAGAATGTAAATATAATTGCAGGTGTTTAAGAAAAAAAAGTAAAAGTATACCAATAAAAATCTAACATGCTGAACACCAGAAAAGCAATAACACTTCTATTATAAACCATTTTATGTGATAATTGTCTTTTGAGAAATAGGGATAGGATTATTATCACTAACATAAATGTTCTAAAGAAATGCAAATTCATGATTAAGATCATTTTTAGGTGAGGTAAACAGCTATTTGTAAATGATTATTTCTTCCTTTGTTTTCTCACTGGCTCATAGCTTTCTTCACATTTCACACTATTACTTGTTTTAGGAAAAACATTTCATACCCTTAATATACTTTTTCACCTTGCATTAGGAGTGAGATTCTACCCATGTCTAAAACTAAATCTTGTTAGGACAGGGATATTCTCCAAACTATGATTTGTTGCTCGCTTTCAAATGGGTTTGGCACTCTTTCTGTTATTTATCTACATAGATTTGCCAGTGTTATTAACCAAACAGAACAGGAATATGAAGCATTTGTAGCCAAGTAGAAAGCTCTGGACTGCAAAGCTGATCCATTTTGTGACTTGTTGAAGAAACAAGAACCAAGGTGAAATGAAGTATAACAAGGATGGAACCTGATGGGCCACATTGCTAATTAAGACACTTTTGCAAATATGAAGCAAAAAGAAAAGAAATATACTTTCCAGTATATTTGATACCAAAAGCACTTGCCACAATCATTCCCAAGCAGCTAATTATTTAATGTTTTATCAACTCTTTAAACCAATTGATATACTTGTTTTCATATAACCACCAGGTAAATGTATCATTAAAATGTTAGATTCCCTACTAATACTAAGTTTGGAATATAATCTATTGACTGGAAGGAAATAAAATAAGGCAACTTATTCAACCACTCATTTTTTCAAGGGAAAAAATATTGTAAGTACTTTGTAATTGCTTTACATTGATATATGGTCATCAGTTTTTCTATATCAGCATATACATTCTCATAACTCCTTCAATGAGTCATTAATACTTTGTCTAGTACTTTATAGGTCCCACTGTGTTCTATTGTACATAATTTTCATTCAAAACTGAAAATTCAATATGAGTACCAGTTCTTCATTTTTAATCTTTCATCTCTAAATTCCCAAGCAGATGCAGAGAGTTTATTAAATGTGACACATCTAATTAGACTTCCATTATCATTCATGAATAGACCATCACTCTGGACTATGTTCATAGTGTGGATGTGCAAATGCAAGGTCTCATTACCAATCCTCCCTCCATACCTACAGAAGTTGCTCTTTTGAGTGGTGCAAATATTTCCTCATTGAAGGAAAGTTTATTCAGGGCTATAAACACAGAACAAATGTAGGAAGATATGAACTTCTTTCCATGCTCAAGAAAACAAACTTTGGCCTACAACCATAAGAGGAGTACAACCTCTTGTAACAGTGAAAATCAACAATTTGAAAGTATGAATATCCCTTTTTCAAGATGAAAAGTGATTCAAATATTGTAATATGGATTATTACTAAAATATGTATGTAGGAGGAAACATAGTAATGGATACTCTTTGTTGTTAAGTGCCCTAGAATCAGTTCTAACTATTGTGACCCTATATAAGGTGTCCGAGGAGTGGCTGATGTGTTTGAATCACTAACCTTGTGATTACAGTCGATGTAATGTGCTTACATTACAATGCCATACTCTATAGTCATAACCACATATGTCACAGGAGGTTTCTTAGGTTTGAAACATTAGGACCATATTCTCATGGGATATCTCTTGTCAATTCCTAAAATTTAAGTTGTACATCCTAAGTTGGTTAATAGTGTCTGGGGTCTTAAAAAACATGCAAGTAGCCATCTAAGATATAACTATTTGTCTCTACTCATCTGGAGCAAAAGAGAAAAAAGGAAACCAAAGGCTCAAATAAGAAACTAATTTACAGGACCAGTAGTCTACACAAAAAGACCAGGTGGTATAGTGGGTTACATGTTGGGCTGCTAACCACAAGGCCAGCTGTTCTAATCCAGTGACTCTATAGAAGAAAGATGACGTTTTCTGCTCCCATAAAGACTCACAGCCTCAGAAACCATATACATGATTGCTATGGGTCGACAATGACTTGATGCAACACCACTACCACCACCAGTAGCCTACACATCCTTGAGACTAAGAGAACTAGATAGTACCCGGTTACCACTAACAATCATTCTGAGCAGGGTCACAATAAATGGACCCTAGTGGAGCAGAAGAAAAATGTGGAGGAATTCATTAAAAAATAAAAACTGGTGTTACTGGACTAGTTGAGATTGGATAATAACTTGAAACAATTGCCCTGTGCTACTCTGTAAAGTTTTAATTGAAACTAGCTCTTGAGGTCACTTGTTTACTAAATAGATTAAGGAGTATCACCTGTGATCTTTGGGGTCCTTTTAGAAACAGTCTGTACCAGACCAAAAGGAGCTCTGAGAGCATAGTGGTTAAAAGTCAGGCTCGTAACCTCAAAGTCATCAGTTTGAAACTACCAGCCCTTTCATGGGAGAATGATGAAGTTTTCTGTTCCCAAGTCCTGGTGTGGAGCTAATGTGTTGGACTGCAAAATCAGCTTGAACCACAAAATCAGTGGTTCAAGCTCACCAGCCACTCTTCAGAAACTCTATACAGGTTGCTATGGGTTGGAACCAACTCCACAAAACATAACAACAACAACAAAGATTTACAGCCTCGGAAACCCTATACAGGATCACTATAAGTCGGAACTGACTCCACAGCATACAACCACCACCATATCAGACCAAAGGTCAAGAATTTCTCTAAAATAAAGATAAGAATGTAAGTGGGCAGGGAGACTAGATTAATAGAAATTAAATTACCATCATAGAAATACTGAGACTGCTCACACATTGTGAAGAATGTAATCAATGTCACCAACAATTTGCTAAATTGTTGAATAGGAACCTAAACTGTTGTCTTAACCTTCATGAAAAAATACATTAAAGAACATTTTCTGTATGAATAAATAACTAAAAAGCCATATGCTCATTTGATTTTTCTGATGATACCATAAAAGCCCTTTTTTCTAAGTTTAATAGTGCTTATCAGTTAATAAAGCCAGATGCAATGATACTTCTGGTTAGCATTCCAAAATATAGTTTGCAAGTTATTATTACACCCACACTCACAACAAGAAACAACAATAAAATGAACATTTACTTTCCCAGGATGTATCAGAGAATTGATTTGACAGGACAAATAACCCCTCAATAAGTGGGGACACAAAGGAACTCTGGTTGCATAGTGGTTAGAATCAGGTTGCTAACCTCAAGTTCAGCAGTTTGAAACTACAAGCCATTCTGCAGAAGAAAGATGAGGCTTTCTGCTCCTGCAAAGATTTACAGCCTTGGAAACCCTATGCTTGGAACTGACTCCAGAGCACACCACCACCTCCCAAGTGGAGATACAGTCAGATCAGTTAACTGCAGTAGAAACTGATACTAGAGTCAGTGGTAGTGGTGGTTATGTGCTGTGGAGTTGGTTCTGACTCATAATGACCCTGTTGTTATTGTTGTTAAGTCGAGTCGGTTCCGACCCATAGTGACCCTGAACAGGGTTTCTGACGCTGTAAATCTACGGGAACAGAAAGCCTCATCTTTCTCCCGCGGAGCAGCTGGTAGTTTCAAACTGCTGACGTTGAGGTTCGCAGCCTGATTCGTAACCACTATGCTACCAGCGACCCTGTAGGAACACTTAAATGGTGACTCAACAAATTCCTGTAGGCTGAGCATGAACTAGTTTGAGAGTTAAATGTTCTTTGTGGCCCAGTTTAATGGGAAGTGCCCATGGTTTTTGCAGAGGTTTTAACTTAGGAGCGCCACTAGGTTCACATAATAAAGGGGGAAATTGCAAGAAACTTAAAACATTCTCCACAATGAAGGCCTAACCAACAAGGAGAAAAATTGCACCAGAAATTTCTCTCAAATAATAAGAAAAGAAAGGGTAATTACTCAACTCTAGTCCACTCTAAGGAGTTCTGGTGTGGCGCTGTGCGCTAATGCGCTGGACTGCAAAGTTGTTTTGAACTCTAAGGTCAGTGGTTCAAGATCACCAGTCGTTCTTCAGAAACTCTTTACAGGGTAACTATGAGTTTGAACTGACTCGACGGCACTTAACAATAATAACAACAACAGTCAGCTCTAAAGAAGACTTGACAGTCTAGTGCGTTAACTGTAAGGTCTACAGTTAGAATTCACTAGTTACTCCATGGGAGAAAGATGAGGCTTTCTGCTCCCATAAAGATTTATAGCTTCAGAAACCCTATACAGAGTCGCTGTGATTGGAACCAATTCATTGGCATGCAGCAGCAGCAGTAACAGTTTGCTCTAGCCTTCCTATGTCATCTAATGTTGGGCGGTAAGGGTAGGAGAGCGGAGAAACACCTGTGAAGATCACAGTCTAGAGAGACAGGCCCGCTAAATGACATATCAAATCATAGAATTATAGAACTCTTTCCTGCCTGCCACATTTTACCACCATATTAACAGGACTCCTATATAATAACATAGTATTACAACTGAAAGAACTGGAAGGCTCAGGCTCTATTTAAAGATGCATTACCTGGGAAACAAAAATAACAAGACAAAAATAAATACACTAGATGATATTGAAGTCTCTGACACTTAAATCTATAAGAAACAGTAAATAGTATCTAAATTATAGTCAGATAAACATTACACCTCACACTGAAAGAATATTGTTTTTTACTGATAGTCATGTCCAGCTCTTAATAATATATTATGTTGTTGTTTTTATGTATCGTGGAGTCAGTTCAGACTCATTGCAACCCTGCACTGGGTTTCCGAGGCTGTAAATCTTTACGGGAGCAGAAAGCCTCATCTTTCTCCCGCGGAACAGCTGGTAGTTTCAAACTGCTGACCATGAAATTAGCAGCCCGATTCGTAATCACTATGCTATCAGAGCTCCTTAATAATATATTATAATGTATGCTAAAGACAAGAAAAACACAGAGAATCTGAAGACATAAAATATCAGATGAGAGTCACAAATAGCAGAGATTTGGGAATTATCAGACCACAAGTTTTAAGAGGCCATGATTAATATGCTAAGGGCTCTAATGGAAAAATTAACAACTTCAAGAATAGATGCAGAATTTAAGTAGAAAGATGGGAAAGGAAAGTATTTAATAAATACTTACAAATCTAAATATAATAACAAAATTTAAGAAAGCATTTGAAGATCTCATCAGTATATTGGCAGTTCAAGCAATCAGTGATCTCAAAGATTTGTCAATAAAAACCTTTCAAACTAAAATTCAGAAAGAAAATAGAATGGGACACGAAAAAGGGCAAAATGTTCAATAACTATTGACCAAATACCAAAGGTACAGATACACATAAAAAGAATATCAGTAGAAAAAAAGAGATAAAGAAGCAGAAAAAAGAAGAACCACAACATCAAAAATTACTCATATCAAAGATGAGAAGGGAATTTAGAGTACTGGAAAGGGAACAAAGTGAGCACAATTTAAAGAGAATGTTGACATAATACATTAATGTCACTGGAAAAATTGTATAGAAATTATCAAATGAGAACCTAACTTGCTGTATAAACATTCACCATAAACTCAATAAAGTGTGGAAAAATACCCCACCAACCTAGAATTTTGTTGTTGCTGTTGTTAAGTGTCATTGAGTCAGTTCTGACTCATAGCGACCTCATACACAACAGAACAAAACACTGACTGGTCCTGGACCAACCTCACAATAATTATTATACTTGAGCTGATTTCCATTTTACCTAGGAACTAGTTCCTCCTCATAATATGTCTGAAATTTGAGAGACTAAGTCTCACCATCCTGGCTTTTAAGGAGCATTCAGGCTGTACTTCTTCCAACACAACTTTGCTTGTTCTTATGGCAGTCCATGGTACTTTTAATATTCTTCTTCAACATCTTAGTTTAAATGCATCAGTTTTCTATGGTCTTCCTTATTCATTGTCCAACTTCCACATGCATATTGAAAATTCCATGGATTGGGTAAGGTGTACCTTAATCTTCAAATTGGCATCTTTGCTCTTTAACACTTTTAAAGAGGTTTTGTGCAGTAGATGTGCCTAATGCAATATGTCGTTTGATTTCTTGACTGCAGCTTACATGAGAATCAATGAGGGATACAAGCAAAATGAAGTCTTTGATAACTTCAATCTTTTCTCCATTTATCATGATGCTATTTATTGGTTTTGTTGTGAGGATTTTTGCTTTCTTTATATTCAGGCACACCCCATACCAAAGGCTGTGGGCCTTGATCTTCATCAGTAAGTATTTTAAGGCCTCTTCACTTTCAGCCAAGAAGGTTGTATCATATGCATATCGAAGGTTGTTAATGAGTCTTCCTCCAATCCTGATGCCATGCTCTTCTTCATATAATCCAGTTGCAAGGTGCCACACCAGGACTTAACATATGGTTAAGTGACATGAATATTGTTGTTGTTGTTAAGTGCCGTCGAGTCGGTTCCGACCCATAGCGACCCTGTACAGGGTTTCCGAGGGTGTAAATCTTTACGGGAGTAGAAAGCCTCATCTTTCTCCCACGGAGCAGCTGGTAGCAGGTTATTAGGGCTGGAATGGTGGAATTGAGAATACTCTGTTTATTAGGCAATTGTTCTACTTGTGAAATAGTATAGTACCTTTACAAGAAGACTTAGATTAGTAGTAAAATATATATTGTGAACTGTAGGATGGTGGTGGCTGTGTGCCATGGAGTCAGTTCCAGCTCATAGCGACCCCATACAGGATTTCCTAGGCTGTAAATCTTTACAGGAGCAGAAAGCCTCATCTTTCTCCCACATAACAGCTGGTTGTTTCGAACTTCTGACCTTGCAGTTTGCAGCCCAATTCGTAACCACTACACTACCAGAACTGTAGGATACAAACTATTTTTTTTAATTAAGTAGAATGAATATGTAGATAGGAAAGAAAATTCAATCATATAAAATGCCCAATAAGTATCAGAAAAGAAAAAACAAACAAAAAAATTTTAAAGTGTAATGAATATTAAACATTTGTAATCATAGTTGATACTAGTCCAACCACATCAATAAAGAGCTTAAATGTGAATGATCTAAATAAATCAATGGAAATATATAGACTTTAAAGTGGATTAAAGAAAAAGAAAACCACAAGACTTAAATATATGCTATCTATAAGAAATTCACTTTAAAATAAAATAGCATAGGTTTAAAATAAAGGGATGTCATAAGCTGTGGTATATCGATACAATGGAGTATTTAGCAATTTAACAACAAAAACAAAATGGAAATTGCTCTTTTCCTCCTAGCTTCATGAGGATAAGCAACCATAATAAATGACATAGTAAGTGTAGTGACCAACCAACCAACTACTCCAGTAGAAACAAGTAGTCATTGAAGACCTTCGCCATAGAGCAGCAACAGTACCTAAAACAGAAATTTGGGGAAAACAGGCCAAAATGTGTAAGACCATCCCAGATGTCACCTTGGTGTGTGGATTCAGAACCCATTTGGGTAATGGCAAGATTATTGGCTTCAGTATGATTTATGATTTCTTTAGTTTTACAAAAAATAATGTGGACAAATTAAAAACCATACTTCGTTTAAAAACCAGGAAAGAATTGTCTTGGCAGTGTCTTAGTTCTCTAGTGCTGCTATAACAGAAAAACCATAAGTGGATGGCTTTTAAAACACAAATTTATTCTTGCACAGTTTAGAAGGCTATTTTGTGTTTGTGTGTGCCTTTGAGTTGTTTCTCACTCATAGTCACCCTTTACAGGATATCCAAGAGCTGTTGGTGGGTTTGAACTGCAAACCTTGTGGTTTACAGTTCAGTGCTTATCCTATAGCTCCACACCAGGGCCCATTAAGAAGTATGAATTCAGAACGCTGGCTCTAGAGGAAGGTTCTCTCTCTGTTGGCTCTGGAGGAAGGTCTTTGTCTCCTTTCAACATCTGTAATTGCAACATTTCTTAGTGATTTACGTGTCTTGGCATCAATCTTTAACTGGATCTTGGAGATTCTTGGTGCAGGGACCCTAAGTCCAAATGACACTTTCCACTCCTATCGTTTTTTTTTTCTTGGTAGCACTGAGATCCATCTCTCTCTGCTCAATTGTCTTTCTTTTTATCTTTTGTAAGATAAAAGGCGATGCAGCCAACACTTCAGAAAAAACTCTCCATACATTGGATTAGGGATGTGACCTGAGTAAGGTTTATTCCACGCACTGGTAGAGTAATAGTTACAAATCGGACTGCGAACCTTAAGGATAGCAGTTCGAAACTACCAGCTGCTCCATGGGAGAATAATGAGGCTTTCTGCTCCCGTAAAAATTTATAGCCTTGGAAACCCTGTATAGGGTCTCTATGCATCGGAACTGACTCCACAGCACATAACAACAACAACAACACCCTTATATGTGAATGGTGGGTCACACCAGATCACATCATGAAGGGTAATTACATCATTACATAACTAAAAATCTAGATCATTACATAATTATCAAGCCACTGAGAATCATAGGCCAGCCAAGTTATTCTTATTTTTGAAGGACACCATTCAATCCATAATATTCAGTATGAACTCAAAAACAAAAACAAAAAAACAAATAAGAAAAACTAAACTAAAAACAGTTGCTGTTGAGTTGATTCTGACTCATGACAACCCCATGTGTTGTAAAGTACAACTGTACTCCATGGGATTCAATGATTGATTTTGTTTTGTTTTGTTTTGTTTTTTTCCAGAAATAGATTGCCAGGACTTTCTTGAGAGGGTGGATTTGAACTTCTAATTTTGGAATTAGTAGCCAAACACTTAAACTTCTGTACCACCCAAGTATAGTATAAATTCAAGGCATTATTATGTGTTTTAATTTTAAAGTAGGCATAGTATCTTTTCTAAATTCTAACTATTCCTATGACTTTACCTAATAAACTATTTTGGAAAATTCATTATTGTTGGTCCAGTAATTTAACTTTGCATACTCTGACCTTTAAGGAGCTCTGGTAGCATAGTGGTTACGAGTCAGGCTGCTAACCTCAAGGTCAGCAGTTCGAAACTGTTCTGTGGGAGAAAGATGAGGCTTTCTGCTCCCATAAAGATTTACAGCCTCAGAAACCCTATGCAGGGTAGCTATGAGTCAGAACCAACTCCACAGCATGCCACCAACTCTGACCTTTTTCACGGAATCAGTGGATCCATTCCACTATTCTTGTTGTTCCTCTAACTCATTTCAAAATATCTGTAAAACATTAGTTTACTTTCATTTTTACTGGGAAAAAGTTGTTTCCTAGGACATCTTCAGCTCTCCAAGTCATAGTACAATATCACCCCCTTAGATGTCATTCCTTTTCTGGAGAAGTTTCCAAAATTCATCAAGTCTTTGGAGGTATAGTGAAACAAGAAAGTGGAAGTAGCAGCAGTAGTTGAGCATTACACTACTGACCATACTGACCAGTTCAAGAAATCAGCTGCTGAATGGCCTGTCACCATTTCCTGGCATTCTTTCCTTCACAGGACACCTTTATGAGGACCTATTTAAAATGGAGTCCTCGTGTGACACTGTAGGTTAATACACTGGACTTCAAAGTTGGTTTGAACCATAAAATTGGCAGTTCAAGCTCACCAGCTGCTCCTTGGAAACCCGATACAGGGTTGCTATGGTTTGAAACCGACTCGACAGCATTCAACATTGAAAATGATTCTGACACTTCCAAAAATCTTTGAATGAACCAGGAAGGTATTCAATTGTTAAAGAGCATAATAGAAAATGGAGCACTTTCATCACTATCTAAGGAAGACTTTGGATACCTTAAATTACATGTCTTTTCTTCTGAAAACTCATACTTGGTTTTGTTTTGTTTTGTTAAAGTACAAGCCTTCCAATACAACAAGGGTGAGAGCAACTTTATCAGGCAAGCTGAGATTCCGAAAAGAAAAATTCCTTTTTCAAGATTATAAAATAATTGGAAAAAAACACACTCCCACCACCCTCAGAGACCCTCATTTCTACAGCATTGGGATTACTCATAATCCTACAGAGAAAGAAAGTGATGTTAACAAGCAGCCTAAAGCCTGAATTAAAAGACTGAAGGCTTTGGAGATAGAAAGACCTCAAGTAAACTCTGCTTCTGCTATTAACCGTTGGAAACACATTGTGCACATGTATCTCTCTGAGTCTAATGCAATAATATGCCTAGCTGACAAGATTTCATATAAGACATGACTTAATATAGTGCCTAATAAGAACAGTAGATGCTCAATATAAGTAACTTTAAGATAATGTCTCCTATTCTCTAGTAATAGCTTCCAATACAGAAAAACAATTTTAAAATAGTGGAAATATTGCAACTTTAGTCAGTTTGTACATATTTGAATATATCTTAATCTAAGATATAAAAAACAAAGGTCATTTATTTTCATTAACAGTACTACAACTAAATTGTTGTTAAGTGCTTTTGAGTTGGTTCCAACTCATAGTGACCCTGTAAAGGGTTTCCAAGGAGCTGCTGGTGAGTTTGATCCACTGACCTTGTGGTTTAAACCAACCTTGTGGTCCAGTACTTACCACACCAGGCTTTCAAATTATCCAATATATTTTTGAGTGCTGATTAAAGATCACTTAGTGGTTTAGGGTAGTTGGAAACCAGGGATTTTGATAGAAACTGTGACTCAATCTCATAAGAAGTACTTACTGAGGCTCTAAAACATATGATGGCAACACACGATACATCTTCATGAAAATCTCTATGGAGACTGCATAAAACACTTTTTGGTTCATTTGCTCTTAAAGCACTCGATGGACTTCTGGAGTAATTTAAAAAATAAAGTGTCTCTAAAATAATATTTTGATTCATTAAGTGCAATGGGATCAAAACCAGATGGATTTGGCAGCAGACTTGTTCCCCTGGTTCTCAGGCTGCTTCAGAACAGTGCCAACTCAAAGAAGGGATGATCAATGTCACACATTCTATGCTTCAGGCATTAATAGGTCCTTGGCTCAAGGTTTCTCAGTGTTCAGATGGAATGCCAGAACACACTTGCTGTGAGAGAATCATTTTGGAAGCACCCATGCAGGCCAGAGAAATTAATAACTACTTTGGGCACTAAACATCCCAGGCAACAGCTGTTTTATACTGGACGGTGATTAAGTTCCACCTCTTTATTCTGTGCAGGAATCATCACATTGTCAATGTTCTCTTTACACATAAACACAAATGATACCTGTTGGTACATGGTACACTCAATGGTGCAAAATAGGAACAGTTTGAGAAGCCACCTAACTTACTTAAAGAGTTTTAACAATTTATTTATATACATATACCCACTCCAACACCCTTCATTCCTTTAATCAAAAAGCCTTTATATATCACTAATATTGCTGTGGGTTAATACACTGGACTGCAAGATCAGTTTGAACTGTAAGATCAGTGGTTCAAGCTCACCAGCCACTCCTCGGTAACCCTATACAGGGTTGCTATGTGTCAGAACCAACTCAATGTCACTTAATAATAGTGCTCTCAATGAGCCCATTATGGTGTTATTTGTTGCTGTTAAGTGCCATGAGTCAGTTCAGACTCATAGTCCTGCATGTATAATTTCTGAGGTTGTAAATCTTTGTGGGAGCAGAAAGCCTCATCTTTCTTCCAGAGTGGCTGGTGGATTTGAACAGCCAAGTTTGTAGTTAGCAGTCCATTGTTTATTTTACAGAGCCACTGTGCTCCCTCATGGTGCTATTTTGTCACCAGTTATACAAATACAAACAAGATAAATAAAGTTCTTGCTCACTACGAGTTTTATATCCTAGCAAGGAATAGAGAACAGTATATAGGCAAACCAATCATATGGAAGATTGTCTTAGTGCTACAAACACAAGGAATAGAAGGCCCTTCCAAAATGATAATAGAACACTGTCCCACTCATTTTGGAATATTTTTGATAACTTATGAAGCTGTTTTCCAGGCAAACCTTACAGAGTCTACTTAATAATTATTCTGGTAGTAAAAAGTTATGAAAGAAGTTTTTAGTTTGAAATATTTGACCTGAAAATAATGTATGCTAGTATATGCTGTTAGTAACTAACTGCTTAGATCAGGAAACAAACAAGTAGCCATGATAGGAAGAGATGAAAGAGAAAAAAAAAAAAAAAAACTATGAAAATAGAGACTGCTCAAGGTTTGCTAATATCAATTTAGGGATAACTAGCAAAACAACTAGTTGATTATAGGAGTAGGGAGTCCTGGTGTGGCACTGTAGGATAAAGCATTGGACTGCAAGGTTGGTTTGAACCATAAGGTTGTTAGTTCAAACTCACCAGCCACTCCTTGGAACACCTACGGAGGTTTGCTATGAGTCCAAGAGATTCAACACACTTAACAATAAAAACAACAATAGGATAAGAGCTAATATTTCTGCTGAAACAAAAGATAAAATTGTAGAAGTTAAAACAGATTTTCTAGTACATGTATGGATAGTTTTGCTCAGTACAATAAGTGTTGCTTTCTCATAACTGATTCCCTCCTTCATAAAGAGTATACATGACTTGTTGGGGGTTGTCTGACTCACACAGATTCCTTCACAAGAACCACTCTCCTCCACAGTGTCTTTTGAAAGATTGGGATTATATGGCCATGTTACTACCTCATTACAATACACTCCCAATTGTCCCAACTGACTTTGGCATCTCCTGACACAACTTAGTCCTAACACATTCCTCTCTCCAAAATAAGAACACTAAAAAATAAGAAGCAAACTTAAAAGATCCTGTCCACTTGTAGTAACCATACTGAATAGGAAACCAATTTGTGAGGAAAAGCTCCTGAGAACTGTGAGGGATGCTGCAGTCTACAAAAGACAAAGGAAAACCTCAGCTCATCATGGAGTTTTAATTCTGATGAAGCCCAGATGTATACTACATCCCAGTTTTTGCAATTATTTAACTCTGTAATTTTAAAAAAACACTTCCCTTTACTTGAACTATAGTGACTATGTCTCTGTCCAGTGAAAACCTTCTCACACCACATCTCACTATACCTGCTACTACCCTTCCCATCTTCCCTCCATTCTGATAGTAATTCAGAAACATTTATTGAATACCTGTTAAACCAAGGTGTTCTTTTCTTCCTGTGCTGTTGATTTCAAATATATAGAGACCAACATGATGGAGTAGAATTTTACCCCATAGGGTTCCTTAGGCTGGAATGTACATGGTGGCTCTGTATGGTAAGCACTTGACTGCAAACTACAAGGTTGACAGTTCAAGCACACCAACTGCTCCATGGAAGAAAGATGAAGTTTTCTATTTTGGCAAAGATGTACAACCTCAGAAACCATATACAGGGTTGCTATGAGTCAGAACCAACTGGATATTGCGTAACAACGGCAGCAATCTTGATGGAAGCAGATTATTAGGTGTTTTCTCTCCAAGAACAGCTGATGAATTTGAACCACCAGCTTACTAGTTAGCAGCAAAGAGCTTAATCATTGTGCAACTAATGAAAATATGAAAGACATATTGCCCCAAGGAGCCATTAACTTCCATGTTTATATATAACACTTATCACAAGCAACCATTGTTACTCATGGTCTCAATTGGTATGGCACTGTGGATTAATGAACTGGGCTGCTAAGTCAGTTTGAACCACAAGGTCTGCTGTTCAAGTTTACCAGTTACTCCTCAGAAACCCTATACAGGGTTGCTATGGGTCAATGGCACTTAACAACAACAATTCTAATCATGTTTGGTGCTGTAAACTAAACAATGGACAGCTAACCATAAGGTTGGTTATTCAAAGCCACTAGGCACTCCTCAGAAACTCTATACAGTGTCGCTTTGAGTCGGAACCGACTCAATAGCACTTGATGGTGGATCAGGTAGATGTGCTGTGAGGAGCTCCATCACCAACAACACAGAATAACGGACCAAGCAGGCTCAGGGGATGGTGCCAGAACTCTGAACCACATCTAAAGGAATATTTGGAAGATTGGAAGGCTTATAGCTAGGGAAATTTGTAGCAGAATCAAGAAATCCATTGCTTACCAATTCAAGATGCTCAGCTACTCCCAGAGCCACCATCTTGGGAGAGACCAAGCAGGGGAAGAATCAGAGCAGGCACAAACGCCTGGCAGAACCACAGAGATACAGGTGCAGACATTCATTTTTTGGTATCTGTACATTGGTCTCTCACTGTCTGTGCACCTCCATTCAGGTGACTAGAGAGGATGCCTAAGCGAATGGATATCCCAGCCCCACCCCTGGAGGGTTCTACCACTCATGTGCACAGATCTCCTTGAAATTTAAAGTGACAGTTGGCCACCACTCATCTGTCAGTACTGTGGTGGCTTGTGAGTTGCTTTGATTCTGAAAGCTATGCCACCGGTATTATAAATAATCAGCAGGGTCACCCATGGTGGACAGGTTTCAGATGAGCTTCCAGACAAAGACAACTAGGAAGAAAAAGTGTTGAGCTACTTCCAAAATTTTAGTCACTGAAAACCTTATGGATAGCAGAGAAACACTGTTAGATATAGTGCCGGAAAATGAGCCCCTCAGGTTGGAAGGCACCCAAAATGTGACTGGGGAAGAGCTGCATTCTCAAAATAGACATAACTGTGATAACATGAATGGAATAAAGCTCGTGGGACAAAAGCCCACAGGACCTTCATTTGTTGATGGGGCAAAACTCAAAATGAAGAGAAACAGCTATAAATATCCATTTATAATCAAAACATGGGATGTATGAAGTATGAACCTTGGAAAATTGGAAGTTGTAAAAAATGAAATGGAACGCATAAACATTGATATCTAAGGTATTAGTGAGCTGAAATGCACTGGTATTGGCCATTTTGAATCTGACAACCACATGTATTACTATGCCGGGAATGAAAAGTTGAAGAGGAATGGTGTTGCATTCATCGTCAAAAATAACATATCCCGGTCAGTCATGATGTACAACGTTGTCTGTGATAGGAGGATAATATCCATGCGCCTACAGGGAAGCCCAGTTAATACCACTATTATTCAAATTTACTCACCAACTACTAAAGCTAGCCAGGATGCAATAGAAGAATTCTACCAACTTCTTCAATCTGAAATTGATCAAATATGCAATCAAGATGTATTGATCATTACTGGTGATTGGAATGCAAAGGTTGGGAGCAAACAGGAAGGATCAGTAGTTGGAAAACATGGCCTTGGTGATAGA
>NW_006408673.1:4534030-4535556 GCF_000296735.1 Chrysochloris asiatica
GCTCCTTAGAGGCCAAGATGGCCAAACTTTGTCTCTCATACTTTGGACATATTGTCAGGTGGGACCAGTCTCTGGAGAAGGATAACATGTTTGGTAAAGTGGAAGGTCAGAGAAGAGGAAGAACCCCAAAGAGATGGATTGGCCAAGTGACAGCATCGATGGACTCAAGTGTGGCAATAGTAGTGAGGTTGGCCCAGGATCAGACAGTGTTTCGTTCTGCTGTGCATAGGGTCGCTATGGATCAGTGCCAAACCAATGGCACCTAACAACAACAACAACAACAACAACAACAACACTCTAATCATCATTTTCTATTATTTTAGCTTAAACCCCATGATCAATAATGTTTCAGTCCCCACCTACCAGGAACTGAAATGTCTTGATTGTGGCATTGAGTTGATTTCAACCATAGCAACCCTGTATAGGGTTTCCAAGGAGCAACTGGTGGGTTTGAACTGCCAA
This sequence comes from Chrysochloris asiatica, assembly GCF_000296735.1. Taxonomy (NCBI): domain Eukaryota; kingdom Metazoa; phylum Chordata; class Mammalia; order Afrosoricida; family Chrysochloridae; genus Chrysochloris; species Chrysochloris asiatica. The sequence continues at coordinate 4,534,493 of NW_006408673.1, forward strand.
CCTTGTGATTACCAATCCATTGCTTATCCTACAGTGCCATACCATGATACTAGCATCTTTGTACTCTTTTACCATCTGTACACCTTACTCTGCTTATGTTGCTAAGTCAATTCTTAATGATCACTCTCCCCCATATGCCCTTGACTCCACGGATCCTCTTTTTTTGTGTCTGATTCATTTGAAAAAATGAAAAATTCTCATTGAATCTAGAGTTCCACGTACTCACACCTTTTGTGATTGATGAGATGGGAGAAAAAACACGGTTTATATTACATTCATTAATATAAATGTGTTGTTGTTAAGTGCTGTTGAATTGGTTCCAACTCATAGTGTCCCTGTATAGAGTTTCTGAGTCTCTAAGTATAGAGTTTCTGAGTTTCTGAGTATAGAGTTTCTGATGTGGGTTTGAACTGCTGACCTAGTGGTTGGAAGTCCAGTGTTAATCCTACGGTACCACACCAGGAGTCGAATAGGAATTGTGGACCTAAATGTTACCCAATTACATTATCATATTCACTTCTTCCTCTTTACTTCATGTTTTCCCTCTTCTCAACCATTCAACACTTCTACTTTTCCTTATTCTCCATTGATTACATATTTTTTTCTATATTTTCCTGTTTCATAGGGGGAAAAAAAAGCAGAAGCAATCAAAAGAGACTTCAAAAGTTTCCCACAGATTAATGCCCTTTGCAATGGTACATATCAAGAGCAACTAGTATTAATATTAATATAGCCCTGTGAAGAATCATGGTGGTGTAGTGGGTTGAGTGTTGGGAGCTAACTGACAGGTTGGTGGTTCAAACCCACAAGTCACTTCAAGGAGAAAGCCTCTGAAATCCTAGGGAGCAGTTCTTTCTACTTTGTCCTATAGGGTCACTATGAGTCAGTAAGTACCTTAAATCTTCTTTGCTTTTAGCAAGCAAGGTTACAGTAAATGCATATTTCAAGTTGTTAATTAATCTCCCTCTAATCCTAATGTCTGAAGAAAATGAAAACAAGTCCATGAAAGCCAAAATATGATCTTGAATATGTCCCACTTGAATTTAGAGATCATCTGAAGAACA
>NW_006408673.1:4537276-4550653 GCF_000296735.1 Chrysochloris asiatica
AAAAATGTGGCATCAGGATTGGAGGAACACTCATTAACAATCTGTGATATGCAGATGATACAACCTTGCTTGCTGAAAGTAAAGAGGACTTAAAACATTTACTGAAGAAGATCAAAGAGCACAACCTTCAGTATGGATTACATCTCAATATCAAGAAAAAAAAATCCTCACCACTGGACCAATAAAACAACATTCTTAGCAATGGAGAAAAGGTTGAAGTTGTCAAGGACTTCATTCTTCTCGGATTAACTATCAACACTCACAGAAGCAGTAGTCAAGAGATAAAACAATGTATTTCATTAGGCAAATCTGCTGCACAGGACCTTTTTAAAGTGTTGAAGAGCAAAGATGTCAGCTTGAGGGCTAAGGTGCACATGACCCAAGCCATGGTGTTTTCAATAACTTCATATGCATGCGAAAGCTGGACAGTGAATAAAGAAGACCACAGAAGATTGATGCTTTTGAGTTATGGTGTTGGAGGAGAATATTGAAAGTGCCATGTGTTGCCCAAAAAACCAATAAATCTGTTTTGGAAAACAGAGTGCTCCTTGGAGGCCAAGATGGGCAAACTTTGTCTCTCATATTTTGGACATATTGCTAGAAGGGACCAGTCACTGGAGAAAGATATAGTATTTGGTAAGGTGGAGGGTCAGAGAAATAGAGGAAGACCCCCAACAAGATGGATTGGCCAAGTGGCAGCATCGATGGGCTCAAGTGTGGCAACAATAGTTAGGATGGCCCAGGATCAGGTAGTGTTTCATTCTGCTGTGCATAGGGTCACTATGGGTCGGTACCGACTCAATGGCACCTAAGAACAACAATCCTGATGTCATGTTCTTCTTCTTAAAATCAAAGTTCTCATATTATTTCTTCAGAATACAGATTGAATAAGTATGGTGAAGTGATACTACCTTGGCACACACTTCTCCTGATTTTAAACATCCAGTGTCCCCTGGTTATTTCCAAATGACAGCCTCTTGGTCTATATACAAATTCCTCATGAGGGTAATTAAGTGTTCTGGAATACTCATTCTCCACAGCATTGTCCATAGTGTTTCATGATACACACAGTTGAGAATTTTTGCATAGTCAATAAAGCACAGGTAAACATCTTTCTGGTAGTCTGTGCTTTCAGCCTATATCCATCTGATGTCAGCAGTGATATCCCTCATTCCATATCCTCTTCTCAATATAGTTTGAAACTCTGGCAGTTCCCAATCAATGTACTGTTACAGCCATTTAAAAATTATCTTTAGCAAAATTTTACCTGCATGTAATATTAATGCTATTGTCCAAGAATTTCTGAATTCTATTGGGTCACCTCTCTTTGGAAAGAGCATAAATATGGATCTCTTCCTATCTATTCTGGTAGTTGTCCTCCAAATTTTTTGGCATAAATGAGTGAGTGCCTCCAGTGTGGTGTCAGTTTATTGAAATACTTCAATTTGTAATTTCATCCATTCTGGGACACTTGTTCTTTCATAGTGCCTTCAGTGCAGCTTGGATTTCTTATTTCAGTGTCATTGACTCTTGATCACAAGCTACCTATTGAAATGGTTGAACTTTCACCATTTTGCTTTGGTACAGTGACTCTGTATTCCTTTCATCTTCTTAAGATGATTTCAGCAAGCCTCAATATTTTGCCCATAGGATCCTTCTATATTTCAAGTCAAGGCTTGGAAGTTTTCTTCAGTTATTTTAGCTTCAGAATTGCTGATCATGTTCTTCCCTTTTGGTTTTCTACCTCCAGGTCTTTTCACTTTTCATTGTAATACTTGATTTTGTATTCTCAGGCTTCCTTTTGAAATTCTCTGCTCAGCTCTTTACCTCCTCATTTCTTCCATTTAATTTAGCATCTCTATGTTGAAGAGCAAGTTTCACAGTCTCTTCTGACATCCATTTTGATCTTTTTTTCCTGTTTTTTTCATGACATTTTGCTTTTTTCGTTGATGATGTTTGATGCCATCCCCAAATTCATTTGGTCTACAGTCATTAGTGTGTAATGATGAAATTTGTTCTTGAAGATGATCTCTAAAATTTAGGTGGGATATGTTCACGGTCATGTTTTGACTCTCATGACGTTATTTTAATTTTATTCAGCTCCAGCTTGAACTTGAATATGACCATTTGAGGTTCTATTCCAAAGATGCCATACTGCTGGGCAACCAGGTCTCCACTTGGGTGCATAGGAGTCTATTGAACATGGTTGGACTTAGCTCACAGTTTCATTGCTGCTTTTCCCTTCCTTCCCCTTGTCGGTGACCAACGTGGTCACCAGTCAGAGTGCATGTCTGCCCAGAGACAGTGACATATTCACAAAGGACTAGAGTGGGAAGTGAAGCGTCCTGCTGATAAGAAGTGAGAAATGCACAAGAACACCTACACTTGCAGATAATAACCACTTGACCTGGCTTCAATGGCTGGATGATCAGAACTCTACTAGAAGAAGAAAGAAGAGGAAAAAAAGAGTAATCTGATACTTGACCTATACTTATTGATGTAGTAGCTCAAAAGAGAGAACAAACCTTTAAAGTAAGGATCATTCCCAACCCCGTGGTACACAGGGTTGACAGAGATGGGCAACTTGGACATTGGCTACCAAAAAGGAGGGGGATCGCTACAAAGACAAGAAGTGACTGGCTTACAAACTTTCAAAAGGGAGCCTAGATCCAGAGGGTGAGGGGGAAGGTAGAATCTCCACTGAATGTTTTCCAATCTGCCTGGACGAGGCTGATGAAAGGAGATGGGGATAATACTCTTGTGGTACAATAGTGAACAAATGCTATCAGGACTGACTCTGAGGGTTGAAAATGTAATGGCAGACATTTTGTAACAAAAGGAGGTACATAGCTGACTTTGGAGTCCAGGAGAGGAGGTCCCTGGGACCATCAAAGGAGAGGAGCAGAGTGTGGGACCCTACTGTGAATCAGTGATGTCAGAGATGGAGGCAGAGATGATGATGTGGGGAGATGGAGTGACTGGGGACTCTGGACTCAGGGAGGGAGATAGGCTGTATTCTGGCCACCAGTAGGCAATCTTTCAGGTTGTACCCTTTCATTGTTTGATGATGCATGGAGGGGATTGTAATCATTGCAATGCAATGAAATATTATCTCCCATGTAAACTATCACATTATCCACAATAAAAACTTAAAAAAAAAAAAAAGACAGATTTTGGAAAGTTCTTTTTGGTGATGAACGTGAATCCATTCCTCTTCAATTTGTCATTCCATGCATAGTAAATCATATGATCTTCACATTTAAAATGGCCAATAGCAGCCTGTTTCCGTTCTCTAATGCCTAGGATATCAATTCTTATGTATTCCATTTCATTTTGATAACTTCCAACTTTCCTAGATTCATACTTTGTACATTCTTCTATATTCTGATTATTAATGGATATCTACAGCTGTCTTTTCTCATCAGTAAATTAAGGTCCTGAAAGCTTTACTCCATTCACATCATCTCAGTCTTTGAGGAGGCAGCACTTCCCCCATTGTATTTTGAGTGCCTCTCTACTTGCAGTACTGCTGTGGTGCTGTAGGAGAAGCACTGGACCACAAGATCGGTCATTCAAACTCACCAGCCATTGCTTGGAAATCCTATATAGGGTCATTGTTAGTGAGAAACTATTTGATGGCACTTAACAAAAACCAACCTATGGGGTTCATCTTCTGGCACCATACCTGACCATATTCTGGTGCTATGCATAATGTTTTCATCACCCAGCACTACATTTGACAATATTTGATGCTATTCATAAGGTTTTCAGTGGTTAAACCTTCTGAAATGGTCTGTCTCTCCTTCCTCCTAGTCTGTATGGAAACTCTGCTGAAATCTGTCCACCTGGGTGATCTTGCTTATATTTAAAACACCAGTGGCATAGACCCCAGCATCACAGCAACATGCAAGCAAACACAGTATGACAAGTTGATAGATAAGTGGTGGAATATTATCTTTAAAGTGTTAAAAAGCAAAAATGTCATTCTGAGTACTAAGGTCCACCCGACCCAAGCCATGTTATATTCAATAACCTCATATACATGAAAAATGTGGATAACGAGTAGAAGAAGACAAAAGAACACATGATACTTTTCAATGAAGGCATTGAAAAAAATATTGAATGTATCATGGACTGCCAAAAAAATGAGAAAATCTGTATTGGAAGAACATCCAGAATACTTAGAGAAAGGATGGTGAGATTTTGTCTTATATACTTGGGAAATCTTATCAGGAGGGTAGTCCCTGGAGAAGGATGTCATGCATGATAGAGTAAAGGGTCAATGCAAGAGAAGAAAATCCTCAATTAAATGGATTAACACAATGGCTGCAAAAACAGGCTCAAACATAGTGACAACTGTGAAGATGGCACAACCAGGCAATGGTTTTTGTTTTACATATAGGGTTGTTATGAGTCAGAACCAACTCGACAGCATGTAATGACTTTCTAATTATCTCTTCATACAACAAAGATTTTTAAAATTTCCATAAAGAGGGTAAAAGAAAAGTTAAGTCTTACTTTCCATGGCTGGTCAAACTTTTCTGATTAATATTGATAATTGGGATGCATACAACATATAACTTCATGTGTCTTTATCCTATAAGTCCTGAAAAAATACTAGGTTTTTTTTTAGAAAAAAGCAAGCACAATGAATTTACATTTTCCAGAGATCATTCTGTCCAGATCTATGGTCAATTGAATTTTGATGAGGGTGCTAAGACTGCTTGATAGGAAAGAAGAATCTCTTTAATAACTGGTGTTAGGAAAATTGAATTTCCATATGCAGAAAAATGAAACAGGACCCATGCTTGCCTCCATATACAAAAATAAATTCCAAATGAATTAATAATCTAAATGTGTATGCTAAAATCATAAAATGCTTAAAAGAAAATGCAGGGCAACACTGTCAGGCATAGCTTTTAATAATGGATTATCTAATATAATAGCAAAAGCACAAACAGCAGAAGACAAAATAAATAAATGAGATCTCATAACAATTAAAAACTTTTGTTCATTAAAAGATTACCAAAAATGGGAGGGTATCTTTTGAACAACATATCCTATAAGAATCTAATAACCAAAATATATTTTAAAATGTTGACAACTTAACAACAAAAATAAGACAAATAATCCAATCATAAAATGGGCTTGGATAGACATTTCACAAAAAGGACATCAAAAGGCCACCAAACACACATCAAAACCAAAATTATATACCATTTCACTATCATGGAACGCTGGTCATGCAGTGGGTCAAGTACTGGACTGACAATCCAAAAGTTGATGGTTGAAATTCACCAGCCACCTCTCAGGAGAAACAAGAGAGGTAGCCTGCTTCCATAAAGACTTACAGCATTGAAAGCCCTATGAAATAGTTCTATTGTGTCCAATTGGGTCATTATAAGTCAGAATCAACCCCATGGAAATAAATTCAACTATCTTGGAGGATAGCTAAGAAAAATAAAGAAAAAAAAAAAAAAGCAAATGTTAGTGAGGATTTGGGGAAATTGGATCTTCCAACCATTGCTAGTAGGAATGTAAAATGACATAATAGAAAGCAATGTGGTGGTTCCTCAAAACCCTGAAAATATAATTACCATATGAATGAATAATTTCACTTTTAGATATATATATCCCAAAGATTTTAAAGCAGATTCAAGAGATTTCTACATCAATATTCATGGAAGCAGTATACACAATAGCCAAATGGTTAGAAACCACCTAAATGTTCATGAATAGATGAACATATAAACAAAATGTGGAATATATATATATATATACAGTGGAATATGGCCAAGTCAGTATAAGAAATGAAGTCTTGTTACATGGTGCAATATAGATGGAGCTTGATTATATTATGCTGAATGAAATAAGTATACACAATGCAATCATAAAAACTATTGTATAGCTTTAGTTATTTTTAAAAAGACAAGAAGATAAAAGCAGAGGAGGTGGGGCTTAATGGCAGACTAGGGAGATGTGAGGTGCAAAGCTCTGCAGCAAATAACACAGAATACCGGCCACAGCAAGTTCAGGGGATGGTTCCAGAACTCTGAACAACATACAAAGTTATGTTTAGAACATTCAAAGGCTTACAGCCAATGGAATTTGTAGCAGAAGCAAGAAATGTTGTTTTCTGATCCACAGCAACCAACTGGCTCCCAAAGCAGCCATCTCGGGCATGACAGAGCAAAAGAAGGGCCAGAGAAGCACTCCGACTGCAGACTTCTAACAATCCTCAGAGACAAAGGTGTGGATATTCTTTTTTATTTTCCTGTCTCTGGTTTTTGGTCTCTCATTGTTTGTGCACCCCCATTCTGGTGACTAGAGGGGGTTCCTGAGCAAGTGGACACCCCACCCCCACCCCAAGAAAGTTCTACTATGTAGGTTTTCCCAGAAAGTATTTCTGGTCCCAGAATTATGTAAGTGAGAGGAGTCACTAGGAACTGCTTAAAATAGATTGGTCTCCCAGAACGACCTGAGCAAGCCAAGAAAATTGAGTTAAAGTCATACTCATTTTCTGCTACAGATTTTGTTTTATCTTTTTATTTTCTTCCTTCTTTTCTTTTATGTGATTATAGACTGTAGTACCAAATCTGTTTTGTTTGTTTGTTTTTTGCTGTTGTTGTTTTGTCTTTTTGTCCCCCTTGTATCTTCAGAGGGCTCTGTCTCTCCTTACATTACCCAAGAAAAGATAGCAATTGTGATAATACAGCCAAGCTGCAATTACACCTTGTAAAATCCCACCATCCAGGCAAGAGCCAATACCAGCTTCTATCCACCAGATAGACAGCCAACACCTGCTATAGTTACTCTGAGTTGAGTAATAAGTGAAAAAGGAAGATCATATTCTGATCACAACTACCTGAAGGCAATCAGAAACCTCAATAAAATGTCAACTAACATTCATTTAATTATTGAAAACCTAATCATTGAAGATACCCAAGAAACAATTGAAAATTTTGGCACATGTCCAGAAACAGCATAGAATAACTAACACAAGCTGGAGATAGACCTAGAGTTCCCATTGGAGGAGGGCAGGCCTTGGAATTGCCTGAGAAAGACTTCAGGAGAATGATACTGAAGTGCATTCAAAGTCTCTGAAAAAGGTTTGGGAAAAATAAGGAAGAAGTCAGGAAAGCACTACAGGAACAATCAAATAAGATGGTTACAGCACTGGAAACAATGCAAAACCTGCAAAAAGAGGTTCAAATGATTAATAATAAAATATCAGAATTGGACAATACACTGAAAAGACAAAGAAGTAGAACTAATGAGATTAAAGCAAGAACTGGCAAGCTGGAAGACAAATCTCTCTATACTGCTGAAATAGAAGAATAAGAAGAAAAAAACAATTTTAAAAATCTGAAAAAAATCTAAGATACATTTTGAATTACATGAAGAGGACTAACTTAAGAATTACTGGCCTTCTGAACAGGAAGATTCACATAAGTCCACAGAGGAGATAGTTGAAGAGATTCTGAAAGAAAATTTCCCAAATATCCTGAGATATGAAGTTATAAGCATTCAACAAGCTCAACAAACCCCAGGAATGATAAACCCCATAAGAAAATCACCAAGACATATAATAATCAAGTTCTCAAAAACCAAAGATTCAGAGAGAATCTTGAAAAAAAAAGCTAGGGAAAAGAGAATCGTTACTTACACAGGCAAGCAAATCAGATTAAGTTTCAATCTCTGAGCAGAAACCATGCAGGCAAGAAGGCAATAGGGAGACATATATAAAACCCTGAAAGAAAAAAAAAAACAAAACAAAAAAAACCTGCCAACCCAGAATCATCTACCCAGCAAAGCTGTCAATTAAATATGACAGTGTAATAGAAACATTCCTGGATAAACAGAAGCTAAGGGATTTTGCCAAAGCCAGCCCAACACTTCAAAACATACTAAAAGGGAGTTCTCTGGACTCAGAACCAATAACAACTGACACAACCAGAGACTGACAACAGGGCAGCACCACCCAGAACTCAATCATCAGATGGAAAAGTCTAGAACAGAAAAAACCTGTATGAATGAATTCAGAGAATATGGAAGGTCAATTTATGATCAAAACAAATACAATGTGAAAGAAGGTAAAAGCAGAGGAACAGAGATCAAGGTAGTGAGGAGGTCAGGTAGGTTGCAGGATAAAATAGACCATTCTAAATGGAGAAAACGTTAATAGGGTATAGAGTAACCTCAGAGATAATTAATATTTCACAACATACCAAGAAAATGAAAATCCAAGAAGAACAGGTAAACATTAAAGCTATGAATAAACTGACAAAAAAAGAACACAAAAAAATAAGATCTCAGCACAGGAAGACATGCAGAACAAAGAAACCAGCAGCAACACACACACACACAAATAATAATGACAGCAAGTAATTCATACCTATTGATAATTATACTGAATGTCAATGAATTAAATGTACCAGTTAAGAGGCGAAGAGTGGAAGAATGGATAAGAAAACAAGATCCTTCAAGATCCTTTTCTGCACAAAAAAACACCTTACACACAAAGACAAAAATAGACTGTAAGTTAAAGGATGGAAAAAATATATACCAAGCTAATTGCAATAAAAAAACAAGTAGGAGTGACAATACTAATCTCTGATAAAATAAATTTTAAGGCAAAAACAAACATAATAGATAAAGATGGACATTATCTCATGATTAAAAGGATCAATTGAATGTGATGGCATAACGATAATAAATATCTATGTACCTATGAGAGAGCTCCAAAATATATAAAGCAAACTCTAATAGATTTGAAGAAAGAAATACACAAATCTGCAATAATAGTGGGATATTTTACAATGTGTTATGTGCACAGCAACAACAAAAAGGTAAGGTAATAGAGGTAAACATTGGCTAAGGGTGCACGGAGGGTAATCATTACAATGATTTGCTGAATGTAAAAAATGGTGATCTACCTTGTAAGCCTTCACTCACTCAATACACACTAAAAGCTTAAAAAAAAAAAAAAAAAAAAAAGCCTCTTTAGAGTGTTAAAAAGCAAAGATATCACCTTGAGGACAAAGGTGCTCCTGACCAAAGTCATGGTATTTTAGGTTACCTCACATACCTGCAAAAACTGGACAATGAATAAAGAAAACTGAACAAAGAAAGGAAGGAAGGAAGACAAGAAAAATGAGAAGACAAAAGAGCTGAACAGAAAATTTCAAAGGACAGTTCAAGAAGACAAAATCAAGTTTTATAATGAAACATGCAAAGACATGGAGTTAGGAAAACAAAAATGAAAAACATACACAGCATTTCTCAAGCTGGAAGAATTGAAGAAAAATTCATACCTTGAATTTCAGTATTAAAGAATTTCATTGGCAAAATATTGAATGATTCCAAAAGCATCAAAAGAACATGTAAGGTATACACAGTGTCACTGTGCCAAAAATAAATCTATGATGTTCAACCATTTCAAGAGGTACTATAAGATCAAGAAATAATGATACAAAAGTAAGAAGTCCAAGCTATACTGAAGGCATTGGTGAAAAACAAGTCTACAAGAATTGATTGAATACAGATTGAAATCTTTCAACAAACTGATTCAGCACTGGATTTGGTCACTCATCTATACCAAAATCTGGAATACAGAAACTTGGCCAAATAATTGGAAGAGATCCATATTGGTGCCATTACAAAGAGAGGTAACCCAGTGGAATGCGGAAGTCATCGAAAGATAGCATTAATATTGGATGCAAGTAATATTTTGCTGAAGATAATTCAAAAATGGTTGTAATAGTACATAGACATAGAATTGCTAGAAATTCAAACCAGATTAAGAAGAGGATATGTAATGAGAGACATCATTCCTAATATCAAATGGTTCTTGTCTGAAAAGAGAAAATACCAGGAGGGTGTTCACTTTTGCTTTACTATGTATAGACTTTCAACTATGTGGATCATGACAAGCTATGAATAACTATGTGAAAAATGGGGGTTCCAGAACATTCAACTGTGCTTATGAAGAATCTGTATGTAGACCAAGAGGTAGTCATTTGAACAAACAAGGAGATACTGAATGGCTTAAAATCAGCAAAGGTGTATGCCAAGGTTGTATCCTTTCACCATACTTATTCAGTCTGTATGCTGAGCAAATAATCTGAGAAGCTAGCTTATGTGAAGAATAGCATGGATCAAATTTGGAGGAAGACTCATTACATGTGGAAGTGAATAATACTTAAACTCTTACTGAAGAAGATCAAAGACCACAACTTTCTGAATGCACCTCAATGTAAAGAAAACAAAAAATCTGGACCATTCTACCTGGACAAGAGATTGAAGTTGTCAAAGACTTCATTTTACTTAGATCCACAATCAACACTTTAGAAGCAGCAGTCAAGAAATCAAATGATGTATTGCATTATGCATAACTGTTGCATAAAACCTCTTTAAAGTGTTCAAGAGCAAATATACCAGTTTGAAAACTACAGTGTGTCTGACCCTGTACTACATGGATTCATGGCTTTTTCAATAGCCTCAAATGCATGTGAAAGTTGGACAATGAATAAGAAAGACCATAAAGAATTGCAATTAATTTATGGCATTGGAGAAAAATATTAAAAGTGCAATTAACTACTAGAAGAACAAACATATCTGTGTTTGAAGAAGTATATCGATAATGTTCCTTAGAAGTCAGGATCATGAGACTTCATCTCTCACACTTTGGACATGTTATCAGATAGGACCAGTTCTAGATAAAGATATCATACTTGGTAAAGTGGAGGGTCAGCATAATATAGAAAGACCCTCCAACGAGATGAACTGACATAGTGTCAGCAGCAATGGACTCAAGTGTAACAACAATCACAAGGATGATGTAGGATTGGGCAGTTTTTGCTCTGTTGCACATAGGGTTGCTTTGAGTTGGAGTCAACTGGATGGCACATAACAACAACAATGGATTACATGGATAATTGCCTCTATGAACAACTTTTTCTTTAAAATAAGGTCAGAACTGGTTGGTGCTCTGTTTCTACTACAGAATATTTTGACCAAAGTTCCCATAAAAGAATCCTGATCAAAAAGGAAATTCCAGAACATAATTTCAAATTTTCATAGATTCTAGATTTTCTGGAGCAATGAAGAATAGATAAATCCCTGAAACTATTGCCCTGAGACTGTCTTTAAACCTTAAACCAACAATAGTCTCTGATGTATTCTTAAATACAAACAATAGTTTAGCATAACTAGTCAAAAAGGTCTACCTTGAGCATTATTATCTTTTAAGAATTATCTAAATGAGATCAAAGTGACAACAGCAATCCAAAAAGATTAGATAGGATCCTTAAGGACAGTGAGTTTATGTCAATAAGGGAAGACCAAGTTGCTTATACAACTTGAAGAATGCAAAAATATTTGACTGAATTTTACATGTAGTCATTATTGAATTGGTACATTTATTGCTGTGTGTATTCTTTGTTGAGAATACATACTGAAATGAATATACCAAATGAATAGTATATTGAACAATATTTTAAAAAATCACACTGGCATAAGTTTGTTGAAAAATTGTGTATTATCCAAGGTTCTCTAGAGAAAGTAAAACAGTGAGACATATACAAAAAAGAGACATAATTCAAGGAATTGACTCATACAATTTGGGGGGCTGTCAGGCTCAAAATCTGCTAGTGAGAAAACATGCTTGAGAATTCTGCTAGATCATGGAACTGTGGAGAACTGGAGAGTTTAAAATCCATAGGTTAAATAGACAGTGGCTGAAGACTTCTGTCAACTCACAGGATTGTGTTGGGGTTGACAAGCCCCCAAACTGTTGGTCAGGTGGCAGCCTGGAGACTTCTGCAGAATTGCTTCTCATGATCCATAGAAGAGTGTAGAGGTGAGAGTGAGCAAGTGAGTTCTGCCAAAATACTTATTTAATGCTTAGTCTGAAGACAGACCATTCCATAAAGGAACTCCTCTTTCTACAGATTGATTTAATTAGATAATATCATGGAAAGTTATTGCATTGCCTTATGGCACATCAACTCATCTTGTATTTGGCTAAACCAGTGGGAATCATAGCCAAGTTGACATATAAAATTAACTGTCACAGTAAGGTTTAGATCAGAGGCAGGGGGACAAGTTAGAAAAGCACATTAGTAACATAGGATGAAAATTATTTAAAAAATAAAAAGTCTTACTAGAAATGGAGTTACTTTCTTCAGAACATTCTTTAGGTTTTATAGAAGTTTATGGAAAACTCCATTTCAAAAATTAGTAAAACAAAGTCAGTTATACCTGGACTAAATTATATCCTGGAAATCTGGTGTGGTGCTACAAGATAATGTACTAGATAGCAAGGTTGGCTTGAAATGCAAGGTCAGCCGTGCAAATCCACCAGCTCTTCTCAGAAACCCTATGCAGGGTTGCTATGAGCCAGAACCAACTCAACAGCACTTAATAACAACAACAAAATGATATCCTCTGCATATTTGTTTTATATAAGAATATAATAACTTCAGCAAGATATTAACTGAGAAATGAAAGTGAGATCTTAATGAGAAAATACAGCCTAAATGTTTTAAATTAACAGTACTTGACTTACTAATTAAGTTGTGATAAGATCTTGTGACTGAAAAAGGTTGTTGTTGTTAGGTGCCATCAAGTTGGTACTGACCCATAGTGACCTTATGCACAGCAGAATGAAACACTGCCTGATTCTGGGCCAACCTCATTACTGTTGCCACGCTTGAGTCCATTGATGCTGCCACTTGGCCAATCCATCTCATTGGGGGTCTTCCTCTTTATCTCTGACCCTCCACCTTACCAAACATGGTATCCTTCTCCAGTGACTGGTCCCTCCTGACAATATGTCCAAAGCATGAGAGACAAAGTTTGGCCATCTTGGCCTCTAAGGAGCACTCTGGCTGCAATTCTTCCAAAACGATCTATTGGTTCTTTTGCCAGCTCATGGAACTTTCAATATTCTCCTCCAACAGCATAACTCAAATGCATCAATTTTTCTACCATCTTCCTTATTCACTATTCAGCTTTCACATGCATATGACGTTATTGAAAATACCATGGATTGGGCGAGGCGCACCTTAGTCCTCAAGCTGACATCTTTGCTCTTCAACACTTGAAAAAGGTCTTGTGCAGCAGATATACTTAATGCAATTCATTGTTTGATCTCTTGACTGCTGTTTCCATGAGTGTTGATAGTTAATCCAAGAATGAAGTCCTTGAAAACTTCAAACTACTTTCCATTAAGAAGAATGTTGTTTATTGGTCCAGTGGTGAGAATTTTTGTTTTCTTTACATTAAGATGTAATCCATACCAAAGGCTGTGCTCTTTGATCTTCATCAGTAAATGTTTTAAGTCCTCTTCACTTTCAGCAAGCAAGATTGTATCAT
>NW_006408673.1:4552319-4559024 GCF_000296735.1 Chrysochloris asiatica
AAGGCTTTCGATTGTGTGGATCATGACAAGCTATGGACAACATTGTGAAGTATGAGTATTCCAGAACACTTAATTGTGCTCATGAGGAATCTGTACCTCAACCAAGAAGCAGTTATTTGAACAGAACATGGGAACAGTGAATGTTTTAAAATTAAAAAAGGTGTGAGACAAAGTTGTATTCTTTCACCATACTTATTCAACCTGTATGCTGAGCAAATAATACGAGAAGCTGGGTTCTATGAAGAGAAATGTGGTGTCAGGATTGGAGGAAGACTTATTAATAACCTGTGATATGCTGATGATACAATCTTGCTTGCTGAAAGTGAAGAGGACTTAAAACATTTACTAATGAAGATCAAAGAGCACAGCCTTCAGTATGGATTACATCTCAATATCAAGAAAACAAAAATCCTCACCACTGGACCAATAAACAACATTCTTCTCAATGGAGAGAAGTGTGAAGTTTTCAAGGACTTCATTCATTTTGGATCAACTATCAACACTCAAGGAAGCAGCAGTCAAGAAATCAAATGATGTATTGCATTAGGCAAAGCTGCTGCACAAGACCTTTTTCAAGTGTTGAAGAGCAAATATGCCAGCTTGAGGACTAAGATTGCCTTACCCAAGCCATGGTATTTAAAGTACCATGGGCTGCCAAGAGAACCAATAGATCCATTTTGGAAGAAGTGCAGCCAGAGTGATCCTTGGAGTCCAAGATGGCCAAACTTCATGTCTCATACTTTGGACATATTGTCAGGAGGGAGCAGTCACTGGAGAAGGGTATCATGTTTGGTAAGGTGGAGGGTCAGAGAATAACAGGAAGACCCCCAACAAGATGGATTAGCCAAGTGGCAGCATCGATGGACTCAAGCGTGGCAACAGTAATGTGGTTGGCCCAGGATTGGGCAGTGTTTCATTCTGCTGTGCATAAGGTCGCTATGGGTCAGTACCGACTTGATGGCACCTAACAACAACAACAACGAGTAAAAGATATAACCACTTTAAGTGCTGTTTCTCATTACAACATTCCATAAGGGATTTCAGCTTTACAACAAATGCAAATCATACTACCATCAAGCGGTTAATAACATCTGAGTATGTAAATTTACATCATTGGAGAGTGCCCATTTAGTTATGCCCCTTCTTTTAGTTCAGAGCTCCAGGAGAATAGAAGACATGGCTAAGCAGAAAAGCTCAGGGCTTTGGTAACTGAGAGTTTAAGGCTTGGTTTCACCCTCAACTTCTTCCTCATACTGATAAACAGAAGTGTTGGTTGAGCTTACTCTCTTTGAAGTTTCTGGTAATCACAGACAGACTGCCAACATAGAACCATCAAACAAAAACTCTTTTAATGTCTAATTTTGGAAGAAAATTGTAACAATTTCCTAGAGCCATTGTGACAAATTACCACGAATTCAATATATTAAAGCAACAGAAATTTATTCTATCTTATATCTCTAGAGGCCAGAAGTCTCAAAACATAGTTTGGCAGGGATATGCTCCATTTGGAGACTCATAGGGAGAATCTGTTTCTCTTCTTTCTTAATTTCTTGTGGCTACCAACATTCCTTGACATGTGGCTGCATCATTTTTTTCTCAGTGGTCAAAATGCCTTCTCTTTTTTGTGTATAAAATATCCTTCATATAAGGACAGTTGTGATGGTATTTATGATCTACCAGATAATCCAGGATAATCTATTTAGCTCAATATCCTTACATCTACAAAGACAATTTTACCAAATAAAGTAAAATGTACAGGTTCTGAGAATTGTTATATGATTTCAAGCTGGCTGTGACTCATAGTGACCCTATTCACAAAACAAAGAAGCACTGCCAGTCCTGCACCATCCAAACAATTTTGTCCTAGATTGCTTAAGTTTTGCAACCTGAGGCTTGAATTTTTCTTCAGTTCCTTCACATTGAGAAATGCTGAGCATGTTCTTCCCTTTTGGTTTCTAGTTCTGGTTTTTGCATATTTCATTATAATATGTGACTTTGTCTTCTTGAGTTTGCCTTTGAAATTTTCTATTCAGTTCTTTAGCTTCCTGATTTCTTCCAGAACAAGTTTCAGAGTCTCTTCTGCCATCCACTTCTTAAAAACATCTTTCCTGTCATTTTAATGACTTTTGCATTCTTGATGTCATACTACAACTCTTCTGGTCATCAGTCATTAGTGTCTAGTGCTTCAATCTGCCCTAGAGATGGTCTCTAAATTCAGGTGGGATATATTCAAGGTCACATTTTGGCTACTACTGACTTGTTTCATTTTCTTCAACTTCAGTCTGAACTTCTACATGAGCAATTGATGGTCTGTTCCACAGTCTGCTACTGGTCTTGTTTTGGCTGATGATATTGAACTTCTCCACCATCTCTTCCCACAATTGTAGCCAATTTGATTCCTGTGTATTCCATCTGATGAGGTCCATCTTTTATGTTGTTGAAAAAAAGTATTTGCAACGAATAAGTTGTTAATGTTGCAAAATTCTATCATTTGATCTTCAGCATCATTTCTATCACCAAGGCCATATTTTCCCAACTACTGATGTTTCCTCTTTACTTCCAACTTTTGCATTCCAGTCACCAATAATTATCAATGCATTGCTATTGCATGTTTGATCAATTTCAGCCTGAAGATATTGGTGGAATTCTTCAATTTTGTCTTCAGTGGCTAAAGTGGTTGGTATACAAATTTGAATAATAGTGGTATGAACTGTTTTTTTCTGGAAGGTGTATGGATATTATCTTATCACAGACAGCATTGTAATTCAAGGTAGATCTTGAAATTATTCTTTGAAGATTAAATGCAACACCATTTCTCTTCAATTTGTTATTTCCAGCAAAGTAAACAATTTGATTTTCAGATTTAAGATGGTCGATACTAGACCATTTCAACTAATACCTAGGATATCTATCTTTATGCATTCCATTTCATTTTTTATGACTTCCAATTTTTCTAGATTTGTACTTCATACATTCCATGCTATGATTATTAATGTAGCTGTTTCTTCACATTTTGAGTTTACATCATCAGCAAATGAACAAAGCTTTACTCTATTAGTGTTATTAAGATCAACTCTTCCTCAGTCATATTTTAAGTGACTTCCAACCTGAGGGGTTAATTTTCTGGCATTGTATCTGACAATGTTCAAATAAAATTCATCAGGATCAGGTTTTCAGTGGATAACCATTCAGAAATGGCATACCTCTCTTTATAGGATTAGGACCTAGTATCTCTAATGACAATATTCAGTCCACTGCACATATCTTAGAGTCCTGGTGTGTGCTGTAGGATAAGCTTTTGATCTCAAGGTCAGTTTGAACCATAAGGTCAGTGGTTCAAACTCACCAGATGCTCCTGAGAAACCATAAATAGGGTTGCTATGAGATAGAGCCAACTTTGAGGACACTTACCAACACTCACAACAACACATATCATAAGGGAAATTTTTCTACAATGACCTGTTAAGGAAGATGTTTCAGTCAGATCTCAGTTAGAAACAACAGAAAATCAAATTAGTTCAAACAAACAAACAACGGCAACAACAACAAAAAAGAACTAACAATTAGTGCAGCTGAGATCTGAATGTAGAAACTCAAAACTACTGTTTGGAGCCTCTAACTTGTATCAAAAAGGGGAAACTCACTGATTCACATTAGCTGCAATGTCCAGGTGAAGTCTGACTTCAGCAAAAGTTGGTTCAGATATTTAAACAAGATCATAAAGACTTAATTTTTCTCCATCATTCAGCTCTTTCTCCTATATAGGCTTTATTCCAGGACTCCATGCTATGTCCTTTGGGACCTGCAAACTCACATAATCTTTATTGTTTTAAATTCAATCACTCAATCTATCACTCTGGCCAGGATAATAAACTAATCTCATTGAATATTCCCAAAGTATAGGCTCAACCCTGGGCTAAAAGATTGAGTTACAGCACTCCCAAAGTGCTCAGACTAAAAGTGAGAGGAATGTGCCTTAGTTTCTTAGTGTTGAAATAACACAAGTGATGGTTTTAAAGAGCAGAAATTTATTATCTCACAGTTTAGGAGGCTATAAGTTTGAATTCAGGACACATGCTCCTGGGGAAAATTCTCTGTCTATTCTGGGGAGAAATTCTTATCTCATTTCGCTGGCATTCTTGACATTCCTTGGAGATCTCCACTTGGCATCTATCTTTCCCCATCTGTGCTTCCTTGCTTCTTTGCCTAATTGGTTCTTTATATAACTAAAAATGATTGGTTTAAAATAAACCCTATACTAATAATGGATTCATTAACATAACAAAGAAAGCCTTACTTCCAAGTGGGATTACAGTATATCCCAGGCATTGTGCTGTTGTCTGGTGCCCTCTAGTGGGCTCAGACCCATAAGGACCCTATGCACAACCAAACAAAACACTGTTCACTCCTGGGACATCCTTACAATTATTGCTTTGATTGAACCCATTGTTGTTGCTACTATGCCAATCCATCTCATGGAGGGTCTTCCTCTTTTCCACTGACCCTCTACTATACCAAGCAAGACATACTTCTCCCTTCTGATGGTAACCCAAATACATGAGACACAATCTTGCCATTCTGGCTTCTAAGGAGCATTCTGGATGCACTTCTTCCAACAAAGATTTGTTTCTTCTTCTTGAAGTCCATGGTACTTTCAATATTCTTCACCAACACTCTAATTCAAATGCATCAATTATTATTTGATATTCCTTATTTTTGTCTAGCTTTCACATGTATATGTTGCTGTTGTTAAGTGCTAGCTGATTGGTTACAACTCATAACCACCCAATATAGTGTTTCTGAGGAGTGATTGGTGAGTTAGAACTGGTGACTTTGTGTTTCAAACAAATTTTGTGGTCCAGTGCTTATCTTACAGTGTCACACCAGGAATCTATCATATATATGAGGTGATTAAAAGTGTCATGCCTTGGTTTAGGCACACATCAAACTTCAAACTGACATCTTTGCTTTGTAAAACTTTAAAGAAGCATTAATTACAGTAGGTTTGTCCAATAATTTTTTGACTTCTTTTTCCATGATGGTTGGTTATGAATCCAAGTAAAATAAAAGCTTTAGCAATTTAATTCTTTTCTTCATTTATCATGATGTTGCTTAGTGGTACAATTTTCATTTTCTTGATGTTGAGGTATAATCCATACCGTAGTTGTTGTTATGTGCTATCAAGTTGGTGCCAACCCATAGCAACCCAACGAACAACAGAACAAAGCACTGCTCAGTCCTGGGCCAACCTCACAGATGTTGCCACAGTTGAGCCCATTGATGCTGCCACTTTGCCAATCCATCTCTCTGAGGGTCTTCCTCTTTTTCTCTCACCCTCAACCTTACCAAACATGATATCCTTCTCCAGCAACTGGTCACTCCTGACAATATGTCTGAAGTATGAGAGACGAAGTTTGACCATCCTGGACTCTAAGGAGCACTCTGGAGCACTACTTTCAACACAGATCTGCTTGTTTTTTTGACAGACCATGGTACTCCTCCAAAACCATAATTCAAATGTATCAATTCTTCTACAGTCATCCTTATTCACTGCCCAGCTTTCTCATGAATATGAGTTTATTGAAAATACCATGGCTTGGATCAGGTGTACCTTAATCATCAAGCTGACATCTTTGCTCTTTGACACTTTAAAAAGGTCTTGTGCAACTGATTTGCCTAATGCAATGCATCCTTTGATTTCTTGACTGCTGCTTCCATGAGTGTTGATAGTTGATTCAAGAAGAATAAAATACTTGACAACTTTAATCTTTTCTCTGTTGACAAGAATGTTGTTTATTGGTCCAGTGGAGGGATTTTTGTTTTCTTAACAGTGAGATGCAATCCATATGGAAGGCTGTGGATCTTCATCAGTAAATATTTTAAGTCCTCTTCACTTTTAGCAAACAAGGTTGTATCATCTGCATATCACAGGTTGTTAATGAGTCTTCCTCCAATTCTGATGCCATGTTTTTCTTCCTATTACCTGTGCTTTATTGACTATGCAAAGACTTCAATTGTGTGGATCATGACAAACTATGGACAAAATTGCGAAGAATGAGTATTCCTGAACTCTTAATTGTGCTCATGAGGAATCTGTCACTCTCTTTCTATGTCCCTCTTGAACAGAACATGGGAACATTGAATGGTTTAAAATTATGAAAGGTGTGTGACAGGGTTGTAGTCTTTCACCATACTTCAACTTGTATGCTGAGCAAATAATCCGAGAAGCTGGGTTATATTCATAAAGGTAGTAGCTCAAAATACCAAGAGAAAGGGAAGGAATCTTCACGTCAAGTATCAATGCTATCCCCTCTGTATACAGGGTTGGTAGGGATGGGGAACTTAGACATTGGCTACCTAAAATGAGAGGGCGATAAAGGCACAAAGAGACTGGCTTACAAGGTTTCAAGAAGGAGTTAGTTTGAGTGTGTAGGGGAAGATAGCGTCTGTGCTGAATAGTTTTCATCTTGTCTAGATGGGTCTGGTAAAAAGAGATGGGGATAAGATTCTTACAATTTAATAGTGAGTAATTGTTATCATGACTAATTGTGACTGTCACAATAGTAAAGGTAGAAGTTCTGTAACAAATACAGGTGAGTAGTTAACTTACAGCCTAGAAACAGAGGACCATAGGACCATCAAGGAAGAAAAGCACAAGAGAAATGAGGGACCTTATCCAGAGAAGCAGCGACACCAGAGATGGAG
>NW_006408673.1:4559374-4562832 GCF_000296735.1 Chrysochloris asiatica
TTTTTTTTTTTTAAGAAACAATAGGGCAAAGCTTTCTTTTTCAGGCTAAGGTGTGACTTACTCAAACCATGATATTTTCAGTTGTATCATATGCATCTGAAAGTTGAACAGAGAATAAGGGAGACAATAGAAGATTCAATGTATTTAAATTATAGTGTTGGAACATTAAAAGACTGCCAGAAGGAAAACAAATCTGTCTTGGAAAAAGTGCAGCCAGAATGCTCTTTAGAAGCCAGGATGGTAGGACTTCATCTCTCATATGTTATCAAGAGGGACCAATTCCTGGGGTAAAAACGATCCATGAAAAAGAGGAAGATCCCCGAATAAGATGGAAAGACACAGTGGCAGCAGCAATGGGTTCAAACATAACAACAATTTTGAAGAGGGCTTGGGACTGGGCAGTGTTTCCTAGAACCCAATCAATGGGACTTAACAACTACAACATTTCAGGGCAACAATATCACTTACTTTAAATAGACTATCAGTTTTCCCTATATAAAATTCCCAATAAAGAATAAATGTTCATGATGCTATGAGTGAAGCATTGGACTGCAAGGGCTGC
The DNA here is from genome assembly GCF_000296735.1 of Chrysochloris asiatica. Taxonomy (NCBI): domain Eukaryota; kingdom Metazoa; phylum Chordata; class Mammalia; order Afrosoricida; family Chrysochloridae; genus Chrysochloris; species Chrysochloris asiatica. Next base: position 4,559,937 of record NW_006408673.1, read on the forward strand.
ATTTCAAACCCAGCAGCCACTCTGCAATATAAAGTTGAGGTTGTCTGATCCTATAAAGATTTATAATGCCAGAAACTCTTATGCACAGTCAATTCTTCCCTATTGGGTCACTATGAGTCATAATTAGTATAATAGCAATGGGGGGGGGGTTCATTTTGTAGTTTATATTTGTCTTAAGAGAATAATCTATAGCTCCTAAAAAATATATTTAGGATTTGAAGAAAACACACAAATACCTTGCCAAACACCTTTAATGTTCAACAGCAGAATTCAAGGCTATAAACCAATGTCTGCCTTTAAAAAACAAAAAGATCTGCTGTGGAATCAATGCCAACACATAGCGATGCTATCGGATAGAATAGAATTATTTCATAGGATTTCCAAGACTGTAATATATACAGAAGCAGACTGCAACATCTTTCCACCATGAAGCAACTGGTGGGTTCAAACCATTAGCGTTTCAGTTAGCAGCTGAGCGCTTAAACACTGTGACATCAGGGTTCCATGACTGCCTTGTTGTAGTTAAATGCTATTGAGTGAGTTCTGACTGGTAACAACTCTGTATGGGGTTTCTGAGTTAGTGCTCATGGGTTTGAACATCTGACTTTGCAGTTAACAGCCCAGAGCTTACTTATTCTACAGTGCCACATCATACTCCCCAAGTGCCTTAGTAGCATTGAAATAAACAATCTAAGGATTTGTATTCTAAGCGGTATCACTCTGTTAAACGATGCAATGCAGCAAATTACTTTCCTTTCCCTAAACTTCCTTTTCCCATTTGGATGCTCTCTTTTCAGTTTCTGGTGCTTCACAAAAGTTAACAGTTCTATTAATCATGACTTCTTGCCTCCCATTGTTAAAATTTTTAAAGTCTGATATCTGTCATAACAAGAAAATTTCATTACAACCAGAGCAGAAACAAAGAGTTTTGTCTTTTGGCTTGCTGAACTTCTTTATTCCACCAAAAACTTACCTTTCGCAAATCCATCAACAGAATCCTTGCATTTTTCTTTCTCACGAAAATCGTATAATTCCTTGACAATAGTTTGATGTGAAGGTTCTTCCAAAGACACAGTTTTGCTCAACTCCTTGTGAGAAATATTCTTGAGTGCTACCAGATGTTCTTGGATCACATCAAGCGTTTCTTGTTTTTTAATCTCTACAGGTATATACTTGTCAGATTTTATTTTTTGGTGTTTATTTCTAAAAACATTTATAGAAGTGCCTTGAACTTTATTCTGTGAATGAAACAAAAACAAAATTAAATTAATTTGTGTATCTAATAAATAAATTTTGAAAATGAACTTACAATATAGACATTTATTATAAAATAGATGATGATAAACATATAAATCTATGTAGTGACCCAAAAGTGTATCCAACTAAAAATATGTAGATTTAAATTTTTGCCACAAATATGGTATTTCTAAATATGACTTTAAAGTCCATTTTTAAATAGGTGTTTCAAATAGACATATAATAATTTATTTTCAAATGTCTATAGAACGCTACCACCCACAAAACTTTTTTCTCTGTTGTAAACAATTAAGAATACATGGGGTCAACTCTCAAGAAAAGCATATTAATCATCAGATTTGTGTTTTGTTGTGGTGGTTGGGTGCCACTGAGCACTGACTCAGCAAACCAATGCACAATAGAACAAAATACTGCTTGATCGTGCACCAGCCTTACTATTGTTTCTATGTCTGAGTGCATTCCTGCTGTCACTTGGCCAATCCATCTCATTGGGGGTCTTCCTCATTTTTGCTGACCCTCCATTTACCAAGTATGATGTCCTTCTCCAGAGACTGGTCCCTCCTGATAATATGTCTGATATGAGAGACGAAATCTGCCCCTCCTAGCTTCTAAGGAGCATTCTGGCGGTACTTCTCCAACACAGATTTGGTTGTTCTGGCAGTCCGTGGTACTTTTAATATTCTCCAACACCTTAACTCAAATGCATAAATTCTTCTACAGTCTTCTTTATTCATTGTCCAACTTTCACATGCATATAACGTTATGTAATTATCATGGCTTGTGTCAGGCATGCCTTAGTTCTCAAACTAATATCTTTGCTCTTGAACACTTTTGAGAGGTCTTGTGTAGCATGTTTGCTTAATGCAATACATCATTTGATTTCTTGACTGCTGCTTCCATGAGTGTTGATGGTTGATCCAAGCAAAAGGAAATCTTTGACAACCTCAATCTTTTCTCTGTTTATCTTGATGTTTTTAGGGGTCCGATATCCCCAAGGTCCATATGTCTGAATAGTTGTTCCTCCCTCTATAAACATTCCTTCATCTCCTCTGTAAATACTGGTGGTGGTTATGTGCCGTGCAGTCGATTCCAACTTATAGTGACCCTGTACAGGGTTTCCAAGGCTGTAAATTTTTATGGGAGCAGAAAGCCTCATTTTCTCCTGCAGAACAGCTGGTAGTTTCAAACTGCTGACCCTGAGGTTAGCAGCCCGGTTCATAACCCTTATGCTACCAGAGCTCCTTCTTTAAATACTATGCTCCAAAACTTCATCACATGTTGCCTCTACTGTCTCTTTCCCCTAAGCTTTCCCTTTCATTAATTCCTACTTTCCAAGTCTGTGGCATGTCACAGATAAGATTGAGCTAGGCACAGTGCTTATAGCTGTAAATACAACATTAAAAACAGATATTCTCTTTTCCTCAAGGGGCTATCAGACTGATAACAGTTCTAATACAAAACAATGTGGGAGTAGATACAATGTGGGAATAGTAGGGAAGCATGTAATGCTGGGGACATGAAGAAACACACCTCATAGTATATTTTGCTGTTTAAGGAAAAAAAAAAAATGTTCATCAGATGATTTTGATTCATAGTAGCATAGTTGTTACGAATCGGGCTGCTAATCTCACAGTCAGCA
>NW_006408673.1:4563512-4565573 GCF_000296735.1 Chrysochloris asiatica
AGTTTGTAAATATATCATTAAATGATTTGCCATAATTGAAAGACATTATCTTAAAGTATAACAGTTATCTTTATTGAGGATTTAATCTTCTCCTATTCCATTCAGAACTTGCCATGCAGTGGAGGTCATGCAATCATTTGGAATAATCACTCTAATATACAGAAGTAGTTATTAATTTTCTGAAACCATAAAACCTAATGTTAGGTAAATATCAATTATTAACCTCATTTATTTTCTCATAATGTTGAGCAATGAGAGTTTTTGCCTCTTGAAAAAAATCTTGCTTGGCAATCTCTAATGTAGGATCTAAGAGAGAAACAGAGAAAAGCATTTCATTTTTTTTTTTCACATGTAGATCATAAACTTTAAATCAAAAATAGGAAAAGTATGAAATTAAAATTTGAAGGCAGTTATGAATCTTGCAGAACTTTATAAAAATATAAGTTGATACAAAAAAAGTTAATGAAATGTTGCTAAAGAAAGCAATGTTTCGATTTTAAAAAAGGAAACATGAAATTGTAATGAATTGTCAGAGTGACAAGATTGCTATTTTTAAGTGCCATCGAATCAAGAGTGGCAAGATAGGATAGCCTAAATTATTAAAGTCTGGAGAAATTGAAATATTGTTATTCAGTGCTGAAAGTTCTTTGAATGTTGCTATAGAGAAGAAACAACAACATATTACTTAGGGCACAAAAATTATTATCAAATCTACCTGTGTCCTCCAAAGCATAACTGTTGAATAATGCATGCAGCTGCACATTTCTTCAAGGACATTTACCTAACAATTTTCCAGTAAAATAAGAACTGTAAATTATAATGCTTCAATAGGTTTACTAGATGGAATTATAATTGAAATAGAGCAAATGAGTAATATTATTTCATTTATATTTTACATTACAACTATTTCTTTTACATTTTACTAAGATTCTATTTTTTTTCTTTTAAGGCAAGTCTAGTCTGGGTGTGGTGATATGGGTTAATATGCTGGACTGCAAAGTTGGTTTGAATGGCAAAGTCAGCGATTCAAGCTCACCAGCTGCTCCTAGGAAATCCTATACAGTGTTGCTATAGGTTGGAACCTACTCGATGGTACTAAACAACAACAAAACAGCAATAGAATCCTTTAGCATGTACATAGAATACAACATTGTCATTTATTCTTTAAGATATCTTTCTTCTATATTTCCTTTCGAATTAAGCTGTTTTGACATTTGTGAGTGTCACTAGGCTTCCTTCTCTTAACTAATGCAGTCAAAATCAAATGTATTACCTAATCCAAATTAGGCTTCTGGTCTGGTCAGTGAGTTCTCCATTTTTTATAACTCTTGTTTATTTTTTAACTCTTAAGATCAATGTGCCTTCTTTCTTTCACACACTCAAATTTTAAGCTTTTAAAAAGATCCATATTAACACAAATCAAAACTATAAAGAGAAGTCACCACTCACCTCCAAAACAGCTCAAATTAAAAAGACTGATAACAGTCTATACCCATACCACCCTGCATGTGCCCAATCTCATCTAAAAAGACTGGTAACACCAACAGTAGGAAGATGTGAAGCTACTGGAACTCTCACATATTGTCAGTAGAAATGTAAAATATAACGATTAGAAAAGGTATGAAAATTTCATATAAAATTAAATGTGTATACCTATGGCCCAGCAGTTCTACTCTCCTAGTTATCTACCATAGTATGAAAACCTGTATTTACCAAAAGACTTACTATATAAGAATTGTCTGTCATAGGATCGTTACTCATAGTTAAGGTTTCATGTCAACTTGACTGGGCCAGGATTCTTGACATGGCAGGTAAGCTATAGTAATTTTTCATAAGGAGATATGCAATAAGCAGTCAATCAATTGAAAGGAAGTTTCCTCAGAGTTATAGCCTGATTCCAATATATTGGACAGGCAAATCTTGCTTACTCTTTTCTAGGTCTGGATTTTGTAACTGGCTCATCCTCTATCCTCCAGGTCCTTGACTTGAGCCAGGAACCTTCTCTATTACCTGCCAATCCTGGGAGTAATTAGCAGCCTGTCTTCTCACCTCCCAGACCTG
>NW_006408673.1:4569717-4602986 GCF_000296735.1 Chrysochloris asiatica
TCTAGGAGTAGGTACTGACTCAATGGCACCTAACAACAACACCACCAAAGCCTCCAGCCTGTTATATGACCCATGGATTGGTCACTTGTCCACCTCCACAACTGTGTGAACCATTGCCTTGGTCTAAACCTCTCCTTATAGCAAAAGATATAAAGAGAGATTCGTTTATGTCTGTCTGTCTGTATCTATCTATCTATCTATCTATCTATCTATCTATCTATCTATCTATCATCTATCTATCTATCTATTTATCTATGCCTTTGGTGTTGTTATTAAGAGTACTTGCTGTGGTTTTTACTCATAGCAACCCTGCATAGGGTTTCCTAAGAGCACCTGGTGAATTTGAACAACTGACCTTTTGATTCAAATACTAATCTTGTGGTTCAGTATTTTATCCTAAGGTACCACACCAAGATTCAACATATATATGCTGTTGCTGTTTTTAAGTGCTGTCAAGTTGGCTTTGACTCATAGAGACCTTGTATATTGTTTTTGAGGAGTAGTTGGTGGGGTTGAATCCATGTGAGTATCAGTCCAATGCTTATCCTACAGTACCAAATCTGGTATATATATATATACCTGGTGTGGTACTGTAGGGTAAACATTGGACTGATTTTATATATATATATTAAGCTTCACTAGTTTTGCTTCGCTAGAGAGCTCAGACAAGTCTCAAATTGGATACAGCCAAGATATGCATCAACAGTAGAATGGATAAATGAACTGTGTCATGCAAATACAATGTTGTTGTCATCAAGTGCCATAAAGTCAGTTCTGACCCATAGCGACCCTGTATAGGGTTTCCAATGAGTGACTGGTGAGCTTGAACCACCAAACTTGTGGTTCAAACTGACTTTGCTGTCCAGCACATTAGTCTACACCATCACACCAGGACTCCACAGACAATGGTGATGGTGGTGGTTATGTGCCATGGAGTCAGTTCTGACTAATAAAGACCCTGTACAGGGTTTCTGAGGCTGTAAATCTTTACGGGAGCAGAAAGCCTCATCTTTCTCCCACAGAACAGCTGGTAGTTTCGAACTGCTGACCTTGCAGTTTGCAGCCCAATTTGTAACCACTATGCTACCAGAGTAGGCAATAAAAAAGAACCTAACTTTTAACATGAATAATAACAGGGATATATTTCAAAAATAGTATGCCAGGTAAAAGAAGACTTATGTTTAAAACTGCATAATATATAATCACACTTATATGATGTTATGGAACAAACAAAACTAATTTGTTATAGTAAAAACTCAGAACAATGATTCTTCCTATAGGAGTCCCATGAAGGAAATTTCTGAAGTTATATGAATATTCTGTAGCTATATATATATGGAATACACAGGCATATATAATTATAGAATTCAATCAACATATAGCAATGATTAGGGTATTTAACAATTTGGGTGTTTTATTATATGTACATACATTATACATCAAAAGAAAACACTCTAAACAAATATTGAATCTTAAATAATGATATGCATGTTATATGGATACAAAGATAGAAAGCAAGTTTAGTAAAATATTAATGATAAAAAACTGGATGTTCACTTAAGATTTTTTTTTTTAATTGCTGATGTTTGATAGTTTCATAATAAAATATTAGAGGCAAAACTCTTTCTTCATTTGTTCATAAAAATCCCCTTTTCTTTTCACCTGTGGGCTCATGGGCTGGCTATAGACAGTGGTAATGATTTCTTGAGGAATGAAGCCTGAGGAGGACTCTGACAATAAAGAGGAGGAATGACTGGGCTCTGGCCAACCACAAAAATGCTGGTTTAGAGAGGAAGTATGACAGACTGATGGCAACCTGTCAAGATAAGCAGCATTAGAATTGCCTCTCTGTATTTACTCTAAATACTGCAACACTTCCCCCTTGCTCTCTCATCTCCCTGTGGTATATGCTTTAAGTCATTGATGATGGTGGTTATGTGCCATGGAGTTTATGCTGACTTATAATGACCCTGTATAGGGTTTCTTATGGAAGCAGAAAGTCTCATCTTTCTCCCATGGAACCCCTGGTAATTTCAAACTTCTGAACATGAGGTGAACAGACAGACTCCTAACTACTACACTACCAGAACTCCTCATTACCAAACTCATATCTCCCTATCCTTCTATAAATGCTACTTGTATTCCCCCACATTCACAGCTGTCTATGTATTTCTCAGGAAATTGAGTGGTAGAATTTTTTCTTCTTTTCAGTAGAAAATAATTTTTAAGACTTCACACTCATTTCCAAAGAAGTGTATAAATTCCTTGTACAGCTAGAGTACAATGACACACATAATTGAATCAGTACCATTAATGGCTCATATAATTGTTCTCATTCAAACTTATAAGGTGCACTGCACTAACTTGAGAGAGACAAGAGACAAGGAATTAAAATGGTCTATTTCATCAAGTTTCAACTAAAATCTAAACCTCCTTGGAGGAGTTCTCTAACCGAATCACTTCTTTTCTGGAGGAGTGAGTTATCCCAAGGTGTTACTTTACAACTTGTTCCTCTCTTTCCCTCCTCTCAGGGTAATTCTTTTCTCCTTTAACTCTCTTCTTCTGAACTAATCAAACCTTCTTTATCATTATTCCCATATCTGTCATAAACATGGCAAGTGATAAAAGTTGTCAATATATAAGTCATCGTCTGTTGTTAAACAAGATACTTTGTAAAAACCATAGGATCTTGATGGATAGGTGAAGTTCAGAGACACAGAGAACCTGAGTGCTTTCTGAAGCTGGGCTACAAGACTCACAGACAGTAGTCTTACAAACCCTTTGTTGTTTTTTTTCCTTCTTTTCTTTTCCAGATGCCTTGTATTAGAGGGATTGGAGACTCCTTAAAAACTGGCCCTCCTCAAGGAATATTCACATTTCCCTGAAGACACAGAAGCATTTGTACTTCAAACCAACAGCACTAGACATTTCTTACCATTTGTGGTGCTGAGACAGCTATTGTAATTTTCTGCCATAAGTAGAAGATAACCTTTAACAGAAGAATTAAATTCCCAAGGTAGAACTGTCTTTTTAGCTAGACTCTTGATTAGTAGGCATGTCAGCTTTTTCCTACTCTCTGAGTGCACCTGTGAACTGTAGAGGAGCTAGTGTATACTGGTAATCCTAATGTCCTCCATGGACTCAGCAAGGCAATATGCATTCATCCTGATGCTGCTATGGCGTGTCCGTACAATCAGATTATGAGGTCTCAAAGACAACAAGGTATGGGACTGTTTCAAGAACAAGGGTGCAAAAAAAGGACAGCCAAACTAGAGGAATTTCAAATAGATCTGGCTGACTCCGGTGAAGGCACATTGACACAGTGACTTCAAGCTGTGCCCTTGTTGTCATTCTGATTTCCCCCTGTAACTAAAACTCAGCCTTTGAACAAAGGAGTTAAATAGTTATGGCAGTACAAGATAACTCAGACGTCCATGCCTCTGAAAACACAAATCTAGAGTCTGTTCTTTACTTTTATAATTTCCAAGGACATGCATATATTCAACGAACGAGTCCAAAAATTACAATAAATTAAACAACTCTAACATTAAGGATCCATCCAGTTATAGTCTCTGAGACTTCCGTTTCTTTGTTCACAGTGGAGAAAGTATGTAAGCAAGAAGCTTTTATACTTTCAAGTGCACATAATAACTTCAATTATTAAGAGGAAGTTGCCAAGGTCTGCTCCTTCTCTGTTTAAAATATGTCTATAATTAAGGCATTGTTTATTTGCAAATACATATCCATAGCACGTAGAGGGACTTCTAAAAGCTCTCTTTCTTGAATCACAGTGTTATTTTGCATTTGAATTCTAAATTGCTTATGAGACTTATTTCATTTCCCTAAGTCTTAGTTTCATCATTTATTAGATGAGGATAATAATATTTTGTGTGCAAAGTTATGAGGACTAACTTAGATATTGTTGAAAAGCACTTAGCACACACAGTGCCTTGCATATAATAAGCCTTCTAATTTTTGTTATTGTTATTGCTAAGTGCCATCAAGTCGGTTCTGACCCATAGCAATCCTGTGTAGGGTTAATAAGGAATGGCTGGTGAACTTGAACTTGCAGTTCAAACTGACATTGCAGTCCAGCACATTAACCTATAGCACCACGCTAGTACTCCAAGCTTTCTATGTTGTTGTTTTGCAAGTGTCGTTGAGTCGGTTCCGACCCATAGCGACCCTGAACAGGGTTTCCGAGGCTGTACATCTTTACGGAGCAGAAAGCCTCATCTTTCTCCCACAGAGCAGCTGGTAGTTTCGAACTGCTAACCTTGCGGTTCACAGCCCGATTCGTAACCACTATGGTACCAGAGCTCCTTAAGCTTTCTATAAGTGGAAGCAATTAAAATTGCTGGTGTTATTATTGTATTATTATCACTGGACCAGACAAACCTTTGTTCTGTTGCATATGGAGTCTCCACGAGTCAACAAAATAGTAACTAACATAATTAACATCATTAGGCTAAATTTTCCCCAACAGTATTTATATAATTAATTTTACTAGTTTACTAGTCAAAATCCTCATGTCTTCAATAGCAAAAAGTTAAACTGGAAGTTTATAAATTAGTTTGAATGGAATAAGTCTCATTATTATGATTCTTGAAGTTCTGGTGTGGTGATGTAGTAGGCTAAGGACAGGACCACAAGGGCAGTTTGAACTACAATGTTGGCAATTCAAACTCACTAGTCAGTCCTCAGAAACCCTAAACAGGGTTGCTATGGGTCAGAACTGACTGAATGGCACTTAACAATAACATTAGCAATTATGACTCTTTAAAGGAGCATTGGTGGTACAGTGGATTAAGCATTGAGTTGCTAATCAAAAAGTCAGTAGTTTGAATCCACCAGCTTTTCTATGGGAGAAAGATGACATAGTCTGCTTCTATAAAGGTATATAGTCTTGGAAACTGTATGAACCAGTTTTATGCTGTTATATTGGGTCACTTTGTAATCCAAGCTGCTTAATTAATATGTTCACAGATAATAAAATATCTTCATACTTGCATTCTTTAAGTTACTAAATCCCCCCAAAAAGCAATAACAAGTCACTATAATCAATAATCATTTTTTAATAATAAAGTTCATGAAGAGTTTGAAAAAGTCACATTAAACTTACTTAAAACACAACTGCTAATATTAACATTTCCATGGAAAGGGTGGAATATGAGCACCTCTACACGCCCAGATTTTTACTAATTGAAAATAACTCCTTATGTTTATTTCATCTTTTAAAAAACCACCATATGTATATATTGTTGTTGTTGTTGTTTAGTGCCATCAATTCAGTTCCAGGGTTTCCAAGGAGCAGCTAGCTGGTGAGCTTGAACTGCTGACTTTGAACTGCTGACTGCAGTTCAGCAGTTTAAACTGTGTATATATATATATATATATATACATATATATGTTGTTATGTGTCATGGAGTAGGTTCCAACTCATAGCGACCCTGCACAGGGTTTCCAAGGCTGTTAATCTTTACAGGAGCAGAACGCCTCATCTTTCTACCACGGAGCAGCTGGTAGTTTCGAACTGCTGACCTTGCGGTTTGCAGCCCGATTTGTAACCACTACACTACCAGAGCTATATATGTATAATCAGTCTAATATTATTGCAATTGATGATTCATAAAATCGCAGATTTCTTTCTCTGTTGATTTCTTATTGTTGTTCAGTGCCATTTTAGAAGTTCTGTACAAGTTGCTCTTGTAAACCACTTATGAAACCAGAAGATCTAGTTATGGAAACTATAACAGAGGAGAAGCCATAGGTTATCTCTTGAGTATAATCACTTAACAAATCTTTTATTCATATTAAAAGAATCAGGAGCTTACCAACATGTGTTTTGCTAACTATAACAAAAATAACAAATATATTTTTAAAAAAATGGCTTTAGAGAGTTTGATTTCCATCCTAATAGGAAGCATTCTTCAAAACAAAAATTCACTAACATTTACAGAAGAATATATCTTGAACAAAGATGTGTGGCCACATGACTAAATATATTTTTACATATATAGTTATATTAAGGCTTGACTGCCTATATTATTTGATTTCATAGGTGTTAGGAAAGCCCCACATGGGGTTTAATGGATTTCAATTCAGCATTGCTTCATTAAGCATCTGCCAGATAGAGTTTTCATCCATCAGAATCAAACCAGTGGCAACTGGTTTGTTTTTGAGTATTTAAGAACCAGATACTGATTTTGGCACTGATCAAGACACTACCCCCTACCTACCAGGTGCTTAAGAATCTAGTGCCATAACAATTTGTAAATAACTGTCAAGTCATTTGGTAAGATTGTGCTGCTTTTAGTGTTACTAAAAACCACCAACACCCTCTATCACCAGGTTACTAGTGTCTGAATTTCCTTTTAAAAAAATAAAGCTTTTCACTATACTGTCAGAAATAAAAATTTAAACAGAAATATCCCAAGACAAATAACACATTGATCAAATCCACCTGAAGACAGTGGTTTTACAATTGTGCTTCATTCATTTCATGTGCCTTGAGGGCTCTTCCTTCTTTCCATCAGAACGGCCCAGGCCTTATCTGTTTTATTTATTTGTGTTCTTCCTAAGATTTATTTTGAAGAAAATAATTCCTTGGGTAAAAATAACAATTGAACACCAGACAAGTAAAAAACAACTATGCAAAGGCTTGAATGTCACTGCATGTGCTAGAAGATCTCTTTCTAAAGTAGCTTCAAGTGCCAGAACAGGGGACAACCTGGACAGGGGAGAAGCTAACGTCATTAGTTCTAGGGAAAAGAGTTGTGGAAACAAATCTCTGGAAAGAGAATAGAAGCACTTTGAATAAAAACGTCAACTTGAGTAAGTTATCTTCAATTCCATTACATATATGTGAAGGAAACATATCTAATTCCTTTTCAGAAAAGAATTATGTAAAGCCCCAAATTTCAAGTAGCATATGGTTATCTTCCCCCACAACACATATTCAACAACTGAGTTTCCACAGCATTTTTTTTTTGCATTTCCCTTCAGTTCCAAATTAAGTAGATTGAATTGAATTGTTCTCATATAAACACACCTTTCTTCACTTCCTTTATTCCTTGCTTTTCTTTATCCTAGTATCTTATCCTCTTTGTAACAATAAATAATTAATAGGTTCCCTACATACCTCAGAGAGTTTGCAAATTGTACCCACAAATATCTATGCTAATATTCCTCAGACAGGGCTGAGATTACTAAAGAGCTGTGGGGGAATTCCAACCTTACAGCATCAAGGCTTGAAATATAATTTAATTATGGGCATGACCTGAAAGCAAAATGAAACTAGAGAACATTCCTCCTCTATTTCCTGGATCTTCCTCTCTTTTGCCCTGTCTTTAAAAACATGTTATATTATCCAAATAGAGAGTTAAAGAGATCCGCACAGGCACTTACTAGTAGCCCTGCATGGGTACCAGCTGGCCCATACTGCTGGGGTAGCAAGAGGCAAGGGGAGGGAGCAGAGGAGGAAAGGTTCAGCAGCCCCACTTATATACAGGATTACTCATGTCTCCATTGTGCTTCCTAAATTTAAGTTTAAGATCACTTGCAGCACTTTAAAGTTTACATCAGCTCTGTTCAATAAAAATATAACATAAACCTCATATGTAATTTATAATTTTCTAGTATCCACATTTTAAAGTTAAGTTAATTTTAATGGTTCATAATAACTCATTGTAATATCATATTTTATTTAAATAAAATATACCCCAGATATTATATTTTCAACAGTAAAAATATATTTTTTAATTACTTTATTTGGCTCTGTACTAATTTCATAATTAAATCCCATCAGGTCTTTGATTTTTAAGAAATATTATAGTAATCATAACCATATTAAGTTTTGTCATCTATAGATAAGTTTTTACCAACTTGCTGAAAATGCTTGGCCAAAATATTTCCACACAAACGGATCATATCTTGGACTAAGAACAAGTGAGCATCAGTCCCATGATTCTGAGACCAGAAGAACTAGATGGTGACTGGCTACCTCTACCAACAGTGCTGAAAGGCATCACATTAGAAGATCCTTGTTAGAGTAGGAGAAAATGAAGAACCAAACACAAAATTATTAATAATAAAACAAGACCAGTCTTACTGGTCAGAAAGAGACTGGAAGAACCTGAGGCTATGGCGCTCAACCACTGTTCAGGTCTGGAAAGGAACTCACCCTAATGATCCAATTTTCAGCCAAGCAGTAGATAACGTATATAGGGGGAACAGCAACACTAGAATGATATGCTCACCATATCATTTCAAATCAAAAGGGCAACATTTACCTATGGACAATGGTGAAAAGGGATGGGAAGGTGTGTAGAATAAAATAAAACCAAATGGAGGAGGCAGGATAATTGTTGTATGGCAGAGATTGCAGTCAATGAGATGAAACAAAGTGTATGATTTGTTGAATGTAAAACTGATGATCTGATCTATAAATCTTCACTTAATTCACAATAAGAATTTTAAATAAATAGATTATATCAGATTTAGGGAGAGGATTATAATATTTCAAACATGCATGTCATTGCACTACAATAAGATTTCCACAACCCTTAAGCAGAAACTAACAGATTGCTGTTGATTCAGAACTTTATGGAACCAAAATTAATTACATAAGATTGAGTACACAAAAGGAATTAAAATAAGGATTGATGAAAATATTACTGACGTTCAATGTTCTACCTTCTAGATATTTTTGCTGTTAGTTGTCATTGAGTCAGTTCTGACTCATAGAGACCCTGTATAGGGTTTCCGAGGCTGTAAATCTTTATGGGTGAAGAAAGACTCATCTTTCTCTCACTGAGGTACAGGAAACCTTTTTTTTTTTTTTCCCCTTTGATATATAAATCAGTAATTTGGTTAACTAGTAACATTACATTAACTTCAGAAAAATCTCTATGGATTAGAAAATGTTTTAACAAAAGTTGGGCTAAGTATATTCAGAATTATTTAAATGATTCCATTCATGGATTCTATGCATATTAAAAATATGAAAAGTTCTTCAGAATCAAAAGGCACTTAAAATCTTTACTATTGTTGTTATTAGGTGCTATCAAGTCAGGACCAACTCAAAATGAACCTATGCACAACAGAACAAAACACTGCCTGGTCCTGGGCCAACCTCACAATTGTTGCCATGCTTGAACCCTTTGATGCTGTCACTTTGCCAATGCATCTCACTGGGAGTCTTCCTCTTTTTCTCTGATCTTCCACCTTACCAAACATGATATTCTTCTCCAGTGACTACTCCCTCCTGACAATATGTCCAAAGTATGAGAGACAAAGTTTGGCCATCCTGGCCTCCAAGGAGCACTCAGGCTACACTTCTTCCAACACAGATCTGTTGGTTCTTTTGGCCCCCCCATGGTACTTTCAGTATTCTCCTCCAACATTATAACTCAAATGCATCAATTTTTCTATGGTCTTCTTTATTCACTGTCCAGCTTCCACATGCATATGACATTATTGAAAATACCATAGCTTGGGTCAGGTGCACCTTAGTCGTCAAGCTGAAATCTTTGCTCTTCAACACTTTAAAAAGGCCTTGTGCAGCAGATTTGCCTAATGCAATACATCCTTTGATTTCTTGACTGCTGCTTCTGTGAGTGTTGATGGTTGACCTAAGAGACTAAAGTCCTTGACAACTTCAATCTTATCTCCATTGATAAGAATGTTGTTTATTGGTCCACTGGTAAAGATTTTTGTTTTCTTTACATCGAGATGCACTCCATACAGAAGGCAGTGGTCTTCAATTTTCATCAGTAAGTATTTCAAGTTCTCTCCACTTTCAGCAAGCAAGGTTGTATCACCTGCATATCACAGTTTGTTAATGAGTCTTCTTACAATCCTGATGCTATGTTTTTCTTCATTTAATCCAGCTTCTTGGATTATTTGCCAGGGTACATATTGAATACAGCACTGTTGCACATGTTTCTTAATTTTAAACCATTCTGTGTTCCCATAAGGAGCTCTGATAGCGTAGTGGTTACGAATCGGGCTGCGAGCCACAAGGTCAGCAGTTCGAAACTACCAGCAGTTCTGAGGGAGAAAGATGAGGCTTTCTGCTCCCATAAAGATTACAGCCTCGGAAACCCTGTACAGGGTCGCTATGAGTTGGAACCAACTTTATAGCACATAGCAACAGCCACAACAACAATAGTGTTCCCATGTTTTGTTCAAACAACTGCCTCTTGGTCCAGATATAGATTCCCCATGAGCACAATTAAGTGTTCAGGAATACTCATACTTTGAAATGTTGTCCATAGCTTGTCATGATCCACACAATTGAAAGTTTTTGTGTAGTTAATAAAACACAGGTAAACATCTTTCTGGAATTCTCTGTTTTCAGCCAAGATCCATAGGACATAAGCAATGATATCCCTCATTTCACATCCTCTTCTGAATCCAGCTTGAACCTCTGGAAGTTCTCTGTCAATGTATGCTTGTAGCCATTTCTGTATTACCTTTAGTAAAACTTTATTCACATGGGATATCAAAGTATTGCCTGATGATTTCCGCATTCTGTTGGGTCACCTCTCTTTGGAATGGGCACAAATACTTTCCCAATCAGTCAGCCAGATAGTTGCCTTCCAAATTTCTTGGCATAGATGAGTGAGTGCCTCCATTGCCTCCTCACTCTCTTGAAAGATTTCAATTTTATTTCATCAATTCCTGGAGCCTTTTTCTTTGCCAATGCCTTCAATACATCTTGGAGTTCATCCTTCCGTATCATTGGCTCTTGATCATATGCTAGCTCTTGAAATGTTTGAATATCAACCATTTCCTTTTGGTACAGTGACTGTGTATTGCTTCCATCTTCTTTTGATGTTTTCTTCATCATTTAATCATTTTCCCAGAGAATCCTTCAATAACGAAAGTCGAGACTTGAATTTTTTTCTTCAGTTACCCCAGCTTGAGAAATGCTGAACATGTTCTTTCCTTCGGTTTACTGACTTCAGATCTTTTCATATTTCATTGTAATATTTGACTTTGTCTCCTCAAGCTGACCTTTGAAATTTTCTGTTCAGCTTTTGTATATCTGCATTTCTCCATTTGCTCTAGCATCTCTACACTGGAGAGCAAGATTTCAGAAATCTTTACTACTACTCCAAAAAAATATCTATGCCATTTGGAGAGTGTGATGGCTCTCTGTAGAATAATAATGGTACTTCTAGCTACAAAGTCAGCAGTTTGAGCCACCAGCCACTCAACGGAAAACAAAATGTGACTTTCTGCTCCAACAAACATTTACAGCCTTAGTAACGCTATATAGGTTCTTTTTTAATTGAACCAACTCTATGACACATAACAGCAATAAATTATTAGAATTGATTGTTAACATGGAAAACAGAACTAATGGGGTATTTTACACTCTTTATTAATTTAATTTTATTACTCTAAGACTTCAAACATCAGTGTATATTTTGCACTTACATCCATGTCATGTTAATCTGTTTTTGAATTTCATGACATGTCACTTGAAAAAGTAGACTCACATATTCAAGTCTTTCTAAACATTCTTAAAAGTTTTGTAATAACTGAACTCTAAGTTTCAAATTGAAATTTTAAATTCCTTCATTATAATGTCACATTTCCAGCACTAAAATAGCCATGTGTGGCTATTAGACAGTACACAAAGTTGAAAGTTACAATAGATAATCCCGAAGGTTGGTCATCTTTAAACAAAAGGAATCAGATGGATTCTTACAAAGTATGCCAATAACTAAGGTGTTCTGAGAGTTATTCATTTTCAGAAAGCCACCTTAAAATAGTTGGTGCACAATACATATGTTAGGTCAGCAGGTATACTCACATTTTGCTTTTTCAGGTATTGCCTCTGCAGTAGCCATGATGTGCAGTTAGGGTGATCTGGTTTGTTTGTTTTTGAAGATTGACCTCCAGATCCTTAAATACAGTTATATTTAAGTAAGTTAGTGATTATGAGTATTTATTTTTCATTCACTCACTTAAGACAAACAAGATGAACAATAACAATTAAAACATTTTTTAATATATATGTAACATCTCTCCAACAACAATAACTTGCATTTCTTATGGCTTTCTAGTGTATCAGAAACTTTTATAATCATTACTTTACCTTTCCAAACAACCTGATAAGAACTATTGTTCTTGAAGTTATTGATATTGGAGCACAGGGAAGTGAAATAACTTGTCAATGTTAAGCAACTATTTAGTAGCATATACAGAAAATTTCAAAGGTCAGCTTGAGTGGATAAAGTCAACAAATTATGCAAAGATCTGGAGTCAGAAAATCAAAAAGGAAGAACACACTCAGCATTTCTCAAGCTGGGATAACTGAAGAAAAAAATCAAGCCTTGACTTTCATTATTGAAGGATTCTTTGGGCAAATTATTGAATGATGCAGAAAACATCAAAAGAAGATGTAAGAAATAGTCAGAGTCACTGTATCAAAAGGAAATGGTTGATATTCAACCATTTCAAGAGATAGCATATGATCAAGAGCCAATGATACTGAAAGAAGAAGTCTAAGGTACATTGAAGGCATTGGCAAAGAACAAGGCTCCAGGAATTGATGGACTAAAAATTGAAATATTTTAAAAAGGGAGGCAGCATTGCAGACACTCACTCATCTATGCCAAGCAATTTTTTAAGACAACTATCTGGCTGACTGATTGGAAGAGATCCATATTTGTGCCCATTCCAAAGAAAAGTGACCCAATGGAATGTGGAACTCATTGGGCAGTATCTTTGATATCCCATGCGAGTAAAGTTTTACTAAAGGTAATACAGAAATGGTTGCAAGAATACATTGACAGAGAACTTCCAGAGGTTCAAGCCGGATTCAGAAGAGGATTTGGAATGAGGGATATCATTTCTGATGTCCGGTAGATCTTGGAGGAAAGCAGAGAATATCAGAAAGATATTTACCTGTGCTTTATTGACTACGCAAAGGCTTTCAAATATGTAGATCATGACAAGCTATGGACAACATTGTTAAGTATGAGTATTCTGTAACAATTAATTGTGCCCATGAGGAATCTGTACATGGACCAGGAGGCAGTTGTTCAAACAGAACATAGGAACATTGAAAGTTTATAAATTAAGAAAGTGTGACAGGGGTGTATTCTTTCACCATACTTATTCAACCTGTATGCTGAGCAAATAATTTGAGAAGCTGGATTAAATGAAGAAAAACATGGCATCAGGATTGGAGGAAGACTCATTAACAACCTGAGATATGCAGATGATACAACCTTGCTTACTGAAAGTGAAGAAGACAAAGTATTTACTAATGAAGATCAAAGACCACAACCTTCAGTATGAATTGGATCTCAATGTAAAGAAAACAAAAATCCTCATCAGTGGACCAATAAACAACATTCTTATCAATGGAGAAAAAAATTGAAGTTGTCAAGGACTTCATTCTTCTCGGATCAACTATTAGTCAAGAAATCAAATGACCTATTGCATTAGGCAAATCTGCTGCACATGACCTTTTTAAAGTGTTAAAGATCAAAGATGTTAGCTTGAGGACTAAGTTGTGCCTGACCCAAGCCATGGTATTTTCAATAACCTCATATGCATGTGAAAGTCGGACAGTGAATAAGGAAGACCGTAGAAGAATTGATGAATTTGAGTTATGGTGTTGGAAGAGAATGTTGAAAGTGCCATGGGCTGCCAAAAGAACCAACAGATCTGTGTTGGAAAAGTGCAGCCAGAGTGCTCCTTGGAGGCCAGAATGGCCAAACTTTGTCTCTCATACTTTGGACGTATTGTCAGGAGGGACCAGTTACTGAAGAAGGATATCATGTTTGGTAAGGTGGAGGGTCAGAAAAAAGAGGAAGACCCCCAGCAAGATTGATTGGCAAAGTATCAGCATCAACGCGCTCAAGCGTGGCAACAATTGTGAGGTTGGCCCAGAACCAGGCAGTGTTTCGTTCTGTTGTACGTAGGGTTTCTATGAGTCGGTACTCTCTTGATGGCACCTAACAACAACAACAGAAAACTCAAGGTACTTCTTTGGGCCCAAGTCGTTTGCAGGCCCATCTAATTTCTAATTTCTCACTCTCACTACTCTTTCTAGTACTCAATGCCTCCTGACATTGTGTTTTAGTCCATGCTGGTTGTCGCCCCAAAATATCCTGTTTTGTTTATTTTTACACTGCTGTTGTTGCTAAGTGTTCTAGAGTTGTTTCTGATTCATAGCTACCCTGTATAGTGTTTTTCAGGTGTGTCAACCCTGTGGTTAGCTGCTGTTGCTGCTGTTAAGTGCCATCATTCTGATCCATTACGACCCTGTATAGGGTTTCCTAGGAGCAGCTGGTGAGCTAGAACTGCCAACCTCTCGATTCAAATCAATTTTATAGTGCAGTACATTAATCCAAGCCCAGTGCTTATCCTACAGCACTTCACCCATCCTTGGAAAGCCTAGGTTCAAATCTCAATTCCATCATGACCACCCACCCCCAGTGATTTATCTGTTCTTGTTTTAGACAGATTCGTTATGTTGGCTATGCCTTTCTCTTGAAACTTTCCAAATGCTAACTATATAAACTAACTGGAGTCCTGTTGTGGCATTATAGGACACATACTGAGCTGACACCACAACATTGCTACTCCTCAGAAACCTTATAAGGATTGCTATGAATCAGAATTGAGTCAACAGCACTAACAACAATAACTGTATAAGATACATGTTTTGCTATTGCTACTAGCTGTTATCAAGTTGATCCTTGACTCATGGCAACCTTATACACAAAAGAATGTAATGCTGCATGGCCCTTTGCCATATCCAGTTGCAGATTGGATCATTGTGCTCCGTAGTGTTTTTCTTGAGTGATCTTCAGAAGTCGATATCCAGGTCTTTCTTTCCAGTCTGTCTTAGTCTGAAAGCTGACACTGAAATCTGTTAATCATCATAGCAACACACAAGCTTCCACTGACAGAGGGTGGTGGCTGAACATGAGGTGCACAGACCAGGAATCATAGACAGGTCTCCCATACAGAAAGCAAGAATTCTACCATGGATCCACTGTTGCTCCCAAGAAACAAATTTAGAAAACAAGAGTCGTTGTTGTTGTTAAGTGCCATCGAGTCGATTCCAACCCATAGCAACGCTGTATAGGGTTTTCAAGGAGCAGCTGGTGAACTTGAACCACCGACCTTAGCTGCCATCAAGTCACATCTGACTCACAGAAATACCATGTGTGTCAGAATAGAATAGAACTGTGCTTCATAGAGTTTTCAATAACTGATTTTTTTGGAAGGAGATTGTCTGATCTTTCTTCTGAGACATCTTTGCATGAACTGTATAGGATTTCCAAGGGTCTGGAGGGTTTGAACTGCTGACTTTGCAGTTAAAAGTCCAGTGTTTATCCTATAGTACCAGAAGTCTAAAATACATATAGAAGTTCTGTATTCCCAAGTGGAGTCCTGGTGTGGCACTGTTGGATAAAGCACTAGACCGCAAGATTGGTTTGAGCTGCAAAATCGGTGGTTCAAATTCACCCTATACAGGGTCAAGAATCAACTCGACAGCTCTGAACAACAACAACAAATATCCCCAATAAGACTCCAAATACCTTGAACACCAATGATATTTTCAACGAACACTTTGAAGCCCCCTCAAAGTTTATACTAATGATAACCACCCCTGGGTGAATATTAAAGTCACCTGGGGAGTTAAAAACAAATAGATCACAGTCTGGAGTTGAGTCTAGGCATTTTTTTTTTTTTTTTTAAGTACAGAAGATTTTAATGTTTTATTGAAGGATGGGAGTTTTTTTTTTCTTGTACTTCATAGTGCTCTGCTCAATGCAAGGCATTTTGGAGGTGTTCAATGAAGAATTGGTTAATGGTTCTGATGGAGCTGAGCTCTTCCTCCTACATTTGACATTAAGCTTACTTCCAAAACGTTATACAAAATGCATTAAATGTTGCTCAAAAGCCAGGAATCAGCTACAGTGATGCATACTACTGTGTGCTCACACAGCTTTATCATCAGAAATAGGAATATTAAATCATTAGATGGAGCCCCACTGAGTCTCTTGTGCTAAGAAGCTAAGTATAATTGCTTGATTGACCCAATCAACAAATTATGAGTGATGTATGTAATACCTGTTAATTAATGAAAGAAGGCTACTATATTTTTCCATACTTCTAACCTGACAGGGAAAATAATTGCAATTACAGTTTTAAAATAAATCTGGAATATCCAAAAACGATTAATTTTCAAATTGTCAGCATTGTACCATGGGCAAGAGCACAGACCATGTACCTCGACAGCCTAGTTCTGTAAATAAATCAGCATAAATTAAAATACTGTAAATCCTTTAGCAATCAAAACTCATCTTCTGGCCTGGCTTAATTACTGCCTTCTTTCCATTTAAATCTAAGAAGAAAATAAAGATGTTTTGTGAGCCATCATTTTCTTATTTAAATCTCCATAGAAATGAATTCTGTTCTGGGGCTGTTGGCACCTACACCTTAATTCACTATGCCAGGACCATCAGCCTGCATTAAATTTGCTGGCAAACAAGACATTCCACTGTCTTTTTAAATCAGAAAATTAGCCAAGCATCCTAAGGGGTGCTGGAATGATAATGGCTCCACAAACCTGAGATGATGGGGCTCAACTCTGAGACAGGAGATTGGAGTGAAGAAGACCCTGGAGAATGTCATGACTTAGAGAAGGGAACATTGACACAAGAAAGTAACAAATAAGGGTCTTCTCCACTTAAAGTCCCAAAAGACAGTTATGAAATGATGACTCTCCTAATGCCCTTGATCAATTAATAAGTGCATCTATAGTGCATGGTTGTGTAAGGGACTCACCATCTATTTTGGAAGAAAAGTATACACATAAGCCCAATAAAAAAGCAAAACCTTAAATAAAGTTATAAACAACTATATGGCAATTATCAGAAAATGAGTAAGTTCTATGAAATAACTGGTATAAACCCATGTGTGCCTGTAGTTCAAATGAAGGTAAGAGGAATAGGGCTAGGCAAAGGATCTGGAGAAGGGTTCAACAGATACACCTGAAAGGGTGAGCACAGGAATAAAATGGAAACTTTTGATTTGTAATAAAATGGAAACTTTTAATAACTGGTTCAGCGCACATACCAGTAGGCTTCTTGGATACTATCAACCCTGAGTGGGTCAGACTGGCTAATATAAGAAAAGGAAAAGTCAGTCAGGTAAGAAAAGCAGCAGAAGCCAAGACATGAAGATGAGAGAGCTTGCAGTTGTTGGATTTGAGCAGAGGGTTAGATTTTATACTGCAGAAATGGGCAACTAACCTCAGAAAGTTTCTGATTAGGACACTGACCTGACCAGTATTCTGGAATATAACTTCCATTAAAGTAAGGGTTTTGTTCTTTTCCCTGCTATGTGCACATGGTGTGGCACTGTAGAATAAGCACTGGACTTTGAACCACAAGGTCATCCATTGAAACTGACCATCTGATCTTTGGAAACCCTATACAGGGTTGTTATGAGTTAAAACTGATTGGATAGCACTGAGCAACAACAATATACCCAGTGCATTGAACAGGACTTCACATGCAGAAAAACCTCAAAATATATTTGCAGCATGACAAAGTATGATCATGGCAAGTTGAACAGGTCATGCCTGTTTGTGAAAATTTCTCTTCTTTTTTTTCCTCCAATAGATGGAATTTAGGGATGTCCTAAAATTGAATTGGACTTCTGGTGTGGTGCTGCCGTTTAATACGGTAAACCAAAATCGGTTTGGGCAGTAAAGGCCAGCAGTTCCAACTCACCAGCTGCTCCTCAGAAACCCTATTACAGGGTCGCTATAAGTCAGATCCAGACTCGACGGCACTTAACAACAACAACAACAAAATTGAATTACAGGAATAGCTGCTTTTGTTAAGTGCTGTCGAGTTGGTCTCAACTCATAATGACCCTGGGTTTTCAAGGAGAGGCTAGAGAATTTGAACCGCTGACCTTGTGGTTAAAATCAACCTTGCGGTCCAGTACTTTAGCTCACAGTGCCACACACAGGAATGCTAGAAATTTCTAACTCCGTTTCTACGTGGATAAAAGCAAACAGAAATGGAAACATCATTTCTCTACCTTATCTCCTTAGCTTGTCCTTCCTAAAGCAGATGGCTAATAAGATTTTATAATGGCATCTTGTATGATTAAATATCTTGGTGGCAAAGAGTCTCCCTATGATATTTAGCAAGACATGTGGAAATGGGCCATGTACTAGGGTCTGGACAGCATGTTCAGCAGATGCTAGAAGGGTGAATGAGAACAGGTCTTTTTCCACAAGAATCCCTCCACTACAATCCCCCCACTCCAATCCTGTCAATTTTCAATAACACTTTCTCCTCCTACATTTTTTTTCTCAATGACTAGTTTATAACCTTTCTCCAATCCGTGTATTTTCCACACAGCAGAAGCTATCTTTTTAAATGATTCCCTCCTGTGACTTCCTACTGCATTTAGAATCAATCTAACTATAGATCTACGTAAAGAGTCCTGGTGGCACACTGGTGAAGTGCTTGGCTACTAACCAAAAGGTTGGTAGTTTGAACCTACCAGCTGTTCCACTGGAGAGACAAGTGGCAGTCTGCTTCTGTAAAGATTAAAGCCTTGGAAACTCTCTGGGAAAGTTCTACTGTGCCTTGCAGCTTCTGCCTACCAAATCCCTGCTCTTTGCAGTTGTTTCTATGACTTTAATTCTTCTTATATTTTCCCCTTGCTCACTACACAAAGTCAAGCTTCAATACGTTTTCACATACCATTCTCTGTGACTCATACATTCTTCTTTCTACTCTTCTACTGGTCAGCTACCAATCATATCGCTGGCCTCTGATTACAGATGAACTCCTTAAAGAGACTTTTCCTGATTATCCTGAGTACTACCATATGCTTCACACCCTATTCCATGTTGTTATTCTGTATTTCAACATTTGGACTATTTCCTTCAAAGCATTTATCAAAATGCTTAATTCTACTTTATGTTTATGTCACTAGGATATAAATTACATTTGACAGGAACCATGTCTATTTTGTTGTTGTTGTTAAGTGTCGTCAAGTTGGTTCTGACTCACAGCAATCCTACATAGGATTTCTGAGGAGAATCTGGTGAGCTTGAACCACTAACCTTGTGGTTCAATCTGACCTTGCAGTCCAACACATTAATCTGCCCTGTCACACCAGGATTCCACGTCTATTTTACCCATTACTATGTCCCCAGCACCTATCACAGTGCCTGGAATAAAATGTGTTATAGCTAACAACTTACTGAACAGCACAGCACATCATGTGTTTTCTTAATTCAGGACACAGTAACTTCCCATAGGGATGGCAACATTCTCATGGTTCACTGCTATTGCATACAAAGAAAAATGTCTTCTTCTCCCATCCTCCTTACCAAGGTAGGTGCGCAGTCTACAAGGGATTTGGAAGTACCTTAGAGCTTACAATGTCCTTTATGAGCAGTCTTTTCAAATGCCAAAGGGTGAAGACTGGCAACTTCTACCCTGCTACATGTTGGACCTGTGGAGTTTTCACTGTATTAGATTGCATGTTTTCTGAGCTCTTTTATATTCTGCAAACTGAATGAATATGAATTGAAAAACATAGAGCTACTGACATCAAGTGATGAGAAGAACATGGAGCAACAGGAACTTTTCATTCATTGCTGGTGAAAATGCAAAATGGTACAGCCCCTTTGGAAGACTGTGTAGCTATTTCTTGCCAAGTTAAACACTGGCTTATCATTTGGTCCAGTAATCACATTCCTAGATGTTTCCCCAAACAAGCATATATGTCCACTTAAAAACCTGTACCAATATGCTTAGAGCAGCTTTATTCGTAATTGCCCAAAGTTACAAGCAACCAAACTGTTTTTCAATAGGTAAATGGATAAATGGTACATCTATACAGTGAGTATTAATCAGTTATTGTAAAAATCTGCAGTCAACAAACAAAAAGGTATGCAAAAGCATTAAATGCACATTGTGAAGTAAAAGAAGTCAATCTAACTGTATGATTCCAACAACATAACATTCTAAAAAAATCACCACCATCGAGATGTGGGAAGATCAGTGGTTGCTAGGAGATCAGGAAGATGGGAGAAGAACGACTAGATGTAACACAGGACATTTTCAAAACAGTGAACCTATCTGTATGATACTGCAATGTTATGCATTTATCAATATTCATAAAACTGTATCGTCCAAAGAATGAATCTTAAAGTGAACTATGACTTAAGTTAATAGCAATGTGCACTATTCATTCACCAACTACAGCAAATATATCACAGGAATGCAAGAAAGAAAGCCTTGGTAAATACATAAAAAGCTTTCATAATAGGAGAAACAGGGTGCAGGGGGAAGGGATCACCTAGGAACTCTTTGTACACAATTCTTATGTAACCCTAAAACTACTCTAAAAAATAAAATCTATTTAATAAGAAATAAAAGCATAGGCCTGACTCATACGCCATTGCTCTATGCAGAGCTGTGTCAAGGGGCTTAGTTTACTCATTGCAAAACCAAATTGGGGGACAAGAAAACCTTTAATGTGCCATCTACTCCTAAAACATTGTTATTCCATTGGTTGGGGATGTTATGCTAAAATATAGCTGACCTCAAATCCCCAAAATCAATTACAAGACCAAGAGTTTCTGCCTCCCTCCTCACTTTCTTCTGTTCCATTCCATTTCCTTCTGTCCTTTACCTCTGGTGCTGAATTTCTGAGGAAAAGGATTTAGGTCTGATTCATTCTGGTCATGTCTCTAACTGCAACCCTCATCATATGCCTCTCAATTCTTTGTCACTGGGCCTCCAAGGTTTGGACTGAGAAATGTTCCTTCTGATAAGTGTGAGTTCCCCTTCATGTCTTCTCTTCCAACTCAAAATAAATCATTAGGTCATTTTCCCAAGTTGCTTTTTAGAGAAGTGCTAACTTCTCTTTGCCAAATCTCATGGTCCATTTGACCAAAACATCAGATTTGCTGGCACTAAGTTACAGGAATGAGAAAGAGAAACAGGAACAGGTAAAGAAAATAAAATAAAGTTCTAACTAGACCCAATATGAGTTTGTTGTTATTGTTGTTGTTGTTAAGTGCCATCAAATCAGTTATAACTCATGGCAACCCTGTATATGGTTTCTGAGACTGAAAATCTCGGTGATTTTCTCACAGAGCAGCTGCTGGGTTCAAACAGCCAGCTTTGTGGTTCACAGGCCCATACTTATCCTATAGTTCAACTAGTTTTCTAATATGAATATACCAGGGTCAATATGAGGTATCTATAATAGGGTCACCATCAATGAGAATGGACTGGATGGCACCTAACAACAACAACATAATGGGCATAAGGTACACCAGATAAAAGAGAATAAAAGATAGATAATTGCATCAGAGGAGTCCTGGTGTGGTGCTGTGGGAAAATGCTGGACCATAAGGTCAGTTCGAACCACAGGGTCAGTGGTTCAAACCCACCATCCACTCCTCAGAAACCCTATACAGGGTTGTTATAGGTCGGAACTGACTCTACAGCACTTAACAACAACAAAAAATTGCATTCAAAAAAAGAAGAAAAGAAAATCAAGTTAGTCAAAGGGCCAAAAATGAATTGGAAGAAAGATGCTCTATGAATTCATTATCATTCATATCAAGCAAGCTGGAATCTCAAAGACTTATGCAACCGTGGAATAAACACTGCTGTCCTGAAGTACAAACCTTCCTCTGATTCTCTAATTAACCCAGGTTGATATATTACCTACAACCTAGAAGTGGGAAGAACAGCATAATTGAATAATTAGGATATCACTTCAGTTAACACAAACTATGAGAGTTTAGGAGCACTGTAGTGACAGCTTTGGATCACAGTCCAAAGTGTGTCATCTGGGGCAAATCACCGACTTCTTGGAATTGTTTATATAAAATGAAGGATTTGAAATAAACACATGATTTTTAACACTGAAGTTTCAATTTACATTTAAAGGTAATGTATCTCAGAAGTTACAGAGAACACCAGGTAAAAGCCTGGCTCTTCTCATTAAGAGGATCTCAGAATCTCTTAAGGAACACTGGCATCATAGTGGATTATGAGCTGAGCTGCTAACCACAAGGTGAGCCAGTTCACATCTTACAGCCACTCTGCAGGAAACAGATGTGGTTTTCTGCTCCTGTAAAGATTTACACCTTCAGAAACCCTACACAGGATCTCTGTGAACCAAAACCAACGTCACAGCACACAACTACCAACCATCACCAGTCTCTTGGCCACTGCCAGTCACTCCCATCCGTCCACCCCCGTAGCCCAGGTTCTGAGAAGCAGAATTAATTATGATCTCACAGGTGCCTTCAGTGTAGCATTTGAATCAACTACTTAAATGGTACAATATCTATGTCATTAAGAATTATGTTTCTTGCAAGCATGTGTTCTTATTTCTTGCAAGCATGTTTGGCCACTGAAACTAATGAACATATCCCAAATATTCCTGGATTTTTGTAAAATGCTTAAATCTTTAAATCATACATGAAATATGTTTATTTCATTTGTGGCCTGCAGTCATAAAAAAAAAAGTTTTTTTTAGCATGGAGTAGCTAAAGTGACAGTAAGAAATGATGAAAAGAACTCAACAGAAAATTTCAAAAGAGAGCTCTTGAAGACAAAGTCAAGTATTATAAAGAAATGTGAAAAGACCTGGAGTTTGAAAGCTAAAAGGGAAGAACAATCTCAGCATATCTGAAAATAAAAATTGAAGAAAAATTCAAGACTTAAGTTGAAACATTGAAGGATTTTATGGGTAAAATATTGAACTATGTAGGAAGCATCAAAAGAAGATTGAAGGATTATGCAGAGTCACAGTGCAGAAAGAACTGGTAGATGCTCAACCCTAGGTAATTTAAATACCAACAGCAAAATATTATGTGATATATATGCATGCTTTCACCATATCATTCAATGTGTGTGATAAACAATCTTAGAAACCAGACTATATGAAGAACATTTGTTGTTGTTGTCAAGTGCCATCGAGTCGGAAATGACTCATAGCGACCCCATGCATGACAGAACGAAACAATGTCTGATCCTGGCCAACCTCACTACCACTGCCACACTTGACACCATCAATGATGCCACCTGGCTGATCCATCTCGTTGGGGGTCTTCCTCTTTTTCTCTGACCCTCCATCTTACCCAGCATGACATCCTTCTCCAGTGACTATTCCCTCTTGACAATATGTCCAAAGTATGAGAAAAGAAGCTTAGCCATCTTGGCCTCCAAGGAGCACTCTGGCTGCACTGCTTCCAAAATAGATCTATTGGTTCTTTTGGCAGTCCATGGCACTTTTAGTATTCTCTTCCAACACCACAATTCAAAGGCATCAATTCTTCTACGATCTTCCTTATTTACTGTCTAGCTTTCGCATCCATGTGAGGTTATTGAAAATACCATGGCTTGGGTCAGGCGCACCTTAGTCCTCAAGCTGACATCTTTGCTCTACAACACTTTCAAAAGTTCCTGTGCTGCAGATTTGCCTAATGCAATACATGGTCTGATCTCTTGACTGCTGCCTCCACGAATGTTGATAGTTGATCCAAGAAGAATGAACTCCTTGAAAACTTCAATCTTTTCTCTGTTGATAAGAATGTTGTTTATTGGTCCAGTAGTGAGGATTTTTGTTTTCTTGACATCGAAATGCAACCCATACCGAAGGCTATGTTCTTTGATCTGCATCAGTAAATGTTTCAAGTGCTCTTCACTTTCAGCAAGCAAGGTTGTATCATCTGCATTGAAGGAATTGGCAAAGAACAAGGCACCAGGAATTGATGGAATAAAAATTGAAATCTTTCAAGAAAGTGAGATAGCACAAGAGGCACTCACTCATCTCTGCCAAGAAATTTGGAAGACAACTATCTGGCTGACTGATTGGAAGAGATCCATATTTGTGCCCATTCCAAATAGAAGTGACCCAACGGAATGCAGGAATCATCGGACAATCTCTTTGATATCTCAAGCGAGTAAAGTTTTACTAATGGTAATACAGAAATGGCTACAATCATACATTGACAGAGAACTTCCAGAGGTTCAAGCTGGATTCAGAAGAGGCCGAGGAACGAGAGATATCATTGCTGTTGTCCGATGGATCTTGGCTGAAAGCACAGAATATCAGAAAGATATTTACCTATGCTTTATTGACTACACAAAGGCTTTTGATTGTGTGGATCATGACAAGCTATGGACAACATTGAAAAGTATGAGTATTCCAGAACACGTAATTGTACTTCTAAGAAATCTGTACCTGGACCAAAAAGCAGTTGTTCGAACAGAGCATGGGAACACTGAATGTTTTAAAATTGGGAAAGGTGTGCGACAAGGTTGTGTTCTTTCACCATACTTGTTCAACCTGTATGCTGAGCAAATAACACGAGAAGCTGGGTTCTATGAAGAAAAACGTGGCGTCAGGTTGGAGGAAGACTCATTAGCAACCTGCGATATGCAGATGATATGAAGAACATAGTTTAACTCAAAGTAACATAAACAAAAAAACCCTCACCATTGGATCAGTAAATTACATCATAATAAGCAAAGAAAATATTGAAGTTCTCAAAGATTACATTTTACTTGGATCTACAATCAATGCTACTTCCATATGCAGCAGTCAAGGACTCAAAGGAAACAATACATTAGGTAAATCTGCTTAAAAAGTCCTCTTTAAAGCGTTAAAGAGAAAAGATGTCACTCTGAGGACTAAGGGTCACCTGAGACAAGTCACGGTATTTTTAATTGCCTCACATGTATGCAAAACCTGGACAATAAATAAGGACGACTGGGGAGAATTGATGCACTTGGATTAAGTTGGTAAAGAACATTTAATATACCATGAACTGCTAGAACAAACAAATCTGTTTTGGAAAAAGTAGGACAAGATTGCTTCACAGAAGTGACAAAGGTAAGACAAAGTCTCTTATACTTTAGACATGTTATGAGAAAGATCAGTCCCTGGAGAAACACACCATGCTTGATAAAATGGAGAGTCTGCAAAAGAGAAGACAACCCTCAACAAGGTGGATTGATACAATAGTAACAACAATAGGCTCAACTACAACAATGATATGGATGGCACAGGACCAGACAGAGTTTCTTTCTGTTGTACATAAAGTCACTATGATTTAGAACAGACCTGAGACACTTAACAACAACAAAATGTAGTGACAATAATAATAATACACTGTTGGTGTTGTTAAGTGCCCTGGAATCTGTTCCAACTCATAGCAACACTTTATAGTGTTTCTGTGGAGTGGCTGGTTGGTTTGAACTGTCAACCTTATAGTTTAGCAATCATCTGTTTATCATAAAACACCATGGCAAAACCTTAATAATAAGATATACTGTATTAAATTTTCAAAATAAACCACTAAAATGCTGAAACTATTATACAGGTCGTAATAGGAAGTCTTATTTTTTGTCTTCTTGGACTCTCAGAAAATGTGAAGCATGTACACCTTTGCTAAAAGCTTCCATTATCTGTTCTAGATTGTAAGCCCCACCAATGCAATAATTTAGCTTCCTTTTATGTATTTCGTAACACTGCAATCACAGCTAGCCAAATAAGTACTCCATAAAAAACTGTTGACTGGAATTCCTACAAGGAAGTCCCAAAGTAGTACAATTTGATTTGTTTCCCAGAATTAATCTTCTTCATATATATCTAGACGTCTCTCTACTACTGAATTTTCTTTATAGTTGCCATAAATTTTTGCATCATTACTATAGGTTTTGCTGGTATAATTTGATTGATCTAGTTATACTGATTTTTTTTTAAAAAGAACATTGTATAAAGTCAACCTTGACACATGGGAACCATATGTGTGTGTGAGTAGAACTGTGCTCAACAGGGTTTTCAGGGCTAATTTTCCAGAAATAGATCACCAAGTCTTTCTTCTGAGGTTTAAGGAGTATACTCAAACTTCCAACCTTTAGGATAGCAGTCCACTGTGTTACCAATGTGTGTTATCCATGGACTCCCTGTCATCTTGATATTAAGGCCATAATTATCCAAATTTTAAAAAGCATTAAGTACTTTGGCCCAAAATGATTAGGAAATAAACACACACAATAGTTACAGTGAAAGCTCACATTATTCCATGTTTGTCTCATCTCACATTCCCATTCAATTTCTGGATTAAAACTTTAGACATTGATAGTAAAAGTCAGGGGACAGGATAGTAGGGAGAGTGAAGCTTTTCCTGAACAAAATGTTAATATTAGAAGCTATGTTTTATCCCAAATTTATTTTTAGAAATGATTAGGGACATATAAGGGAGGACATATATGTCCAGGAACAAAAGTGGTAACAGTGCCTATTTTCTAAGCATTTTGTCATATCAGAAAAATTTTGAAAATAGGTTATGAAAATTCTTATATCAATACATATCAATATCCTCAATGATAATTTTGACATAGTAATATATTGTGACTCTTTTCTAATGATTTTTCACAGATTAAGACAGCACTGTTATAAAAGTACATTCTCTCTGCTAATAATCACATATGTCTTAAATAGAAGCTATTAACATTTGATAACCAACAACAAAGAATGAACACTTAATATAGAAAACAGTTCCTGCTGAGATGTTTGGGATACTATGTAAACAGTTAAAGGCAACAATGAAAACACCATGAAATTAATTACAAAAAACTAAATAAGCAATTTAAAGGCCAGAATCAATAAACTGCTTTGATGGAATTTTGCTACATTCAGAAATACTAACTCTGAAGTTAAAAACCACGATATAAAAATTTGTGCAAATCAAAAACATTGTAAACCCTAAGCTTCTATTATTAGCTTTTTTTCTTTTCTTTTCTTTTTTTCTCTTTTCTCTATGACCTTGTAAAACCTAGCAAGTATTTAGGGACTATGAAATGATTTGAAGAATTCATATTTAAGAGACAGCTTGAAATCACATAATTGTAATACTGAAAAGAACTTCAGTAGTTAGCGTAGTGGTTACGAATCAGGCTGCAAACCACAAGGACAGCAGTTCGAAACTACCAGTGGTTCCGAGGGGGAAAGATGAGGGTTTCTGCTCCTGGTGTGGCGCTGTGGGTTAATGCTCCACACTGCAAAGCCATTTGAACTATAAGGTCAGCGGTTCAAGCTCACCAGATGCTCCTTGAAACCCTATACAGGGTCACTATGGGTCGGAACCGACTGGATGGCAGTTCACAACAACAACAACATACTTTATTCTGGAGTCCTGGCGTGGCACTATAGGATAAGAACTGTAATGCTAACTGCAAGGGTAGTGGTTCAAATCCAACAGCCACTCCTCAGAAGCCCTATACAGGTGACTATGAGTTGGAACCAACTCCCCAGAACTTAACAAAAATAACATACTTTACTCTATGAGTACAATGTAATATCATAGTAAAAAACATACACTTTAGGCTTAGGTGGGCCTAGGTTCAAGTCCAGGTTTTATCACTTCCTAGGAGTCTTGATGTGGTGCTATAGAATAAGCACTGGACTACTAGCTGCAAGGTCAGTGATTCAAACCCACCAGCTGCTTCTCAGAAACCCTATTGAGTGCCGTTGAGTTGAACAAACTTAACAAAAACAGTCATTAACAAGGAGCCCTGGTGGTGCAATGACTTGTGTATTGGGTTGATAACAGCTAGTTTGGTGGTTTGAATCTACCCGACACTCTGCAGGAGAAGGATGAGACTTTCGGCTCCCATAAAGATTAACAGTCTCAGAAACCCTAAGGAGCAGTTCTCTTTGGCCCTGTAGGAGCTCTATGAGTCGGAATCAACTCGATAGCAATGGGTTACTCACTGAAACAGGAGTTCTTAGGAAGTGAAAATGGCTAACACTTAGCTGTTATCTAAAAGGTTGCAGGTTCAAATCTACCCAGAGACACCTTGAAAGACAGGTCAAGTGACCTACTTGTAAAAAATCATCTACAAAAACCCTTATAGAGTACCATTCTATTCCGACACAGATGGGGCTTCCATAAGTCAGAATTGACGTAACAGCTATTGGTTAGTCATTGCTCAAGGGTAACCAATTTGCTGATTTAAAAACTGAAGATCTTGAGTCCAAGAAAACCCAAGAGTTCCAGGTAAATTGGGACAATTACTTTCTTAACTCTCTAAGTCTGAACTCTTATCTATAAAATTTTAATAATAATAACAATGCCTATAATTCATAGTACTTCTGCAATACAAAAATCAATTAATGTAAGAAAACACGCAGCATAGTCACTAAGCCTAGTGCACAGTAAGCACTCATTTCCATATATTTCATTTTCTCTTGGATTTCTTTTCATATCAGAGAGGCAGCTTGAGAGTCGTATAAAAGAGAGGTGATATGCAAAGCCAGGAGACAGAATATGTTCTCTGAGCAGTAGGCTTAGAGATGGTGGAAAAGGCTTAGAAAGAAGAGAGAATACAAAGGAGGAAGGAGAGTGCTTCAAGGAGATATTAATCAACATATCAGACAAGGCACAATGCAATTCCCATCATGCCTTAGTAGTAAATTCTATTCTTAAATCTATAAATAAATGTCAATTCTATAAAGGATGAAAAAATAAGAAAGGGGAAATGAGGCATTCTGAAGTAAGCTGTGTCCCCAGCAAAGATACATTGAAGTCCTCACCTCTGGGTACCTATGAACCTAACCTTATTTAGAAATAAGATCTTTGAATAAATTAGGCAACTTAGCATGAGTTCATGCCAAAGTAGGTTGAATCCTTGCAAAGTAGCAGCATCAACGGGCTCAAGCATGGCAACAATTGTGAGGTTGGCCCAGGATTGGGAAGTGCTTCATTCTGTTGTGCATAGGGTCGCTATGCGTCAGTACCTACTCGATGGCACCTAACAACAACAACAACATATTTTTCTAGGAAAAAAATAATCTCTAAGAAGAGCAACACACAGAACAATAAATATCAAATATCCTATCTTTTTCTCACTGATATCTGGTTGAAAACATTTTCCTAAAGAATGAAACAGGCATAAACAAGGTAAGGATGTAATTTTATTCATCTTCAAAAACCAGGAATAGAGAATAAATGAAAAGTGGTGATAGGACTAAAGCTGTGCTCTGCTTAGCTCCACTTCCCAGAGACAGGCAGAGGCAACTTGGAGTTCCACTCCAGTGGAATAATGGGAATCCCAATATAATCCCAGGTGAGGTATGGATCCGGTCCAGGATTGGATAGAAACAAATGGTTAAGCAAAGGCAGAAAGTACAACCTCCAGCTGTTGCTTGTGTTAGTTTATCATAAGCTACATAACTGGGGAGGCACAGGGTACAGACATGCCTCACCACAAAATAAAACCCAGTCAGGTCAGTCACTGAGTCAGAGACGGAATTTGAAACATCAATATGTCATGGGCAGGAATCTCAAGCAACTAGTAAAATACATGATTAGGGACAGGAGAACATCGTGTCAACTACAATACTGAATCAAAATGTGGTAAATATAGCAGTAAATAAAATATAAATATAGTAAAACTTTTTTATGCAAAATATGGCTGAATAGTATTATAAAATCATTTGAAAGTAGTAAATGGATATCCAAGACTAAAACAAGGATGCACAGTCAATAAAATAAAACTGGAAAACTAGATCACTCCATTGTTGTTGTTGTTAAGTGCCGTCGAGTCGGTTCCGACCCATAGTGACCCTGTACAGGGTTTCTGAGGGTGTAAATCTATACAGGAGTAGAAAGCCTCATCTTTCTCCGGCGGAGCGGCTGGTAGTTTCGAACCGCTGACCTTAAGGTTTGCAGGCTGATTCATAACCACTACGCTACCAGAGCTCCATAGGAAATTAAAAACAAAAATATGAAAAAGAACCTAAAACAGTAGTTTTAAAGTGACTCCACAAAGAGATAAAGAAATAATATTCAAAAGATGTATTTATGTTATATATGTTTTAATATATAAATATGAAACAAAGTAATCAGAAATGAAACTGGGGTATGAAAAGGAACTAATAGGAATCTCTTAAAATAAAAATAAAATCTTAGAAAAATTTAATAGACTCAATATACAAAATAAAATCTAGATTTGGCACAGTATAAAAAAAATCAATATATTATTAATACTGAGGAATCTCCCAGAATCTAGCCAAAGGGACAGATAGAATAAAAAGATGGAAGAACACTTAAAAGTTAGAAAGAGTAGATTGAAAGATTTCAGCATATGTGTAAAAGAAGTTTCAGTGGGGAAAAAAGGAAATTAAGGAAAAGCAATATTTGAAGTGTCAGTACATATTGAAAAATGACATGGATCTTGAGATTGAATGTACACTCCAGATAGCACGCAAGAAGAATAAAAATAAATCCACATCCAGACATTACCTGTTGAAGAGAAAAAGAATATAGGGGGGGAAATTGTCTATGTTCACTGCTCCCAACTACCTTCTTCCCAATCTCTACTTCCCAATCCCTATTGACCTACTCTCATCAGGAATTTTATGCTCGATACTCCAACTAAATATCTGGCAGTGAACACTATGATGAAACACCCAGGACCACTTGAAGCACTTATACTCACAACCAGTGGGAATGCTGCCAGAATACAGCCCTCAGCTTACAGGTCCTTTTCAGAACTGACTTGGCTGAAGCAACAACTTAGCCAAAACATGCCCTCATCCCAAAGCAGCTCACTTTAAGTAATTAATCAACAAAATGACTAAAGGGGTTATACAGGCACTAACGTTGGTAGTTTTGTTTGTTACTATTGAGTTGACTCCAGCTCATGGAAACTGCACATGTGCAAAGTAGAACTGCACTCCATAGCATTGTCAAGGCTGTGACCTTTCAGAAGCAGATGAACAGGCATTTTTTTTCTGAGGTACTGCTAAATGAGTTTGAACTACCAACACCAACCTTTTAGCTAATAGTCAAGGTTTTATCAGTCTTTGCCACTAAGGAAATCCATAGACTCTGATATTGTTGTTAAGTGCCATTCCAACTTAGAGCAGCCCTATGTACAACCCAGCAAAACACTCCCAGGTCTTGTGACAAGCTCACATTGCTATGGCTGAGCCCATTGTTACAGCCACTTTGTCAATCATCTCATTGGATGTCTTTCTCTACCAAGCAAGATGTCCTTCTTCAGGGATTGGTCCCTACTGATAACATGACCAAAGTACGTGAGATGAATTCTTACCACCCTCACTTCTAAGAAGTATTCTGGCTTTACATCTTACAAAACAGAACTGGCAATTTTTCTGACAGTTAATAGTACATTCATCATCCTTCACAAACACAATTCAAAAGTATCATATTTGTGTGGTCTTTCTTATTCATTATCCAGTTTTTACTTGCATGTGAGGTGATTAGCACTACTAAGGCTTGGGTCAGGCATACCTTAGTACTCAAAGTGACATATTTGCTTTTTAACATTTTAAAGAGGTCTTTTACAAAATATTTGCCCAATGAAATACATCATTTCATTGAGTCTTCTAATTCTGATGCTGTGCTCTTTATATAATCCAACTTTTTTAGATCATTTGCTCAGCATACAGATTGTAAAAGTATGGCAAAAGACACACCCTGAAGCATACCATTCTTGATTTTTAAACCCGTGCAGCGTATCCCCTTGCTCTTTTTCAATGACTGCCTCTTATGTAATCTATGTCTATGTGGTTTCCATGTGATGACAGGTAAGTGACATGGAATTTCTATTATTTGCAATGTTATTCACAATTTGATATTATCCACACAATTGAATGCCTTTGCATAGTCACTAAAATATTGGTAAATTTCTTTCTGGTATTCTCTACTTTCATCCAAGATCCATCTGACATCAGCAATGATATCTGTCATTCCTGGTCTATTGAATCTAGCTTGAATTTTTGGTGGTACATTGTAAATGTGTTGCTACAATCATTTTTTAACTATCTTCAATAAAGTTTTATTTGTCTGATATATTGTCCCAACTCAAGACAACTATGTAGGGTCATCTCAACATCAGTGTCCATGAGGTCTCCCAAGGCCTTGATTAGACTTCATCACAATGCAGCTTCTCCCTCTGACCTGCTTCTTGCTCTTCCCTTCTACAGATGAGAATCCCAAAAGTACTCCCTAACAAACCTCTTTCTCATTCCACCTAAGATTTGGCTTTCTCAGAAAAGTAACCTATGACTCAAGGTCACCAAATATCTTCATGGTGTTAAATTCAGTTACCCAGTCTTAGCCCTTATTTGATATTTTCTCAAAATTTTTGTATATTTCATCATTGCATCTTCCTTGAAATATTTCCTTCGTGTATCTCCCAGGAATTATCAGTGCCCTGGATTTTTTCTTACCTTGTCTGACTTCTTTTTCCATCTCTTTTTGCCAATTCCTCCTCATTTCATTGACATTAAGATGCAGAAATGTTCTAAGACTCAGACCTTGAATTTCTTTTCTTTTCAATCACATGCATTTGCTTTGTGATTTCAATGAGTCTTCTTTTAAATACCATATCTATGATGTTTACTCACAAATCTATTTTTTTTCCATTTGGCCCTCTCCTTTTAACTATTTCACATTCCCATTTGGATGTATCAAAGACATATCAAATTTTACATGTCAAACACATAATTTCCCACAATTACATAAATGATATTTTCATTTTTCTAGTTTCTGGTGCTAAACAATCATCGTTGTCACCTCTCTTTTTCTTTATACTCTATGTCCTATTCTTTTTCTTTATACCTTATGTCCTATTCTTTTACAAATTCTATCAACACTTTCTTCGAAATATATACAGGATTTGATCATTTCATTCTGCCTTCACAATTAATATTCAAGTTGAAACTCTCATTATTTCTCACCTGAATTTTTAGAGTAGCCTCCTAACATATCTGTCTGAGTCTACTCTATGGTACAGTGAACTACTTCCTATGTGTCCTTATATTTCTTTGTAACTCCCATCAAAATACTTTTCCCTGGTGGGTCTCTGTAAGAGAAGGTAGGAGAGATGCTGACGGATTATATGATTGCTGTGAGTGGTTAGCAGCATTAATTATGATTGCAAATCTTTGGAACTCTAACATGCAGGACTGAGATAAGCCATCTCAGAAGCAGGAACGGGAGTATCTCATTACCATCAAGGAAGTAGAACCAGGAGTGGAGCATATCCTTTGGACCCTGATATCTCTGAACTCCTCAACCCAATGAAAGAAAACTGTGACATTGGAGAAGTGGCAGAGGATCAGCAGCAGTAGAAGCAAGAGCCAGAATATGAGAGATGGCTTCCCAGCCCATGAAACAAGTAAAA
>NW_006408673.1:4604161-4609621 GCF_000296735.1 Chrysochloris asiatica
TGTTGTTTATTGGTCCAGTGGTGAAGATTTTTGTTTTCTTTTCATTGAAGTGCAGCCCATATAAAAGTCTGAGTTCTTTGATCTTCATCAGCAAGTATTTTAAGTCCTCTTCGCTTTCAGCAAGCATGGTTGTGTCATCTGCATATTACAGATTGTTAATGAATCTTCCTCAAATCCTGATGCACATTTTTCTTCATACAATCCAGCTTCTTGGATTGTTTACTCAGCATAAAGATTGAATAAATATGATAAAATAATACAACCCTGGCATAGTTTTAATTTTAAACCATTCAGTGTTTCCTTGTTCTGTTCAAACAACTGTCTCTTGGTCTATGTATAGGTTCCTCATGAGCCCAACTAAGTGTTCTGGAATATACATACTTTGCAATGTTGTCCATAGCTTGTCATGATCCATATTTAACCTTTGCAGTTATATATGGACAGATGACTGAGTTTTACTCACAAGAATGTGGGTAATACAATGTATGCCACTTCCATGTTTTTTTCTAAAAATATCCCAACTGATCCTCTACATTCTTTCCCTTTACTGACTTCTCAGATGGAGATGGTGTCAGAGCAACATAAGAATCAAATGTTGAAGATGGAAAAGCACAGGTAGAAAATGATTGTCTCTCTTAATAATTGATTGGAGGAGAATTGCCTAACCAAGAAAATTCATGAAACATTTTTTTGAACAACAAATAATATAGTAAGGCATCAAATCACTGATAATTAGGGGTACTATCTATGATGGCTCCTGGATTTTCCTTAGCTATAAAGTAAGATTCTCAATAGATAATAAAATCTATAAAGGCACAGATTTCATTTACTGTTGTGTACATTGATGTATCTACAATGCCTTTAACATTAACTATTGTTGTTGTTGTTATTAAGCACTGAGTGGATTCTGATTCATACTAACCCTTTATAGGCCTTCTAAGGAACAGCTGGTAGGTTTGAACCACCAACCTTGTGGTTAGCATTCTACTGTTGATCCTAAGGTGCCACATCAGGACCTTAGTGTTCTAAACAGCAAACAATAAATAGTTGATGAACAATGAACAAAACACTTAAATGCTCAAATAGAGAAAAGATCTATCTAGGAACAAAGGACAAAAATAATTGACAGAAGACAAATAATATTTTCAAGTTTGAGGAGAAATAATTGCAAATATAAAAGTATAAATTAATCAAGCTATAATTAAAAAATGAAAGCATAATAAAGCCTTTTGGAAATACTAAATCTAAGAAACTCATCTGTCTATACATATACATAGATCGCCACTGAAAAAGCTCTTAAAGGATATACTTCAGAAGGAAGAAAATGAGCCTAAAAGGAATTAATAAATGCAAGGAAAAAAACACAGAAAGTTATAAAGTGTGTAGGAAATTCAAATAACTATTGGACATTAGGAAAATCTGTTACACACGAAATATTTAAAGTGCTCACGAGCAAAAATATCAGTTTGAGGATAAGGCATACCTGAGCAATACACGGTATTTTCAATAGCCTCATATGCATGCAAAAGTTAAACAATGAATAAGGAAGCTAACAGAAATATTGATGTATGTGAATTATGGTTTTGGATAAGAATATTAGTGGAACACCATAAGAACAAAAAGTCTGTGTTGGAAGAAGTACAACCAGAATGCTCCTTAGAAGACAGAATAGCAAGATTTCGTCTCTCATACTTTGCACATATTACCAGGAAGGACCTGTCCCTGGAGAAGGACATCATGCATGGTAAAATGAAGGGTCAGTAAAAAAGAGGAAGACCCCAAAGAGATGGACTGATACAATGATAGCAGTAGTGGACTCATAACAACAATTGGTAGTGTGTTTCAGTGTTGGGCAGTGTTTCATTATGTTTTGCATAGGGTTGCTAGCAGATAGAAATAACTTGATGGCACCTAAGAACAACAACAATTAGCTTTAAAAAGAAAAGAAAGACAGAAGAGAGCAATCCCTAAGTAGTTTCTTTTCATGAGTTACTAAAATTCAAAATTCAGTAACTAGGAAGAAGGAGAGAAGTCACAGGAAACCATTTTCAGTGGATTAATGATACAAGATCCTTGTTTTACTTAAGTAGATAATAAGTAAATTGGATAATTTTTAAAAGAAAATTTAGAGGTAAATATTTCCACTAAAATATTAGGAATAATTTCTAATAGAATATAATTGCCATACTAGCAGAAATCAAATAGAAATTTCCAAAAATTTTATCAAGCTAAAAGTAAAGAAAAATTGGGGGTTGCAGGTCAAACTAGAAATCATGAAATGTTTATAAATGAAAACAGCAAATCAAACCTTGTGGAATGTAAATAATTATTGAGAAGTGCAATATTTGCCTTCAAAGTATTTTATTTTAACAAGAACTATTTAATTAGTTAAGCAAAAGATGCAAAAATCTATATAGGTGGTAAAAATAAACATATGAATAAAAAAAGCCACACAGATTATGTTGGTGTTAGGTTTCATCAAATCAGTTCTGACTCTATAGCAACCCTATGCACAACAGAACAAAATACTGGCCAGTCCCGCACCATCCTCACAATCATTGTTACACTTGCTTCATTTGCTGCTACAGCAATGAGAACCCATCTCATTGGGAGTGTTTCTCTTTAGCACTGACCCTCCATTTTACCAAGCATGATAACATGTCTGAAGTATGGTAAGTGTGAGAGATGAAGTCTCACCTTCTTCCAACACAGATGTGTTCTTTTGGCAATCCATGGTACTTTTCATATTCTTTTCCAACACTTTAACTCAAACTCATTAATGTTTTCACGATCTTCCTTATTCATTGTCTAAATTTAGCATGCATATGAAGTTATTGAAAATTCCACAATGTGGATCAGGCTCACTTTAGTCCTCAAAAGGACACATTTGTTCTTGAAAATTTTATCGAGATATTGTGTAGGATTTACAAATGCAATATATTGTTTAAATTCTTAACTGCTGCTTCCATGAGTGTTAATAGTGGATCCAAGAGAAATTATGTCTTTTGACAACTTCCATTTTTTCTCCACTTATCATGATGTTATTTATAGGTCCAGTGATGAGGATTTTTGTTTTCTATACATTGAGATGTAATCCATACTAAAGTTTGTGCTCTTTGATGGTTATCAGTAAGTATTTTAAGTCCTCTTTGCTTTCAACAAGCACGTTTATATCATCTGCATATTGCAGATTGTTAATGAGTCTTATACAATCCAAATGTCATGTTCATCTTCATATAATCCAGCTTCTCTGATTATTTGTGCATATTGGATAAGTATAGTAAAAGAATACAACCCTGCCACACACATTTCCTGATTTTATACCATTCAGTGTTGGCTTGTTCTGTTCAAATGGCTGTCACTTGGTCTAAGACCATGTTCCTCATGAGTACAATTAAGTGTTCTGGAATACCCATTCTTCACAATGATATCCATTGTTTGTCATGATTCACATAGTTTAAAGCCTTTACATAGTCAATAAAGCACAGGTAAACATCTTTCTGGTTTGCTATTTTCAACTGAGATCCATCTAATGTAGCAATGATATCCCTCATTCTACATCCCTTTACAGATCCAGCTTGAACCCCTGGCAGTTTCTTGTCAATGTACTGTTACAGTTGGTTGAAAGATTTCAATTTATATTCCATCATTTTCCAGAGTCTTGCTCTCTGCCTACTTCAATGCACCTTGGACTTCTTCCTTCAATACCATTGGCTCTTGATCATAGGCTAACTCTTGAAATGTATGAACATTGACCATTTCTTTTTAGAAAAGTGTGTCTGTGTACTCCTTCCATCTTATTTTGATGCTTTCTGCATCATTCTATATTTTGTCCATAGAATCCTTCAGTATAGAAATTTGAGGCTAAAACACTTTTCTTCAGTTCCCTCAGCTTGAGAAATGCTAAGCGTGTTCTTTCCTTTTGATTTTCTAACTTCAGGTCTTTGCACATTTCATTATAATACTTGATTCTGTCTTCTTAAGCTGCCCTTTGAAATGGTGTGTTCAAATCTTTAACCTTCTCATTTCTTACATTTGTTTTAACATCTCTACTCTGGAGAGAAAATTTCAGAGTCTCTTTTGACATCTGCTTTGGTCTTTTCTTTGTTTCTTGTCTTCTTAAAGACCTTTTTCTTTCTTCTTTCTTGATGCTCTTGATGTCAGCCCACAACTTTTCTGTTATTCAGTCATTAGTGTCTAATCATCAAATCTGTGCTTGAGATGATCTCTAAATTCTGATGTGATGCAGCACTGTAGGATACAGCACTGGATCACAAGTTCAGATTGAAACAAAAGGTCAGCAGTCCAAACTTACCAGAAGCTCCTTGGAAACCCTATCCAGAGACACTATGAGTCAGAACTGGCATGAAGGCACTTAACAACAACAACAACAATGTTCAAGGTCAGCATCCTGATGTATTGCTGTAGTGTAAGTACCAGAATGCAAGGTTGGGTGATTTCAAATTCACCAGTCCCTCTCAAGAAAACCTATACAGAGTCACTCTAAGTCAGAACCGACTGGACAGCACTTAATAAAACAACAAATGTTCAAAGTTACATTTTGGCTCTTTTGGACTTGTCTTCACTTTTTTTCAGCTACACCCTGAACTTGCACATGAACAGTTAGTGGTCTGTTCCACAATCTGGCCTTGGCCTGGTTTTAGCTGATGATATGGAGTTTTTCTACTGTCAGTGAATGTCTACAGACAAAATCTCTCAGTAATATATTTCTAGTCTTAGTCTCAGCAGGGTGGCTTCAAGAAAAGAAAAGACACTTTTTGGGCCATGGAGGGAAAAAAAAATTTTTTTGAAGTCAGGAATAATATCAAATTTTTAACAAAACTCAAGTGATCATCTTACCAGATCACTGAAGCATTGTAACAAATTTATGGTAATGCAGTCCCACATAAAACAAAAGTTTTTAAAATCGATCAAATGTTTTTAGGAAGACATGGAAGTCCTTAAAAGATGAGCCAAGAGAGGGAAAGCTGTCAACCTTGATGAATGAACACTGGTTTAAGTCCAGAAACCCTACAGACTTGCACTTTCAAACTTGATTTTGTTCTTCAAACTCAAAGAGCACTGAAAAGAAGCATGATTTTTGTCCCTCAAGGATGCAAAAACTGCCCTGCTGGTATTCAAATTAAAAAGATTGGCATATGCAAATTAAAAAGATTGTGGAGATGGGTTAGAGAAATGGTAGCACTGCCTTCAGAAAAAATAGATGTAGATCTGGAGGATATGTTGAGAAACGGCAGCTTCATAGTTTGATATTTTCTTTTTATGTAAAGGTTTCTATTATTTTGTAGCATTGTTGTTATTGTTGTTGTTAAGGGCCTCCAAGTCAGTATCTACTCATTGCTATCCTTATGCATAACAGAACGAAACACTGCCCAGTCCTGAGTCAACTTCACAATCA
The DNA here is from genome assembly GCF_000296735.1 of Chrysochloris asiatica. Taxonomy (NCBI): domain Eukaryota; kingdom Metazoa; phylum Chordata; class Mammalia; order Afrosoricida; family Chrysochloridae; genus Chrysochloris; species Chrysochloris asiatica. The sequence goes on from NW_006408673.1 coordinate 4,609,581, forward strand.
TTACATTTGAGTCCATTGCTGCTGTCACTGTGCCAATCCAG
>NW_006408673.1:4610191-4611903 GCF_000296735.1 Chrysochloris asiatica
AACAAGGTTGCATCATCTGCATATTGCAGGTTGTTAATGAGTCTTCCTCCAAACCTGTAGTCATGTATTTCTTCATATAATACTGCTTCTCAAATTATTTTTTCAGCATATAGATTGAATAAATTTGTTGAAAAAGTATAAACCTGGCACACACATTTACTGTTTTTAAACCATTCAGTGTTCCCTTGTTCTGTTCTAACAAATGTCTCTTAGTCTATATACAGGTTCCTCACAAGCACAATTAATTTTCTACAATGTTATCCATAGCTTGTTATAATCCACACAACTGAAAGCCTTTACATAATCAATAATGCACACGTAAACATTTTTCTAGTATTCTCTGCTTTCAGCCAAGATCCATCTTCCATCAGTAATGATATTTCTAGCTCTACAACCCTGTCTGAATCTGACCTGAAACTCTGGCAGTTCCCTGTCAATGTACTACTAGAGCCATTTTTATATTATTTTTAGCAAAATTTTACTTATTGGCAATTTTAAAGATATGGTCCCATGATTCCACATTCTGTTGGGTCACTTCTCTTTGGAATGGGCAGAAATATGAATATCGTCCAATCAGTTATCCAGGTAGCTCTTTTCCAAATTTCTTGATATAGATGAGTGAGCACCTCCACTGTTACATCAGTTTGTTGAAAGATTTCAATTTATAGTCCATCAGTTTCTAATTGCTCTTTGCCAGTGCCTTCAATATGCCTTGGACTTCTTCCATCTGCATCATTGGCTCTCGATAATAATCTACTTATGGAAATGTTTGGACATTGACTGTTTCTTTCTGGAAAATGAATCTATGTACTCTTTCCATCTTCTTTTGATGCTTTTTGCATCATTCTATATTTTGTCCATAGAACCCTTCAGTATTGAAATTTGAGGCTAGAAATTTTTCTTCAGTTCTCTAAGCTTGATAAATGCTGAGTGTGTTCTTCCCTTTTGATTTTCTAACTCTAGGTCTTTAGATATTTCACTGTTTTCTCAAGCTATTCTTTGAAATTTTCTATTCAGCTCTTTTACCTCCTTGTTTCTTTCCTTTGCTTTAGCATCTCTACCATGAAGAACAATTTTCAAAGTCTTTCCTAACATCCATTTTGGTCTTTTTCTTCTTTCTTGTCTTCTTAATTAACTTTTGCTTCATGCCTCTTATGATGTTCTTGATATCATCCTAAAACTTTTCTGATCTTCTGTCATTAGTGTTTGATTTATCAAATCTGTTCTTGAGATGATCTCTAAATTCAGGTGGAATGTGTTCAAGGTCATGTTTTGGCTCTTGTGGACTGAGTTACTTTTATTCAGCTTCAGCCTGAACTTCCATATGAGAAATTGGTAGTCTGTTCCACAGTAAGCTATTGGCCTTCTTTTCGCTGATTATATGGAGCTTTTCCATTGCCTCTTTCCAAAGATGCAGTCATTTGTGTATTCCATCTGGTGAGGTCCATTTTATAGTTGTCTTTTATATATTTTAAAAAGGTGTTTGCAGTGAAGAAGACATTGGTCTTGCAAAAACTTATCATGCTGGGACTTCCGGTTTTGGCGCAGAGACAGAATCAGGTAGGATAGGCTCCCTGGGAGAGGGAGTGAAAATCCAGAGAAGCTGCTTTCACAGAACAGACCCAGAGCTCTGGATCAAGCATAAGGGGCAGGGTGTCAGTTTCCCACATCCACCAGTGGAAAAATCATGGTATAAAGGAAAATATTACGAT
>NW_006408673.1:4612838-4628090 GCF_000296735.1 Chrysochloris asiatica
CAAGCCACAAGTATACCCTGTAATACCCCACCATCTGGACAAAAGCCAAAACCAGCTGCAAGGCATTACACATGGAAAGGGAAGCCTATCTCCAGATCATACCCACCAGGAAACACTTAGTGAGCTTAACAACAAAGCAACACACATCCACTTAAGCATTAAAAACCCACATAATTGCTGAAAATGTCCAAGAAAACACAATTAAAGATCTCAACACATGCCCCAAAACAGAAAAAAGTAACTGAGACAAATGAGCTGGAAGCAGACACAGACTTTCCAGTAGAAGAGCAGGCTCTGGATCTTCCTGAGAAGGAATTCAGAAGAATGATAAGGAAACCAATTCAAATGCTTCAAAAAGGGGAGGAGGAAAATAAGGAAGAAGTCAGGAAAGTGCTACAGGAGCAATCAAACGAGATAGATATGGCATTGGAAATGATCCAAAAACCTTCAAAAAGAAGTCTAGATGATTAATAATAAAATATCAGAAATGGACAATACACTGAAAGGGCAAAGGAGTAGAACTGAAGAGATGGAAACCAGAACTAGTGAGCTGAAAGACAAATTTATCAATACTGCTAAGATAGAAGAGTAAGCAGTAAAAAGGATTAAAATATCTGAAGAGAGTCTAAGATTGATGCTGGATAACAGGAAGAGGAATAAATTAAGAATTACTGGCATTCCAGAATAAGAAGAATCACAGAAGTCCACAGAAGAGATAGTTGAAGCGCTTCTGGAAGAAAATTTTCCTAACATCTTGAAAAATGAGAAGATAAACAGTCAAGAAGCTAAACAAACTCCAGGAAGGATAGACCCCAAAAGAAAATCACCAAGACATATCATAACCAAGCTTTCCAAAAGCAAACACAAGAGAGAATCCTAAAAGAAGCTAGGGAAAAGAGAAGTGTTATTTACAAAGGCAAGTAAATCAGATTAAGTTCTGACTTCTCAGCAGAAACCATGCAGGTAAGAAGACAATGGGGAGACATATATAAAACCATAAAAGAAAAAAAACACTGCCAACCAAGAATCGTCTATTCAGCAAAATTGTCAATCAAATACGATGGTTCAATCAAAACATTCCAGGATAAACAGAAGCTAAGAGATTTTGTCAAAGCCAATCCAGCACTTCAAAACATCCTAAAGGGAGTGCTTTGGAATGAAAACCAGCAAGAACAGACAACAACCAGAGATTGACAGATGTGGCAATACCACCTGGAACTCAGTTGACAGATAGCAGAGCACAGAACAAAACAAAATGACAGCAACGAATTCAGAGGACCAGTGAGGTCAAATAAAGATAAAAATATTAACAATGTCAAAGAAGGGGAAAATATAGGGATAGAGATGCAGGTGGTGAGGAGGTCGAGTAGATTGCAGGATACAATAGACTGTCTTAAATGAAGGGAAAAGTTAATAGACTAATTTTGTTGTTGTTTACTACCATTGAGTGTTCAATCTGTCTAGGTGGGGCTGTTGCAAGGAAATGCGGGTGCGTCTCTTGTGATACAATAGTGAATAATTGTTATCAGGAATGCTTGTGAGGGTTGGAAATGTAAAGGTAGACATTTTGTAGCAAGGAGGGGAGTGATTCACTTTGTAGTCAAGGGAGAAGAGTGGAGAGTGGGACCCTACCTGGAGAGGCAGTGATGCCAGAGATGGAGGCAGAGATGATGATGTGGAGAAATGGAGCAACTGGGGACTTTAGACTGCTTACCTGCATGGTTTCTGCTGAGAAGTCAGAACTTAATCTGATTTACTTGCAGGGTATACCCTTTGGTTGATTGATGATGCATGGAGGCATGACATGAAAGGATATACGATAGGACGAATGTAAAGTTAATATTCTCCCATGTAAACTATCACATAATTCACAATAAACATTAAAAAAAGAAGAACATTCACTGTAAGTAATAAATAATAAATAAATGTTGTTGTTGTTGTTAAGTGCTGTCGAGTCGGTTCCAACCCATAGTGACCCTGTACAGGGTTTCCGAGGCTGTAAATCTTTAAGGGAGCAGAAGCCTCATCTTTCTCCTGCAGAGTGGCTGGTAGTTTTGAACTGCTGACCTTAAGGTTCGCAGCCCGATTCGTAACCACTACGCTACCAGTTGTTGTTTGTTGTTATTGCCGTGGAGTCGGTTCCGACTCATAGCGACCCTACACAGGGTTTCCGAGGCTGTAAATCTTTACGGGAGCAGACTGCCTCATCTTTCTCCCGCGGAACCGCTGTTAGTTTCAAACTGCTGACCTTGAGGTTCACAGCCCGATTCGTAACCACTACGTTACCAGAGCTCCTTAATAAATACGTTATCAAAAATAAAAAAAGAAAGTTTCAGAGTCTCTTCTGACAACCAATCTTGTCTTTTCTTTCTTGCCTGTCTTTTTAATGGACTTTTGCTTTCTTCCTGTATGTTGTTCTTGATGTCACTCTATAACTCTACTTGTGTTCAGTGCATCACATCTGTTCCAGAGATAGTCTCGAAATTCAGGTGGGATGTATTTAAGGTAATATTTTGACACTCTTACATTTGTTTCTTTTTTTTTTTTTTTTAGCTTCAGCTGAACTTACTGATGAGCAATGATAGTTTATTCCACAGTCTAATTCTCGCCTTGTTTTGGCTGATGATAATGGCATTTTCAATTGTCTCTTCCCAAAGATGTAGTCAATTTGATTCCTGTGTATCCTATCTGATGAGGTTCATATGTATAGTTGCCTTTTATATTTTGAAAGAAAAAAAAAAAACATTTGCAATGAATAAATCACAAATCTTGCAAAAATTTGTCATGCTATCTGTAGCTTAATTTCAATCATCAAAGTGATATTTTCCAGATACTAATATTTCCTCTTTGTTTCCAACCTTTGCATTTCAATCACCAGCTAATATCAGTGAGCTTCATTGCATATTTGATCATTTTCAGATAAAAAATTGTTAGAATTATTTAACTTAATTTCTTCATCACTAGTTTAGAGGTTGTTGCACAAATTTGAATAATAGTAGTGGTGTTGGTGGTATGCCATGGAGTAGGTTCTGACTCATAGGGACCTTGCACAGGGTTTCCAAGGCTGAAAATCTTTACCGGAGCAGAAAATGTCATCTTTCTTGTGCAGAACAGCAGGTAGTTTTGAATTTCTTATCTTGAGGTTAGCAGCCAGACTTGTAACCTCTACACTACCAGAATAATAGTGGTATATTAACTAGTCTTCCTTGTACGTATATAGACATTTCTTTATCCCAGACAGCATTGTACTTTAAAATTTACCTTGAAGGGCTCTTTTTCTGACAGGAAATGAGACACTATTCCTTTAAATTTGCCATACAAATGTCAGACTCAAAGTGGCGGATATGGGTCGATTTCAACTGGTGTGGGGCTGTGGGTTAATGCCTTTGACTGCAAAGTTGGTTTGAACCACAAGGTTGGCAGTTCAAGCTCACCACTCACTCCTCAGAAACCCTATACAGGTTTGCTATAGGTCAGGACCAATTCTATTAAGAATAACAACAATACCAGGATATATATCTTTATGCATTCCATTTCATTTTGTCAACATTCAATTTTCCTAGATTCATACATTCCATGTTATAATTATTAATGGATGTTTGTGCTTTTTTTTATTTTTCCCCCTCTCATTTTGAGCTGTACTCCATCAGCAAATAAAGGTCCCAAAATTTTTGCACCAGTCACATATTTATGTGGCTAACTCTATTTTGACGAGGCAGCCTTTCCCAAGTCATGTTTTGAGTGCTTCCCAATCTGAGGGGCTCTTCTTCTAGCATTATATTTTACAATGTTTTGTTGCTATTCATATTATTTTCATCTTCAGGCACTGTATCTGACAATGTTCCACTGCTATTCATAGTGTTTTCTGTGGCTAAATACTCAAGAGCTGTCTGTCTCTCCTTTTTACTAGTCTGTCTTAATGTGAAAGCTCTGATGAAACCTATCCACTATGGGTGACCCCACTGGAATTTAATATATTGGTGGGATAAATTCCAGCATCACAGCAAAATCTGATCTATTACAGAATGACAAATTCACAGACTAGTGGTCTAGATCAGAAGAAAAATCATGAAGTATTTGAACTGGGAATCAATGAAAGCACAGCAAATCCAACTTTATGGAATGAAAATTAAAAATATATATATTGAAAAAAACATTTTTCTTTAAATATATTTATTAAAACAAAATAAGAAATGTCTAAGTTGTAAAGCATTCAAATATGAATGCTGCAAAACAATATATTATTCAAAGAAAGAAGGGAAAAATAATAAATGTAAAAGTAGAAATGAAAGAAATAGAAAATTTCAAAAATTACAGTGAATATTTTCAAAAAAATTAAAAGCAGGACCTTGTAAAGATTAGCAAAAGATGCAAACCTCTAGACACTACAAAATAAACAAGGCACAAATAAGTAATACTTAGAACAAAAAATAAAGATGAAAATGAGAAGAAAAGTCTAGATTTGTTAGGTCATAGAGTACATACAGAAGTCCCGGTGTAGCACTATGGGATAATGCACTGGACCTCAAGGTCATTTTGACCTGCAAGGTTGGCAGTTCAAATTCACCAGTCACTCCTAAGTAACCCAGTACAGGGTCTCTATGAGTCAGAACTGACTTGACTGCACACGAAAACAAGGGTACATAGAACAGACCCAAGTAAAGCATGACAGTAAGGAAGATCCATGAAGTCACTGAGTTCTACACGAGAAAAGGAAATAACAGAAAAAGAGGAATTAATGAAGAGAATGAATTACACTAAAGAGAAAGGCAGTGAAGAGCAGTTTATGGTAACCATATGCTGGCTCTTCAAGTAAAAGCCTAGTGTTACATAAAATAAAATCAATTTAGAATTAAATTACTTTATTAAGAACTATTTATACAGGATTAAAATGATGTAACAGAAGGCTGAGAACGAACTTAATTCTTCTTTTATCCATCTAAATAGCTAATTACCTGATATAGAGGTATTCATTACAAAATCAGTCTTCTTCCAGAGAAGAATCCTTAATCCAACAATCCACTAAAAGTCTGATTTCTGATTTCATGTTCTATTAGATGCCTATATGGTATGAAACACCAGCTATTTTATTTAATTTTTATAAAATAAAAATTATATAAAAACCAGCAATGACTTAAGTATACTTATGTATTTTATATACATTGTTGTTGTTGCTGGTCCAGTATCAGTAACAGTACCGACCCATAGTGACTTTATGAAGGAAACATTGCCCAGTCCTGCGCCAACCTCACAATCATTGCTATACTTGAGCCCATTGCTACTAACACTGTGTTAATACATCTCATTGAGGATCATACTCTTCTTTGTTGACCGTCCACTTTACCAAGCATATATATATGTGACGCTGTGAGGCAAGCTCTCAACTGCAAGGTGGATTTGAACTTCAAAGTCGGCTGTTCAAACTCAATAGCCGCTCCTCGGAAACAGCATACTGGGTCACTATGAGTCAGAACCAATCCAGGCACTTAACAATGCTCAACAACAACAACAGTATATATTTGATAGACTTTTGAGAATATTTTAAAATAGAGTGAGTCAAAATTGTGAAGTGCAAAATAAAAGTCAATGCTGCCCTAAATATTTTTTAAAACATTCTTCCCCTTGTAGATATACATTTCCTGCCCAGATTTTTGTAGTTTAATAGGGGGAAATGCATCAAAGCATTGATCACTTGTCTCTAAGGAACATGTATATGAAAGTATCAGTCACTAGTGAATGGCAGAAGTTTCAGGATCAATTGACATGGTTGTATAAGACTGTTTTATCCTAATGGAATAGAGATCTGCTGATCTCTTTATATAATCAGTCTCTGTCAGGTAATTGCTTGTGCTAGATCTAGTTGCACATGGAGTGAATATAGCAAGAGTTAGATTTAACAGCCCACCCCACCTCTTGTTTATTGGAAACAGTATAACTCCCAAGAGACCTTGAGATAAGTTGTTTCAATTACATAGTAGGAGACTGTAGAAGATATGTCAAAGAAGGTGTTGAAATGGTAGGGGCCTTGTAGCTTAAATAACCTCATGCATTAGACCCTTGTAATCATATGTTAACTTTATTTCCAGCCAGAACATTCTCATACATTAGAGATGGTATCAATTTCATTTAGTGTTCTACAAGTTCCCTTCTACTATGGTACTTTCTTTTCCTTGTGTCCTGTCTGTTTGGGTCTTTACTATGGACAACTGGTGCCCCTGTTTTGTTGATGCTATAAGCACATGTTTACATTACTTACTGGGCAGTCTGTCCCTGATTACAATAAGCTGTGCCAAGTATAAGAGTATTCAAACTCTTTATTTCATCTTCTATGAGGTAGCATTACAGACCTATTTGTAACTCTTATTTAAACAGTCTCTTAATTAAGAAAATCTGATTATTGAGGACAAAGGTTGCAATAGTTCTATATTATAAAGGCATATTAAAGGCTCTGCTCATCTGGTCCTCTCTGTAAAGCAATCAATGCCAATAGAACAATTACATTTAATTGTCTAGTTATTTAATGAGTTTAAGATATAGCTTCATAAGAGATATAAAGAAATGATTTCTAGTTTTGATTAATTTATAAAAAGGTTATTCAGCTGTGGTTCAGGGAAATGTTCTCCAAAGATACTTTAATAATACTTTTAAAACCAAATTTCCTAATTAGGAGTTCTAAGAAATGCCATGCAGCAATTTTCAGTGACAACTTTTGTAACATCATTAAATGCAAATGTACAGATGGATACATGTACATACACATGTACAACCAAGACTGTACACTGCTGACTCCATATGATATCAAACTAACTAAAGGCTACTGTGTACTGTCAATGAATGAGATCTAAGCTTAATCTAATATTGGTCTTTCTCTTGGTAATGTTGTTGTTGTTAAGTGCCATCGATTCAGCTTTGACCCATAGCAACCCTGTATAGGGTTTCCAAAGAGCAGCTGGTGAGCTTGAACAGCGAGCCAACCTTGCAGTTCAAACCAATTTTGCAGTACAGCACATTAACCCACAACACCACACTAGGACTCCTTAGTACTATTATGCTTCCCTATTTACAGAGTTAAGGAGCTCTGATAGCGTAGTTATGAATTGGGCTGTGAACTGCAAGGTCAGCAGTTCGAAACTACCAGCTGTTCCACGGGAGGATTTCTGCTCCCGTAAAGATTTACAACCTGTACAGGGTTGCTATGAGTCGGAACCAACTCCACAGTACATAACAACAACAACAACATTTACAGAGTTGATTTTCATCATTGAAAGTAATTACATATTCTATGCATAATGCGGACTGCTATATCCACCTTCAGAAAAACAAACAAAAAAGACCTAGACCACATACTAAACAATTACTTTAAAAAAGTAGACAAGTGGATGACAAACTCAGACCTGGAAGAATAAACATTTACAATCTTCCCAAAATTAGTTGAAGATGTATGAAAAATCACATGGAAAAGGTGGGACTTTTAAGAGACTCCAAAAGGAGAAAAAGGATCCCATGCATAGTATAAATTCTTAAGCACCTGACTACTGACTACTAACCAAAATTTGGCAGTTTGAATACACCCAGGGCTTCTCTCCTAAGAAAGGACTGGTGATCCGTTTCTGAAAGACTACGGCCCTGAAACTCTCCGGAGCACAGTTCTACTCTGATACATGTGGGGTTGCACTTATTTACATGGTTGGAATTGACTCAACAGCAACTGGCTTGGTTTTTGGTTTGGTAAAAATTAGAAAGAATGTTGCAGAAACCCAATGAGCCAAGGTTCTCCTCTCCTAAACTGCAACATCACACTCTCACAAAGGTGCATTAAATAAGAATTATATATATTAAGCCCAAAGGCTATGCCATTCACTATGCTAAACCCTTTAAAGATTTCCTAATTAAAGCTCCACAACATTCCTCTGCACTTAGTGCCAATAGTCTCAGTTTCTCATATAAGGAAATTGAGACTTGGAGAGATCCAGTAACTTGCTGAAGACCAAAGAGCTCTAGGTGGCCGATACTGGACTGAACCCAGCCCCACTGATGCTAAGACTCAAGTTCTTAACCATTCAGTACACCGTCTCTCAGTATGAAAGAAATGAACAGAAACTTCTACAGACAGATGCAATGCTTGAAGAAACTGAATTTTTATTTACTTTTTCTTTTCTTTTTTAATTTGAAGAAGTCTCTGCAATGAGAAAAAAGAAATGAGAGCAGGAAGCACTTTCTAGTCTCTGGTATAAACAAACAAAGCATGCATTCTATGAGTAGCCTCTTAAAGTTAAGTCCCAGGTCATATATCTGTGAGCTATGGTTTGGATCATTTACCAAAACATGGATATTTTTTATTACTGTATTTCTTATTTTTGTAACCATAGCTGAAATTTAACAGTTAGTTTCAAACTGAATGTAATAGAAATCAGGGAAAAACATAGTATGAGGGCCAAAGAATGATATTTCTGTCTGACATTAACCTAAAAAAAATGATGAAGAGAAATGCAATTGACAGCTACCTTATGTGACACTGTAGGATAAGCACTTGACAGCAAGGCAGTTTGGATTACAAGGTCGGTGATTCAAACTCCCCAGCCACTCCTCAGAAACACTTTACAGGGTCGCTATGAGTGGGAACCTGTTTACCTATGCTTTATTGACTACGCAAAAGCTTTTGATTGTGTGGATCATGACAAGCTATGGACAACATTGAGAAGTATGAGTATTCCAGAACACTTCATTGTACTTCTAAGAAATCTGTACCTAGACCAAGAAGCAGTTGTTCAAACAGAACATGGGAACACTGAAAGTTTTAAAATTGGGAAAGGTGTGAGACAGGGTTGTATTCTTTCACCATACTTATTCAACCTGTATGCTGAGCAAATAATACGAGAAGCTGGGTTCTATGAAGAAAAATGTGGCATCAGGATTGGAGGAAGACTCATTAACAACCTGCGATATGCAGATGATACAACCTTGATCGCTGAAAGTGAAGAGGACTTGAAACATTTACTTATGAAGATTAGAGAGCACAGCCTTCAGTATGGATTACATCTCAATGTCAAGAAAACAAAAATCCTCACCACTGGACCAATAAAAAACATTCTTATCAATGGAGTAAAGATTGAAGTTGTCAAGGACTTCATTCTTCTTGGATCAACTATCAACACTCGCGGAAGTAGCAGTCAAGAGATCAGACGAGGTATTGCACTGGGCAAATCTGCTACACAGGAACTTTTTAAAGTATTGAAGAGCAGAGATGTCAGCTTGAGGACTAAGGTGCGCCTGACCTAGGCCATTGTGTTTTCAATAGCCTCATATGGATGCGAGAGCTGAACAGTGAATGGGGAAGATCATAGAAGAATTGATGCCTTTGAGTTGTGGTGTTGGAGGAGAATACTGAAAGTGCCATGGACTGCCAAAAGAACCAATAGATCTGTTTTGGAAGAAGTGAAGCCAGAGTGCTCCTTGGAGGCCAGGATGGCTAAGCTTCGTCTCTCATACTTTGGACATATTGTCCGGAGGAAACAATCGTTGGAGAAGGATGTCATGCTGGGTAAGGTGGAGGGTCAGAGAAAAAGAGATGGACTGGCCAGGTGGCATCATTGATGGCGTCAAGTGTGGCAGCGGTAGTGAGGTTGGCCCAGGATCGGACATTATTTCGTTCTGCTATGCATGGGGTCGCTATGAGTCAGTTCCGACTCGATGGCACCTGACAACAACAACAACAACATGAGTCGGAACCATCTTTATGGTACTTAACAACAACACATTAATCCTTTCCATTCGGCTTTGCAGTTCAAGCCAACTTTGCCATTCAGTGCATTAACTCAAAGTGCCATACTGGGAATTCTTTTTTAAAACTCCATCTGAGACCGACTGCGAACTCTTTTCAAAATAACATTGCATTTTGATGGGCTTCTGCATAAAAAATAAAAACAAAATTCCTATGCAATTTCATGATATTATTTTTGTTTTAAATTTTTCTTAAAAGAACATGCATTGCTCATATAAGTTTTTTAAGAGGAACTATAAAATGGCAAAATTTAACGAAATGATTTTCACTAACAAAAACCACCTATCACCAAAATAGCAATTTTGGAGTCCTGGCATATAGCACTGTAGGATAAACACTCTACTGCAAGCCTGTTTGAACCACAAGGTCTGTGGTTCAAACTCGCCAGCCATTCCTTGGAAACCCTATACATGGTCACTATGAATCAGAACCAACTGGACGGCATTTAACAACAATAACAATCATCAATATGGCAATTTTGGTTGTCTTCATGGACTCAGGAATTGCTCAAGAGTATTAAACTTGACCCATCTTGCCTAAGAAGCTTTGGTAAACATTTTTTTTAAGGTTTTTCTGAAATTGGTAACTCTATAACTTAAATTTTTCAAAGGGCCATGAAATATTATTATCTTTATTAATTTCAAAAGCACTGGTAGCTTAGTGGATTATGAGCTGAGCTGTTGTTGTTGTTGTTGTTGTTGTTGTTGTTAGGTGCCATCGAGTCAGTACCAACCCATAATGACCTTATGCGTAGCAGAACGAAACACTGCCGGAACCTGGGCCAACCTCACTACTGTTGCCACACTTGAGTCCATCAAGGCTGACACTTGGCCAAGCCATCTCGTTGGGTGTCTTCCTCTTTTTGTCTGACCCTCCACCTTACCAAACATGAAGTCTTTCTCCAGCAACTGGTCTCTCATGATAATATGTCCAAAGTATGAGAGACGGAGTTTGGCCATCTTGGCCTCTAAGGAGCACTCTGGCTGCACTTCTTCCAAATAGGACCTGTTGGTTCTTTTGGCAGTCCGTGGCACTTTCAATATTCTCCTCCAACACCATAACTCAAATGCATCAATTCTTCTAAGGTCTTCCTTATTAACTGTCCAACTTTTGCATACATATGAGGTTACTGAAAACACAATGGCTTGGGTCAGGCGCACCTTAGTCCTCAAGCTGACAGCTTTGCTCTTCAACACTTTAAAAAGGTCTTGTGCAGCAAATTTGCCTAATGCAACACGTCGTTTGATTCCTTGACTGCTGCTTCCATGAGTGTTGATAGTTGATCCAAGAAGAATGAAGTCCTTGACAACTTCAATCTTTTCTCCGTTGATAAGAATGTTGTTTATTAGTTCAGTGGTGAGGATTTTTGTCTTCTTTATATTGAGATGTAATCCATACTGAAGGCTGTGCTCTTTGATCTTCATCACTTTCAGCAAACAAGGTTGTATCATCTGCATACCGCAGGTTGTTAATGAGTCTTCCTCCAATCCTGATACCACGTTTTTCTTCATAAAACCCAGCTTCTTGGATTATTTGTTCAGCATACAGGTTGAATAAGTATGGTGAAAGAATACAACCTTGTCACACACCTTTCTTAATTTTAAACCATTCAGTGTTCCCATGTTCTGTTTAAATAACTGCCTCTTGGTCCAGGTACAGACTCCTCATAACCACAATTAAGTGTTCCATAATACTCATACTTCACAATGTTGTCCGTAGCTTTTTAGCTGAGCTGCTAACCACAAAGTCAGCTGTTTGAATCAACCAGCAGCTTTGAGAGAGAAAGATGAGGTTTTCTGCTCCCGTAAAGATTTACAGCTTCGGAAAGTCTATACAGGGTTGCTAGCATTCAGAACTGACTCCACAGCACAAAACCACCACCACCACCACCACTTCTATTATTATGTGTATATTTTACTATATTTTAGCGTGACTCATTCCTGGTGTCATATTTGCCTATTGTCCTCTTAAATTCACAACAATAGGTGTTACTTCTAAAAGAGATGGCTATGAACAGCAGATTCATCCTTGCATGGTGTCTTACAGGGCAGTATATCCTAGACCTGACACTAATTTCTAAGGTATATCTTTTTGAGGTTCTATGGTCTTTTTATCCACTTGTGATGTTTGTTAGAATGAAAATTTCAGTATTGTAACTGCATGTTTTAGCACAAAGTATTAAATGGTCTATTGAACTGGGTTACCATCATTGCTGATCATTAGTCTTTGTCAGTGAGAGGACAAGTGAAACTAATCTTTGAAGAGCTATAATATCTATGTGCAAATATTCTTTAGAAAAATACAAAGAGAAAAATGGAAATATAGGACACAGTGAAAAACAGAATACTAAATGGGCTTCTGTAAATTTTCATGTATCAAAAATATCTGTTTGGGGGATATTTATCTATTTTTAACTTACATATCCAGCCTGATTTTAGTTAGTAAGTCTTGAAGAAATGTTTAGGTGATATGAGTGTGATGACAAGTCACATGTCTCAGTGGAAAGTAATCATAGCCTTGCTGTAAGTCATTTTATCACCTTTCTAAGTTACTAGAAAGATAACAGGAGATGATGAGGTATTTCGTGTGTTTTTTTTCACACATCTTAAAATTTACTTCAAATTAATTTTTTCCATAAAAACTGTGAAGGATGAATGGATTCAACTGCTAGTAATCTTTCCTTCAGCAGACACATAATTTCACAATCATACTATGAAAGCTTCTGCAATTTAGAGACCGGATTAACTACACAACCAGCAGGCATAGTGACCTTGCCCACTTCACAGACTGCCATAACAAAAGCAGAGTCTGAATTGAAGTTTACTCAGTAGATAAATGACCTGAAATGAATCACCTGATTTTATGCCTGCCTTTGGTTGTTACAGGCACAATAAATTACACAGATAAAAACAAACAAGAAAAAGTAAAAAAGAAAACAACTTAGAGATATTTTATCAAATTTCATTGCATCTCTTTAAAATTTTTTGGACAAGTACATTTTAAAGTCAAACTCAGGATCCCAGCTAGGATAAATTTTCTGAACAGCCTACATACCCCTCAGGAACACAAATGCTGCTGCCAAAAGTTTCCAGTTTTGTTTTTTGTTTTTTTTTTAGGACTGATGTTTTCTTTACTGTGGTTACTTGAAAAAAATGGTAAAAACATGCATCTTGCTACTTGGAATTAAATGCATGAATACATGTCAGATAAGAATTTTATTTGCAAATCCAGCCTTTGGCATTTCTGTCTACAATGGGATTATCCATTTTTTTCCTCACCCCTAACCAGAAGTCCTAGTCGCTGGAGAAGGATATCATGTTTGGTAAGGTGGAGTGTCAAAGAAAAAGAGGAAGACCCCCAACCAGATGGACTGGCCAAATGGCAGCATCGATGGACTCAAGTGTGGCAACAGTAGTGAAGTTGGCCCAGGATCGGGCAGTGTTTCATTCTGCTGTGCATAAGGTCACTATGGGTCAGTACTGACTCGGTGGTATCTAACAATAACAACAACAAACCAGAAGTCCTGGTGTGGTGCCTTGGATAAGCACTCTGGTTAAAACTCATGAGCTGCTCCTAAGAAACCCTATACAGGGTTGCTATGAGTCAGAACTGATTTGATGATACTTAAGAACAACAACCAGAGTAAAGTAAAGTTACTCAAAACAGCAACACTTAAACAGAGGCCAAGCATCATTAACAAACAATGCTCATGAGATTTGACAATTGAATGACTTACTGAAAGTTTAAACAATGTGAATACTCTGCATGTTTTGCTTGATGCTAAGAGTCAGGAGGAAACAGCTGGTAAACTTCAGCCTTTGACACTTTATGAAATTGTTCATCAGCCCAATTGAATTCTTTGAAGCATCTGAAAACTAAATTTAGAAATATACTCATGGATAATTTAAATAATCTGTAGTAATATATTTAGACCAGCACTTTCAAATGAATGTTAAAATCTCCACAGATCATTGGATAAAATGTCTAAATAATTTCCTGGATATAGGATTCACTATAATTTACATTTCAAAATTCATCACATGGATAGCTGAAACTTTAATTACCTTGAGTATTGTTAATGGATTAGAATTTACCTGAACCAAAGATTCTTCATCATTACTTATTCATGCTTGCCAGGAGTCCATACTTCATCCTTCTCTTAGTCTCAACAGTTTTCTATGGAAATTAAACTACACTCATGTTTTCAACTATCTCCTATGGGCTGGTATCTCCCGAGTCCCAGACCATTTATTTAATGTGCTTACTGAACATGGCTCTCAAGTTCTCTATCAGGAATCTAATATTCAACTTGTCCAGACAAGACCCATGTATAAAATGTGCCATTCTCCATAGCGACATTCAGACCCAGCATTTGATGAGGAGCGTACTTGAGAAGAGATTATACAGTACAGGTCTCTCAAAAGTGACATCAGACACCTTTTCACATGAAATGTGTTGCTGATGTTGTTTAGTGCCCTTGAGTCAGTTACAACTAATAGGACACTATATAGGGTTTATGAGGAGCAGCTAGTGGGTTTGAACTGCCAAACTCATGGTTAGCTGTCCAGTGCTTACCTACAGTGCCACACACCAGGATCCCACATGAAATCTAGAACCTCCACAAAATATTATGTGTTCAATAGCTAAATTAAATTTTAAAGAGTATGGTACACACCAGGACCCCACAAGAAATCTAGAACCTCCACAAAATATTATGTGTTCAATAGCTAAATTAAATTTTAAAGGGTATGTTCATTCTTCTGTGAATAAAAACCCAAGGTTCATTCAGTATTCTTTGCAAGTTCTATAATTGAAACTCATCCATTCTTTGATATTCTTTATTCATTGTGTAGTTTAACCATGTATATGAGGTGATTAAAAATACTGTGACTTAGGTCAGGTGCACACTAGTCCTGAAAGTAACATTTTTGTTGGATGAGGGCATTTGCATCAGATTTGCCCAATGCAGACATTTAACTACTTGATTACCTGACTACTGCATTCATAGGGTTGATACGGATCCAAGTAAAATAAAACGATTACAAATTTCAATCTTCTGTCTGTTTATCATGATGTTGCTTGTTAGACTAGCTGTGAGAATTTTTATACTTTTATATTGAGCTGTAATACAAAATGAAGGCTGCAGTCTTTAATCTTCATCAAGAAATGCTGCTGTTGTTAGGTGTTGTCAAGCCAGTTTCCACTGATCCCAACACTAAGCAAACATTCTTGGTCCTTCACCATCTCTACAAGTATTGTTACCCTTGAACCCATTACTGGTTCTACCATGTCATTCTATCTCCTTCTGGTCTTTCACTTTTTCACTGACCCTCCACTTTACCAAGTATGATATCTTTCACAAGGCACTGGAACCTCCTGATATATGTCCAAAGCATAAGAGAAGTTTCACCATCCTGGCTTCAAAGGAACATCTAGCTGTGCTTCTTCCAACATACATATGTTTGTTCTTC